>NC_064811.1:25205023-25572789 GCF_023721935.1 Panthera uncia | reverse complement strand
CCTCTCTTTTCAAAAAAAAAAAAAAAAAAAAAAAAAAAAAAAAGAAAAGAAAAACTGGGACGCCTGGGTGGCTCAGTTGGTTGAGCCTCCGACTTCAGCTTCGACTTCTCCCTGTCCATGAGTTCGGCCGCCCGTGGGGCTCTGTTCTGACAGCTCAGAGCCTGGAACATGTTTTGTATTCTGTGTCTCCCTCTCTCTCTGCCCCTCCCCTGCTCACACTCTGTCTCTCTGTCTCTGAAAAATGAATAAACCTTAAAAAATAAATAAATAAATAAATAAATAATAAAAAATAGAGATAGCCCTCCACATGGCCCAAACTGTTGATCATGTAAGGAGTCTTTTGTCTTCTTTCTATACTGAAGTGGAATATCCTATAATGTTCCAACTCAAACCAAACATATAAGCTGGAAAAATGTTCGCATATGTTACCTCGCTGATTCAGGGCAGTACTGAATGTGACTGTGTTTTCTTTATACTCTCCTTGCCTTATATATTCAGATATCTTTTAACTTTCTCCTTTTCTGAAAATCCCTCTGCTATTCACAACTAGAAAATTAAGATTATCTAAGGTTGCATTCTTACTTCTTTTCTCATTCTTCTCGCAAATTTTCGTTTTATTCAAAAATATATGATTTCAAGGCAATATAAAATATTAATAGGAAAGAAACATTGATTTTGTGAGATGTAAAGGATGCATAGACCAACAATTTTTAGTATGGGTGCAAGAGCTCAGTTTTCTGAATTTTGGTTCCTATTTATTTGTTCTGGAAAATTTGTCACGCTGTCTACATTTTCATAGCTTTGGTTTCCTCCTGTGTGAAATCAGAACTTCCTGTACAATTGGTTTAAAAAAATACTTTGCTTATAATTGTTGCTCAATAAATGTTAGCAAGACAATATTATAGTACAGAATCTAAATATATTATGGACTCTGAGAACTAGGAGCTAAGGACTGAGACGACATCCGGATCTAAAGTCACTCCACTTCATCTCTTTCTAGCTCTTAGTCTGTGTTATAACCTTTTTGTCAGTATCGCTCTTCATTTATCTCTCCCAGGCATATAAACTAGGATATAACCTATAATTGAAGAATATAACCTAGCTTCACTAGAATAAATATTCCCTAATATCTAGTCCTATGTGTCAGGGGACCCATCTGCCACAAATAAGTTCCACTAGTTCTTCCCTAGAACTTCAAAGAATACTATGGTTAGGAGGACCTTCTACAGAAGGAGTGTGTAGAAGTATAATCTTTTATAATTACACTGAGGAATGTTGGCTAGCTGTGTATCTTATCTCAACTTCTCCTATCTGCCTACATCTGTCACTGATGTCCTTCAACTAACAGCAGAGTAATGTTTGTAAATGTATCTTACAACACTAAGGAAGTAGAATTCATGTAACCTGTTGTTCTAAGCGGGATAAGTTCTCTTTTTTCCTCACATGTGGTCTAATCATGTCCATTTATTGTTGTTTTGATTTTTCAATCTTCATATATCCCCAATGCTTCCATTAGAAGGTATTCTATGGTTCTGGGACTCTGATAAATATATGAAAATTCTGCAAATGTCAGGTTCATGTCAAAACGATGTGCAGGTAGAATGTCATTTTTGCTCCAACCTCTGGGCCTCTGGCTAACACATGCTTATAACTTATAAATTAGTTTTTGTTTTTAATTTTTTTAATGTTTATTTATTTTTTGAGATAGAGAGAGACCACAAGTGAGTAGGAGAGGTAGAGAGAAAGAGAAAGAGAAACAGAAGATCCAAAGCAGGCTCTGCACTGACAGAGAGCGCAATACGAGGCTCAAACCCACAAAATGGGAGATCATGATCTGAGCCAGTTGGACGCTTAACTGACTGAGCCATTTAGGCGCCCCTCTAAAGTAGTTTTTAAAAGCACAGAAATACTGGGGCACCAGGGTGGCTCAATTGGTTGAGTGCCCGAGTTTGCCTCAGGTCATGATCTCATGGGTTGTGAGTTTGAGCCCTGCATCGGGCTCTGTGCTGATGGATCAGAACCTGGAGGCTGCTTCAGATTCTGTGTCTCCCCCTCTCTCTCTGCCCCTCTGCTGCTCACTCTCTGACCCTCTCTCTCTCTCTCAAAAATAAATAAACATTAAAATAAATAAAGCACAGATATACATAGATTAAATAACACTATTAAGAACATAAGAAGGAATAAATACATGATTTATTGTGCATTATTTATTGTGCATTATTCTTTCCAGCATGATTTATTGTGCATTATTCTTTCCAGCATTCATGTTTCAATGATCTGAGTTAAATGAAGAAATCACTATGATTATATCTATGTCATTACTGTAGCATTTGTCACTTTGACCTTATAAAATTGTTTATGTGTATATACGTTTAATCTGTCTCTTCTACTAGGTTCTTTACAACAATGCTTTTGTGTTTAGGGAATCGTGACTTCATATGTGGTGTTTTGTGTCATGATCTTTGGTGTCAAGTTCGCTTGAACTGAAAATTCAAATATAGATAATTTGAATTTCACCACTGAGTGATAATGACAGTAGAAAAAGTGTTTGGATTTACGTAGGCATTGGCAAAATTACACAATGTTTTGCTTACCAGAAATCCAATTTCATTTTAAGTTACTGAATTTTCCTGGGTCTCAGATTCCTTACCTTATAATTGGGTTAATTTTACTTACAGAGCATAGATTGATGAAAATAAAATTAAAAAAAAGTAATTTAACTGGAACATTTCCTGGTACACAGTAGGCACTTAAAGTCTTTTTGCTAACTCTATTAATTTTGAATCCCATCAAGCTTCTGGGTGTTTTTTTTTTAATATATTGTTTCAGAACCTGATACAGGAAATAGGAAAATGTAAGTAAATACAGTGGTTAAAAAAAAAGTCTTCAGAATAATTTCTTTTTTCCTGAGTACCTATGGCCACAAATAAGGTGCTGCTCATTACAGTACACCACATGAATGACGACATCACTTTAGTGCTACAATTATTCTAACAAATGTTTTGACAAAATAAACATCTAAATGGACTGTGTTCTCTTTAACAACTCTGGCAGGCCACATAATGAATGAGAGATAGTATTGTTGCAAGGTAATATGAGTGGGTTGTTGAGTTAGAGATACATGAGTTCAAATCCCAGCTCCACCAATACTTAGTAGCATGACCTGAGATGAGTCACTTACCTCCTGGTGACATAGTTGAGTAATTTGTAAGTTGCATTAATAATAATGCTATCATAGGATAGTTGAATATAGGAAAGAGATATTGGAGACAAAAGTCTTAGTAAAGTATTTGACATAGAGTAGAAAAAACTATAAATATTAGCTCATGTACTCATCATCACCAATATTGTTAACCCTTGACATAACATCTCAGTATGTCTCAAACTCCTTTTTTTTTATTCCTTATTCTAACATTTCATAGACTCTTCAATAAGACCTTCAAAGAGTGTTTGTAACTACATATGAGAAGACTATAAATGATACTTATCTCTTTTCTTCAGGGAGTTTGGGGAGAAAAGAAATTAACATATAATAATGCCCCCCTAATCATATAGATGTGAAAGATATCCTTTCAATTAGCAATTTCAAGTCCATAAAAATTTCTTATTGTTTTTCAGTCAAAAACAATGAGCCCAAGCCTACTAAATTGCCAAAATATTACATTACTGGCAAAATCCACGTTAAATTAACATGTTTTTGTCCTAAAATATTTTTATATTTGAGACTTATAATATAATTCAGCAGAATTTCTAACACTATGCTCCATGATTTAAAGTTGGTTTAAAAATAGTAATGCATATAGAAAGCAATTGAGGCCTACAGTTCATGGGTCTTGAATTTATATCTCTGTTCTGCCAGAACAGCTATAACCTATGGTGCCCTCATCTATGTAAAAGCTATTAAATACATGCATTGTACTAGACATACTAGGAATAACTTTTCTTTTGTTCAGTGTCCTCAAGTTTTTTTTTTAATTTTATTTTTAATTTTTTAAAATTTACATACAAATTAGTTAGCGTATAGTGAAACAATGATGTCAGGAATAGATTCCTTAGTTCCCCTTACCCATTTAGCCCATCTCCCCCCAACAACCCCTCCAGCAACCCTCAGTTTGTTTTCCATATTTATAAGTCTCTTCTGTTTTGTTCCCTTCCCTATTTTTATATTATTTTTGTTTCCCTTCCCTTATGTTCAGCTGTTTTATCTCTTAAAGTCCTCATATGAGTGAAGTCATATGATTTTTGCCTTTCTCTGACTAATTTCACTTAGCATAACACCCTCCAGTTCCATCCATGTAGTTTCAAATGGCAAGATTTCATTCTTTTTGATTGCCAAGTAATACTCTATTGTGTGTGTGTGTGCATGTGTGTGTGTGTGTGTGTGTATATACATATATATACTATATATGTATAGTATATATATATATATATATATACATATATATATATGTATATAAATCTTCTTTATCCATTCATCTATCGGTGGACATTTGGGCTCTTTCCATACTTTGGTTATTGTTGATAGTGCTGCTATAAACATGGGGATGCATGTGTCCCATCGAAACAGCACACCTAGATCCCGTGGATAAATGTGTAGTATTGCAATTGCTGGGTCGTAGGGTAGTTCTATTTTCAGTTTTTTGAGGAACCTCCATACTGTTTTCCAGAGTGGCTGCACCAGCTTGCATAGCCACCAACAATGCAAAAGAGATCTTCTTTCTCCTCATCCTCACCATCTGTTGTTGCCTAAGTTGTTAATGTTAGCCATTCTGACAGGTGTAAGGTGGTATCTCATTGTGGTTTTCATTTGTATTTCCCTAATGATGAGTGATGTTGAGCATTTCTTCATGTGTCGGTTGGCCATCTGGAGTCTTCTTTGGAGAAGTGTCTATTCATGTCTTTTGCCCATTTCTTCACTGGATTCTTTGTTTTTTGGGTGTTGAGTTTGATAAGTTCTTTCTAGATTTTGGATACTAACCTTTATGTGATATGTCATTTGCAAATATCTTCTCCCATTCTGTCAGTTGCCTTTTAGTTTTGCTGATTGTTTCCTTCACTGTGCAGAAGCTTTTTATTTTGATGAGGTCCCAGTAGTTCATTTTTGCTTTTGTTTCCCTTTCCTCCAGAGACATGTTGAGTAAGAAGTTGATGCGGGCAAGGTCAAAGAGGTTTTTGCCTGCTTTCTCCTCGAGGATTTTGATGGCTTCCTGTCTTACATTGAGGTCTTTCATCAATTTTGAGTTTATTTTTGTGTATGTTGTAAAAAAAATGGTCCAAGTTCATTCTTCTGCATGTCACTGTCCAGTTTTCCCAGCACCACTTGCTGAAGTGACTGTCTTTATTCCATTGGATATTCTTTCCTGCTTTGTCAAAGATTAGTTGGCCAAACGTTTGTGGGTCCATTTCTGGGTTCTCTATTATGTTCCATTGATCTGAGTGTCTGTTCTTGTGCCATTACCATACTGTCTTGATGATTACAACTTTGAAGTATAGCTTGAAGTCTGGGATTGTGATGCCTCCTGATTTGGTTTTCTTTTTCAAGATTGCTTTGGCTATTCGGGGTCTTTTCTGGTTCCATACAAATTTTAGTATTATTTGTTCTAGTTCTGTGAAGAATGCTGGTGTTACTTTGATAAGGATTGCATTGAATATGTAGATTGCTTTGGGTAGTATCGACAGTTTAACAAATTTGTTCTTCCTATCCAGGAGCATGGAATCTTTTTCCATTTCTTTGTGTCTTCTTCAATTTCTTTCATCAGCTTTCTATAGTTTTCAGTGTATAGATTTTACACCTCTTTGGTTAGATTTATTCCTAGGTATTTTATGGTTTTTTGTGCAGCTGTAAATGGGATCGATTTCTTGATTTCTGTCACTACATTGTTGTTGTATAGGAATGCAACTGATTTCTGTGCGTTCATTTTATATCTTGCAACTTTGCTGAATTCATGAATTAGTTCTAGCAGTTTTTTGGTGGAATCGTTTGGGTTTTCCATATAGAGTATCATGTCATCTGTGAAGAGTGAAAGTTTGACCTCCTCCTGTCCTATTTGGATGCCTTTTATTTCTTTGTGTTGTCTGATTGCAGAGGCTAAGACTTCCAATATTATGTTGAATAACAGTGGCAAGAGTGGATATCCCTGTCTTGTTCCTGAACTTAGGGGGAAAGCTCTCTGTTTTTCCCCATTGAGGATGATATTAGCATTGGGTCATTCATATATGGCTTTTATAATCTCGAGGTATGATCCTTCTGTCCCTAATTTCTCGAGGGTTTTTTTTTTTTTTTTTCAAAAAAAAGGATGATGTATTTTGTCAAATGCTTTCCCGACATCTATTGAGAGGATCATATGGTTCTTGTCTTTCCTTTTATTGATGTGATGAATCACATTGATTATTTTGTGGATATTGAACCAGCCCTTCATCCCAGGTATAAATCCCACTTGGTCGTGGTGAATAATTTTTTTAATGTATTGTGGGATCCAGTTGGCTAATATCTTGTTGAGGATTTTTGCATCCATGTTAACCAGGGAAATTGTCTATAGTTCTCCTTTTTAGTGGGGTCCCTGTCTGTTTTTGGAATCAAGGTAATGCTGGCTTCATAGAAACAGTTTGGAAGTTTTCCTTCCATTTTGATTTTTTGGAACAGTTTCAAGAGAATAGGTGTCAACTCTTCCTTAAATGTTTGGTAGAATTCCCCTGGAAAGCCATCTGGCCCTGGACTCTTGCTTTCTGGCAGATTTTGATTACTAATTTGACTTCCTTACTGGTTATGGGTCTGTTCAAGTTTTCTATATCTTCCTGTTTCAGGTTTGGTAGTGTATACGTTTCTAGGAATTTGTCCATTTCTTCCAGATTGCCCATTTTATTGTCATATAATTGCTCATAATATTCTTTTATTATTGTTTTTATTTCTGTTCTGTTGGTTGTGATCTCTCCTCTTTATTCTTGATTTTATTTACTTGGGTCCTTTCCTTTTTCTTCTTGATCAAACTGGCTAGTGGTTTATCAATTTTGTTAATTCTTTCAAAGAACCAGCTTCTGGTTTCATTGATCTGTTCTATTGTTTTTTTGTTTTTGTTTTTTTTTTTGGTTTTGATAGCATTAATTTCTGCTCTAATCTTTATTATTTCCTGTCTTCTGCTGGTTTTGGGTTTTATTTGCTGTTATTTTTCCAGCTCCTTAAGGTGTAAGGTTAGGTTGTGTATCTGAGATCTTTCTTCCTTCTTTAGGAAAGCCTGGATTGCTATATACTTTCCTCTTATGACCGCCTTTGCTGCCTCCCAGAAGTTTTGGGTTGTGGTGTTATCATTTTCATTGACTTCCATATACTTTTTAATTTCCTCTTTAACTGCTTGGTTAGCCCATTCATTCTTCAGTAGGATGTACTTCAGTCTCCAAGTATTTGTTGCCTTTCCAAATTTTTTCTTGTGGTTGATTTCAAGTTTCATAGCGTTGTGCACTGGAGAATAATGTATTTAGGATTCTGCTGTGAGTGGAGTGTTGAAGTCCATTGCTGTGAGTGGAGTGTTGAAGTCTCCTACTCTTAAGGTATCACTATCAATGAGTTTCTTTATGTTTGTGATTAATTGATTTATATTTTTGGGTGCTTTCACATTTGGCACATAAATGTTTACAATTGTTAGGTCTTCTTGTTCTATAGACCCCTTGATTATGACATAATACCCTTCTGCATCCTTTGATACAGTCTTTAATTAAAGTCTAGATTGTCTGATATAAGTATGGCTACTCCAGCTTTCTTTTGTTGACCATTAGCATGATAGGTGGTTCTCCATCCCCTTATTTTCAATCTGAAGGTGACTTTAGGTCTAAAGTGGGTCTCTTATAAACAGCATATAGATGGGTCTTGTTTTCTTATCCATTCTGTTACCCTATGTCTTTTGGTTAGAGCATTGAGACCATTGACATTTAGAGTGAGTACTGAAAGATATGAATTTATTGCCATTATGATGCTTCTAGAGTTGGAGTTTCTGGTGGTGTTCTCTGGTCCTTTCTAATCTTTTGTTGCTTTTGGTATATATATATATTCATCTTTTCTCCCCTCAGAAAGTCCCCCTTAAAATTTCTTGCAGGGCTGGTTTAGTGGTCACAAACTCCTTTAATTTTTGTTTGTCTGGGAACCTTTTAATCTCTCCTATTCTGAATGACAGCCTTGCTGGATAAAGAATTCTTGGCTGCATATTTTTCTGATTCAGCACACTGAATATATCCTGCCACTCCCTTCTGGTCTGCCAAGTTTCTGTGGATAGGTCTGCTGCAAACCTGATCTGTCTTCCCTTGTAGGTTAGGGACTTTTCTTCCCTTGCTGCTTACATGATTCTCTCCTTGCCTGAATATTTTGTGAATTTGACTATGATATGCCTTGTTGATGGTCGGTTTTTGTTGAATCTAAAGGGGGTCCTCTGCGCTTCCTGGATTTTGATGTTTTTGTCTTTCCCCAGGTTAGGAAAGTTTTCCACTATGATTTGCTCACATAACCCTTTTACCCCTATTTCTCTCTCTTCCTCTTCTGGAACCCCTATGATTCTGATGTTGTTCCTTTTTAATGAGTCACTGATATCTCTAATTCTTAAATTGTGCTCTTTGCCTTAATCTCCCTCTTTTTTGCTGCTTCATTATTCTCTATAAGTTTGTCCTCTATATCGCTGATTCTCTGTTCTGCCTCATCCATCCTTGCCGCCGCTGCATCCATCCATGATTGCAGCCCAGTTATAGCATTTTTAATTTCATTCTGGCTATTTTTTACTTCTTTTATCTCTGCAGAAAAGGATTCTAATCTATTTTCAACTCCAGCTAGTATTCTTATTATCATGATTCTAAATCCTGGTTCATACATCTTGCTTGTATCTGTGTTGGTTAAGTCCCTGGCTGTCGTTTCTTCATGGTCTTTCTTTTGGGGTGAATTCCTTTATTTTGTCATTTTGAAGGTAGAAAAGGAATTAATGTGGTAGAAAAATTGAAATTAAAAAATTAAAATTAAAAAATATTGAAATTAAAAATTAAACACACACACACACACACACACACACACACACACAAATCGAATAGATGATGCTGGATCCTAGGTGTATTTTGGTCTGAGTGTTGAAAGTGGTTTGACAGATTAGAGAAAAAATAAAAGGGGGAGAGAAGGAAGTCATTTGAGAATTTGAAAAAAATGAATACACTGAAGTAGATTAAAATGAGATAATGGGGGTAAAATAGAATTTGAAAAAATATACACAAAAGTAAAGAATGTAGTAGAAAAAATTAAAGAAAATATTTTTAATAAAAATTAAAAATAAATATTATTTTTTTCATTTTCTGTATTTAAGAAAAAAGAAGTGAAATGAAAAAGAAAAAAAAGATAAAAAATAAAAGAAAAAAATCGTTTGAAAATTTGAAAAAGTGAATACACTGTAATAGACTAAAATAAAATGATGGAAGTAAAACAGAATTTGAAAATATTTACAAAACAGCAAAAAATATAGTAATAAAAATTAAAAAAATATTTTAGTAGAAATTGAAGGTAAAAATGAAGTTTTTCTCTTTCTGCATTCAAGAGAAAGAAAAGAAACGAAAAAAGGAAACAAAGAAAAAGAAAGAAAAAAAAGGAAATTGAGAATTTGAAAAGGTGAGTACACTGAGGTAGACTAAAATAAAATGATGGAAGTAAAGTAGAATTTGAAAAAATTTACACAAAAGTAAAAAAGTATAGTAATAAAAAATAAATATATTTTTAATAAAATTGAAAAAAAAATGAAATTTTTCTCTTTCTGTATTCAAGCAAAAGAATTGTAGAAGAGAAAAAAGAAAAAGAAAAAAAAAAGAAAGAAAATTGAATAGGTGAACCTGCTAACAGATTAAAGTAGGACTGAAATTGCTTTGTTTTACCCTAGATGTTAGTCTATGTAGCACTTTATAGTCCATAAACTAAGCCGGTGTTGAGACTTGTGTTCTTGAAGAGTGAGGTTGGCCCAGTTGGGCGGGGCTCAGTGTAACCTACACCAGATGGCGCCACTAGCCTACTTGGTGGATTGTTGTGGGGCTTGTAGGTGCGTATGTGCATGCGCTTGAGCAGTGAAAATGGCGCCACCCAGCTACCCGGTCTGTTCTCCTGGATCAGCAATCCTGCACCCATCCTCCATCCTCAGCTCTTGTCCACTCCCCGCTTCTTCAATCTCCGTGACCAGGCCCCAGGCAGCACCTCTCTCCCAAGCCTTGTCTCAGATGCGGCCATTTTCCCTGGCCCCTTACTTCTGAGGGACTGCGGCTTTGACCCATTCTGCCCCTCTGCAGGAGGGTCTCACTGAGCAATGGCTGGATATCCGCTGCATTGAAGTATGCCGGCTGGACCCTGTTGTTGTCAGTGCCCCGAGACTACGGCCAGATTCCAGCCTGTCCCTAAAAATGTTTGTGAGACAGTGTAGCAGCAGCATCTCAGGGATTATGGAAAATCACAACACACATCTGGCACCAGGCTTCACCCTCAACGACCTTGCCCCAGCACCAGCGAATGTGGCCGCCTTCTAGGGTCTGCTGGGACCAGGTGCCTTCAACAGTCTCTACCAAATGTTCTTCCAGCAGTGGAACCGCTTTTCCCTCTGTGGCCCGAGAACTTCCTGGACCCCACTCTGTTCCTGGGGACTCGCCCTTCCCACCAGAGCACCTCCAGGTATCAAGCTGCAGAGCTGCAGCCTTTGTGCTCCCCTTGTTTACTGTCTTAATGGAATTTAAACCCTCTCCTTTCTCCTTTCTTCCTTTTTAGTTTTGTCCCTGCGGCTGTTTCCAATTTTCCACTTTGTCTCCAGCTGCTTTAGGGGAGGGGTGATTTTCCCATATTCTTCCCCCTCTTCCAGTTTCCATCCTCTCTCTGCCCAGAAAAGCAGTTCCCTACCTTTTGGGGCTTCTTGCTCCCCAAGTTCAGCTCTCCGCGCTGCATACCTGCTGAATTCTGTGGTTCAGGTTGTGCAGATTGTTGTGTTAATCCTCCAATTAGCTTTCTCGGCGTGTAGGATGGTTCAGTGTTGGTCTGGCTGGATTTCATGGACGCGAGACACACAAAAAGCTTCCATGCTGTTCCGCCGTCTTGGCTCTTCCCCTCCAGTGTCCCCAAGTCTATGTTGAATATGGTAATTTATAAAATACACATAAATAATAACATAGAAATCTAATAAAGGGAAAACTAAATAAGGCATAGTACAGGGGCACCTGGGTGGCTCAGTTGGTTGAGTCTGACTTTGGCTCAGGTCATGATCTTGCGGTTTGTGGGTTCGAGCCCTGCATTGGGATCTGTGCTGACAGCTCAGAGCCTGGAGCCTGCTTCGGATTCTGTGTCTCCCTCTCTCTCTTCCCCACCTCTACTCTCACTTTGTCTCACTCTGTCTCTCAAAAATAAATAAATGTAAAAAAAATTAAAAAGAAAGAAGGCATAGTACATAAAGTATCATCGAATATAAATTTTATGATTAATTTTTATCTTTTACTTTTATATGAGATTATATGGTAAAAGTTATTATTTTATTTCAGGCATTGACTATGCAATTTCTCCTTTGACCTATAAATGCATTTTTCATCTATAGAATTTAACATGTTTATGTGAATTACATGAGCTCTCCACGAGGGAAATATTGAGTTATCAGCTGGAGTAGTATAGGTGTTGAGTGTTTTGATTGCATGTAAGCATTTTTAAATGTTTGGCTTTAGCTTTTACCCTAAATTCCAAATTTACTGTTATTCTACCTTATTGTCAACACTGTCAGATGTACAGTGAGAGAAAGTATATCCTACTTCTTAATCATGACTAATCTGTCAACAATCACGAATCATATCTTGATATACTATTATAGTTTATTGTAATTTAAATTATTACTTAAAATTCCAGAAAAATATTATAAGTTAATCTCTAGGTAGAAAAAATAATTTCCAAATTTATATATATATATATATATATAGAGAGAGAGAGAGAGAGAGAGAGAGCTGTAATATACTGAGAGCCAAAAAAAAGTGAGTAACTAAGGGAAATAAAATGCCTCAAGAAGTTTAATCATAAGATTTTCCTTTGAAAACTGCGAACAGCAAAGATTTTTGTAATTGCACACACAACACTTTTTTCTGTTTATATCATTTGAAAATTCACTGCTTTTTTCTCTCTAAAATTATAAGCTGATATGACCAAAACATAATCCATTTTTATGACACATTGACTTACTAAATAAAATGAACTAAATATAAGAAAGTTGCTGCCTGAACAAACATTTCTAAAATCCCATAGATAAATTAAACGTATTCTGTGACTTTTAGGCTATTTAATAACACTCATTACTTAGAACACATTAATTTAGCTGATCTCCATATGTAAACTGTTAGTATAAATCTGTGGATGTATAAATGCTAAGCATTATTATTTTTTCACACATTGAGAAACTAAAGCAAAAAATGTCATTACATATACTTTAAGATGGCATTAATTTCACTGTGAAGTAATCACTTCTATGTTTTTTATTACCAATGCTGCTTATTTTTTATTTTTCCACTGCTGTGTTCCTATCACACACACACACACACACACACACACACACACACACACTTGTGTATTTAGGTTCTCTTTTTATTTGCCTCTCCCTCTCTTATCTTTGTTTTCTCCCACATCTAGTCTATTTGTTGGTGTCTACAGAAGCAGAAAGTTATTGGGAGCTTCATAGTTTGAAAATCCATTCTTATTCTTTCAAATACATTAAGAACTATTCTATCTTGATTTGTGAATTACAGTTCTTTCTACCACTCTATGGTTATACAAAAGCCTATCATGCTTTTTTTTCTTTTGACCTTTAAGGAAATTTTAATCACTCATGACCTTTCAAGGGTATGTGGATTTTTTTTTATTGAAGTATAATTAACATACAGTTTTATGTTAGTTTCAGGTGTACAATATAATTCAAGAATTCTACGAATTACTCAGAGTCCACCATGATAAATGTAGTCACCATCTATCACCAAACAATGCTATTACATTCTTATTGACTATTTTCCCCATACTGTATTTTTCATCTCCATGTTTTATTTATTTTATAAATGGAAGTTTATACTTTTTAATCCCCTTTATCTATTTCACCCATTTTCCTACCCACCACCCTTCTGGCAACTATAATTTTTTTCTCTGTATGCAAGAGTGTTTTATGGCTAAGTAATATTCCATTGTGTGTGTGTGTGTGTGTGTGTGTGTGTGTATGTGTGTGTGTGTGCATATATACATATATGTATACCATTTATTCTTTATCCATTCACCTATGGATGGACGCTTGGATTACTTCCATATCTTGACTATTGTAAATAGTGCTACAATAAACATAAGGGTGGATGTATTTTTTCAAATTAATGTTTTGGGTTTTTTTTTTTTTGTTTCTGTTTTTTTTGTTGTTGTTTGTTTGTTTGTTTGTTTCTTTTTAGTAAATACCCAGTAGTGGAATTACCAGATCATGTGGTATTTTTGTTTTTAATTTTTTCAGGAAGCTCTATACTGTTTTGTACAGTGGCTGCACCAGTTTGCATCCCCACTAAAAGGGCACAAGTATTCCTTTGTCTCCAAATTCTCACCAGCACTTGTTATTTCTTGTCTATTTGATTTCAGCCATTTTGACAAGGCAGAGAGACTTTAGACTAAGATAATGTAATATGCATGTAAAGTACTATTCAACTTAAACCTCTGGTCCACTCCACTATTCATTACATAGTAGAACTCAATTATTGACAGTAGAGTTACTGTCGCAGACTTTAAGTCTGGAGTTCTCTCTTGTCCAGCAAGAGAATAAGGGTCCTGGTTCCATGTTTATTAGGATCAGAAGGCTTATAAATGTGATGGATATGCAGAAAGAGACAATGAAACAGTTAACATTAATTCATGTGTGTGATAGAAAGGGAATTTCAAAGATATGCAGTGTTAGGGGTTTGTGTCAATACAAAACAAAAACACAGGGGCCCAGCAGATGGCTGTTTATGGCAGGCACCATGTCTGTTCATCTTAACTGGCCTAAGGGATAAGACAGAGCATGCTACCTCAGGGTCAACAAGGCACCTTTCTAATTAGCTCTGCTCTGGGCAAATTCACACTGATGCAGAGGTCTATTGACCTGTTTACCTCTTTACTTATTCTGGATGCTTTCTTCCTATAAAAGCAGCTTTCTGCTTTTGTCCTATGCTGGGGGCACTTTCACCCTGTTTACCTATCCTGGATGTTTTCATCCTAAGCCTTGTTGACTCATCTGTGCGAGCTCAGGGAATTCCTAAAGTAATTCCCCACAAGTTATCATTCATAATACTGGGCATGTTATATTGCATCTACCATGATTAGTTCCTGTTCTGTAATGTATTGGGGTACTGGGAGTCATAATGAAAAATCTTAACTGCCTACTACTCTCAAGAACTCACTATTCATTAGGGAGTCACCCTACATTAAAGTGAACCTTCATAGCAAGGTGAGATGTGTGGGAAGTGTGAGAAGAATACAGCAGATTGAGAAATTTACTCTTCCTGAAACATTATGAGAGTTTCAGCTGTAAGAAGAAGGACTTAAGTTGGAATTTAAAGGATGACAGCATTCCTCCCAAAATAAGTAAAGCATGAGTAAAACGAACAGTTTGAGCAAAGCAATAGAAGTTAAATACAGGGCATATAACATAATAGCCAAAATAAAACATAGATTTCTTAAAGGAAAGCAACAAGTGATAAATCCAGAAAAGAGTATAAAAGGAGTTTGCTAAATTTCAGTGATTTCAGGTTTCCAATGGATGACATCCTATATTGTAGAGGTTCAATACATATTGTTCATTTCGGTTGTTTGAAGTAATTTCATCCAGCTTGAACATTGTACCTCATGGTTTCATACTTCTCAAGAGTTTATTATGCAAAGAAGTTGGCTATATATTTTGAACTTTATTCCCTAGGTTCTTAGAATTTTTTTCTATACCCAAACTTTGTGAAGCTCACTGCTTAAGAAGAGGCCTTACCTAGGTCACTGCCACATCTCCAGAGCTCATCGGTGCATCTTTTATGGCTTGCACACAACTTTCAACTGCATTTTGGAACTGCTCTCTTGCAGCCCACAATCGTTGGGTATTACATATGTTGCTCTGCTCTGTGTTGCTTTGTAGTTCATTGTTCACAGTACTTAATTTGGCTCCTTAGTTACCGGCTGAAATACTCTGAAAAATAATACCTATTGAACGTTTACTATGGCTTAGGTATTATGCTATATGTTTTATATTTGTCATCTCATTTAATTATACCAAATATTTCAGTTTTAAAAACAAATGTTGAGAGAAGTAAGCACTTTACAGCAAATCACACAGCAATGATTGATTATGTTAGGACATGAACAAATTCTATCAGAATCATGGGATTTTCTCCTATACTTTAATAATTTTTCACTAAGAAATCTAAGGTAAAAATTCAAAATACACAGGGAGTGTCAGGATAAAGAGTGCAAAAGTTTCTCTCCACTAAATCTACCAGGATAGTTCATTATAGGAGAAGAGCTTAATTGGACTAATCACCAAGATCTACTAATAATTCAAGGACAAACTAGAACAAATGAAAAAAAAAAAATCAGTGACTGGACAATAAAAACGAAGCTGCTTAGGAATCCAATGATTCTTAAATGCATTTGAGCTGGCAAGGTAATTTCTGTATCATGGAAGTTGTGTCCCTACGGTTAAACAGGAGTTAGTATGGGAAAAAGAAGAGGGCGGATGCATTTGATATACTGGTATAACAGCTTTCATTAAAAAATCATCTTGTGATACCTTAAACATACATTTGATTCAGTAACAAAGACATGGTTAAAAGATACATAAAAGAAAGTGGTCTAGTAGTTCAAAAGAGGAAAAAACGTGGACATGTAATAAGAACTTAGCAAATAGATATTCAAAAGTAATAGACAGGTGCACAAGGAAAACATGAGTTATATATGGTGCTACTCTGCATAAAATAATGGCAAGTAATCTTTTGTAATTGTTTTTTTGGTAATGATATTTCTATCTATATATAATTAACTTTATAATAAAATATTTGTATGCCATTTATTATCAAATACTATGATATTGTTTTATAAATAAAAATAAATTATAATTACCATTTTGCTTTCAGGTTTTTATTTTAATTCCCAACTAGGTGAGAATTAAGGAAACATTTATTATTTTGAAACACTCAATGGGGGACACATGGGTGGCTCATTTGGTTAAGCGTTCGGCTTTGGCTCAGGTCATGATCTCTCAGTTCGTGAGTTCAAGCCCTGCGTCAGGCTCTGTGCTGACAGCTTGGAGCCTGGAGTCTGCTTTGCACTCTGTGTCTCTGTCTCTCTCTGCCCCTCCCACACTCTCACTCTGTCTCTTTCTCTCTCTCTCAAAAAATAAACATTAACTAAATTAAAAAAAAAAAAGAAAACTCAATGGAAGAATATTTATGTGTGTGTGTGTGTGTGTGTGTGTGTTTGAAAACGAGAATGAATATACAGAGTTATTAACTTTAAAATCAGAAAACATATTTTAATAAAATTACATTTATTCTAATTCTCAGAAATATAATAATACTGAACTTTGACTTTTATTTGAAACATTCTTTGCCTCAGAAATCATATTTTGCTTAGTTCTAACTATTCACTCCCCCTTTTCAGATTCTCTCAAAAAGTTAATTCCAATGATATGCCTATGACCTCGACAAACATTTCCTGAACCAGATTTGAAGAAACCATACTTTATTTAAGCTGGGACGACTCCGTATCGCTATAGTAAGATTTCAAATCATCACTTATTGTACTTAGGGTCAACTCAAATTTGGAATACAAAGCTTGTCATGTACTAATGGATTTATTTTTACCATCTTTAAAAGTAACAATTTATAAAGGCATTTATAAAGTTCTACTTTTTCCCCAGAGGATTTTTATTTTGACTAAGAGCATTGCTTCATTTCTTAGGGTAACTTTCTGGTCAAGAAAATAAAATTCAAATCTCATGAAGTATACAATTAAGTTCTCTATTAACAATAACCGGAAAAAAAGATTAATGTCAAAATCAAGGAAATAAATAGGGTTCACAGAGGAATATCCTCTTATTCCTTCAGCCATGCACAACCTTGTGACATTGTTTTTGTTAAAGGATTTGCACCAGCCAGGAAACCAAAAGCCTCTCCTTGTTAGTTTTTTATTCACCACACAGCACTGGTATGTTTTTCTTCAGCTATTGCAGTTCCAGTTGGAAGGGTGAGTTTCATATCTGAACCAGAAGAAATGAATCTGGATATCCATGTAATGTACTCAGGACCCTGGATTCAAAAAGTTCCCCAAGTGATTCTCATATACAGCACCATTTGGGCACCTTTGATATATATTTCTTCTATGCCTCCACGCCTAACCGGAACCACTCTGTCTTTGTGGTCTCTGAAAATATGGCTTGGGTTTTACAATGGAGACAACATAAAGTGTCCAGAAGATGGGTAGGGGCTGCTTTAAGGTGGACATAATGGGAATAGTCTTTTATGTTGCATCTTGCCCCATTCCCACTGTAAAAGTGAGATGAGAGAGAACAATGGGGCAGGAAAGGAGAGTTTCTTAAGTCCTGCCTTTTGAAAAAGATCGTCCCATATCAGATCCGATAAGACATAAATTCTCAATGAGCAGAGGCCACCCAACCCAGTGATGACAGTTTACATCACAGGTGTCACATTGTGAACACCTTGACATGAGGCACTGAGGAGAATGCAATATAATTTCTATGGTATTTATGCCAAACAAGAAATAACTTCATCCATTTCAGGTGAAAATATCAGACAAACACAAATTCAGGGACATTTAACGAAATATCTGACTACTGCTATTCACAGGTATCAAGATCATTAAAGACAAGCCAAGACTGATGAACTGTGACCAATAGAAGGAAACCAAGGAGAGAAAACAACTAAATGCGATGCGGGACCCAATGTAACATTATGGAACGAAAAAAGAATCATTAGTGGAAACACTATTGACATCTCAAAAAGATCTGTAGTTTAGTTAATTGTATGGAATCAATGTTAATTTCTTGATCTTGATCACTTTACTAAGGTTTTGTAAGGTGCTATTTTTGGGTGAACTTACAGAAAGGTGGTACACAAGAACTTTCTATATTGCTTTTGCAGCTTTCCTGTATCTAAAATAAATTCAGAATAGCCAGTTTAAACAATAAATAAATAAATAAATAAATCCTCTATGTTTAATGAATGAATCAATTGGCAAAGGGAAAAGAAAGTCTAAATCACACAAACTTCAACAGGTAAGCATAGTCTACTCATTACCTTCTGGCAATGAAATCTACATAGTAGCTTATTTTATCAAAAGGAAAATGGACATTGAAAGGGAACAAGAACAGTACATGTTCCTGGCATCCTGATGAGTTCAAGGTTTTCATCTACTATTTCTTGCTAGGTGATGAACTAGATTAATAGAAACAAAACATTTAGAATATCACCTGGCATGTGATAAGCATTATTTAGGTGGTAGGATTTTTTTCAATTGTTAAAGAAAGAACAAATGTAGAAAGTGGCCACTTTTTAAAAATACTATTTCATTACTGAAAACTATTTTCTTAGAGATTTTAAATGAAAAAGAAAATATTGGTAATTATTTTATACAATAAGAAGAAGCAATTTTCATTTGTTGTTTTGTAATCAATTCCAAATATATTTATGGAATGATTAAAATGTGTCACACAATGCTCTGGGCACTAAAGATATTAAGATGAGCCAAAACAAACACAGTCAGTCCCTACTTTCATTGGGATTGCGCTCTAATAAACTGACTTGAGAATATATCTGGTCTATTTTCTGGGAGAGAAACCATAGCTTTTATCGAATTGGAACACGTGATCTTGTTTCATAAAGTGATAAAATACAGGAGCTCAATTAAAACTCATGGAATCAGACAAACTTGGGCTGAGATTCCAGGTTTTCTTTACTTAATAGTTCTGAAAACTAAACAAGTTTTTTTAAAATTAGATAAAGCAGTATTTTCTTATGTATAAAGTTGAAATAACATCTAAGTTATAAGAATACAGTCAGATTTAATTTAAGTAATATATGTAAAACAATCTATTATATTCCCTGCCTTGCGTTAACTTCTCACTAAACAGTATCCCATCAGAGAAATACAAATCAAAACCACAATGAGATACAACCTCACACCTTCAGAATGGCTAAGATTAACAACTCAGGAGACAACAGATGTTGACGAGGATGTGGAGAAAGGGGAACCCTATTGGACTGTTGGTGGGAAGGCAAACTAGAGCAGCCACTCTGGAAACAGTGTGGAGGCTCCTCAAAAAATTAAAAATGGAACTATCCTATGACCCAACAATTTCAATACTACAAATTAATCCAAAGAATACAAAAATGTGGATTCGAAGGGGCACATGTACCCCAATGTTTATAGCAGTGCTATCAACAATAGACAAATTATGGAAAGAGCCCAAATGTCCATCAACTGATACTGGATTAAGAAGATGTGGGATATAAATACAATGGAATATCATTAACCTATCAAAAGGAGTGAAATCTTGTTATTTGCACCAACGTGGGTGGAACTAGAGGGTATTATGCTAAACGAAATAAGTCAGAGAAAGACAGATATCACATGATTTCACTCATATGTGGAATTTGAGAAACTTAACAGATGATCATAGGGAAAGGGAAGGAAAAATAAGATAAAAATATAGAGGGAGGAAAACTATAAGAGACTCTTAAATACAGAGAACAAACTGAGGGTTGATGGAGGAGGAAAGATGGGCGGTGGGAAAGTGGGTGATGGGCATTAAGGAGGACACATGTTGGGATGAGCTCTGGATGTTATACATAAGTGATGAATCACTGGGTTCTACTCCTAAAGCCAAGACTACACTGTATGTTAACTAACTTGAAAAGAAAAGAAAAGAAAAGAAAAGAAAAGAAAAGAAAAGAAGAAAAGAAAAGAAGAAAAGAAAAGAAAAAAGAAAAGAAAAGAAGAAAAGAAAAGAAAAGAAAAGAAAAAAAATGGTAGTTAAAAACAACAAAATACATATGTCAAAGGAAACTATGAGAAATTATCATCATAAAAATATAAAATATAATAATAATACTAGAAATATTAACCAGGAAATATATATAAAATACTCAGCACATCAAGCTCAATGCCTAAAAACCAAATTATTCAGTTAAAAAGTGGGCAGAAGACATGTATAGACATTTTTATATAGAAAGTATACAAATGGGTAACAGGCACCTGAAAAGATGTTCAACATCAATCATCATCAGGGAAATACAAATCAAAACTGCAGTGAGATCTCACCACACACCAGTCAGAATAGCTAAAATTAACAACACAGGAAGCAAGAGATATTGGTGAGGGTGCAGAGAAAGGGGAGCCCTCTTACACTGTTGGTGGGAAGGCAAACTAGAGCAACAGTTTGCACTGGAAAACAGTATAGAGGTTCCTCAAAAATATGAAAATAGAACCATCCTATGACCCAGCAATTACACTACTAGGAATTTACCCAAAGGATACAAAGATGCTAATCCAAATGGTACATGCATCCCGATATTTATAGCAGCATTATTAATAATAACAGAACCCAAACGTCAATCAACTGATAAACGGATAAAGAAGATGTGGTAAATATATACAATGGAATATCACTCACCTATCAAAAGGAATGAAATCTTGCCATTTGCAACAATATGGAGGGAGCTAGAATATATTACGCTAAGTGAAACGAGCCAGTCAGAGAAAGACAAATATCATATGATTTCACGCATATGCAGAATTTAGGAAATAAAACAGATGAACATAGGGGAAAGGAAAAAAAAAGAAAAAAAAAAGAAAGAGAGAGAGAGAACAAACCATGAGAGACTCTTATCTATAGAAAACAAATTGAGGGTTGATGGAGGGGAGGTGGGTGGGGAGTGGGCTAAATGGTTGATGTGTATTAAGGAGATATTAATGACCTGTTGTGTTGAGCACTGGGTATTATATATAAGTGATGAATCCCTAAATTCTACTCCTGGAACCAATATTACACTATATGTTAACTAGCCAGAATTTAAAATAAAAAATTTAAAAATAAAGAAAAAATGGAATCGATTAGGTGATTTCCGTATTGTGGTACAATGTATAATTGTGAAGAATTCTCAAAATTATAAAACGAAAAATGGATTCAGACACTGAAATTATTTTCTTTAATTTATTTTTTATTTTTTTAATCTTTATTTATTTTTGAGAGAGAGAGACAGAGTGTGAGCAGGGAAGGAGCAGAGCGGGAGACACAGAATCCAAAGCAGGCCCTAGGCCCGCTGTCAGCACAGAGCCTGACACGGGGCTTGAACTCACCAACCGTGAGATCATGACCTAAGCTGAAGCGGAAGCTCAACCAACTGAGCCACCCAGGCGC
Source organism: Panthera uncia (assembly GCF_023721935.1). NCBI lineage: Eukaryota > Metazoa > Chordata > Mammalia > Carnivora > Felidae > Panthera > Panthera uncia. The sequence goes on along the minus strand of NC_064811.1, from coordinate 25,551,349 downwards.
CCCTCAGACACTAAAATTATAAGAGTGGATGCCAACCCAATGTTTATAGCAGTATTATCAAAGAAAGCCAAATTATTGAAAGAGCCCAAAAATCCACTGACTGATGAATGGAAAGAGAGGATGTGATATATGTATATACAATCGAATATTACTCATTACTCAAAATATATGATAAATACCATATAATTTCACTCGTGTGTGGAATTTAAGAAACAAAACTAATGAACATCAAGGGGGGAAAAAAGAGGAGCAAACCTAGAAACAGACTCTTAACCATAGAGAACAAACTGAGGTTTACTGGAGGGAAGGTGGGTGGGAGATGAGTGAAATAGGGGTTGAGGATTAAGAAGGGCACTTGTGATGAGTGCTGGGTGTTATATTTAACAGATGAATCACTCATTTCTACACCTGAAACTAATATTACACTATATGTTAATGAACTAGAATTTAAATAAAACTTGGAAACAACAAAAATAAAAGTGGGTGACAGATATTCAAGTGAGAGGCTTTAAATTCAGCCTGTGAAGAATTTTATGGGAAGCATCTGTATCAAAGAAAATAGACGCAATCATGATGTTTATAATAAAAGAAAATCATCTTTACCTAAAAATAATATTCTTCAATATGTAATGTAAAGATATTCAGTACAGAACTTATAGACAAGCCATACCTAAATGGCTTCATGGAGGTGAAAGAAAGAAAGAACGAAAGAAAGAAAGAAAGAAAGGGAAAAAGAAAAAGAAAAAAAAAAGAATAGATTCTATGTATCCTTGTATCTATGTACACATATATAAATATTTCCATTAGAATTTTTAATATATGAATTTAAGGGGAATAAAGAAATAAACCTACCAATAGGAATATGGTAAATAAAATATGACATATTCATATGTTGGGCTGCTCTGTAACTATTTAAAATTATGTTTTTAAGAATACTTTTGTGACATTAGGAACACATATGATGCAATATTAAATGAAAAAGAAGTTAAAGATGCAGTTTGAAATACAGAGATTTTCTCAGGATGGTGATGTTAAGAGTTTATTCTTTTCCTCTCTCTGTATCTTTTTAAATATCCCCCAGGATTTCAAAAATGACTAAATATTGCTTTTGTAATCAGAAAATAATGAATATTTTAATACTATAAGCTCTTCAATAGTTTGTCTAGAAGAAACATATAAAAATGCATATTAGAAATCTACTTTATTCTGTTTGAGACCCCAGTTCCTTAGAGGTATTAAAACATTTAGACTATTTTACAACTTTCATACTTGTCCACAAGTCTATTCTAATGAATAAATAAATAAAAGCTTTCCTCTGGATAATCATATATTCCTTAGTTCAAGCATATTTTTCCAAGTATTATAGTTGGTATGACACAAGGTTCAGGGGATAATAAAATATTGCTAAAGTATGTCAGCAATGGGGAAAAATAAATAAAGGACAGTGTTGAGAATGAAATCCCAACAGCTGATGCAGACTAAAATCAGTGAGCTGCTTCTTCTGTGAAGATATTTATGTGTGAGGAAAATAATAGATTTTGTCCACTGAGTAGGAAAAACAAAACAAAACGAAGTAAAAACATCTTTGAAAAATTCAGGGAAATGAACTGAATGATATTCTTTGCATGAATTAATCTAACTTACACTTTTGGTTTTGGTTTTTTCAGTATTATAACCATTCTTTTCTCGAACTTTTTATTATGATAATTAAAAAACATATAGAAAAGATTAAAACACATTACAGGAAGCATCTTTTTACAAACCATGTAGATTATACCATTAATATTGTATTACATTTGATTTATTAACATCTAACTCACTGCATCCATTCTCCTATCCATCTACTAAACCGTTTATATATATATATATATATATATATATATATAGTAAAATAGTAAGTGACAGATCACTACAATATCGTTATGTAGTTTAGCATGCAAATTGTTAACTAGTGTTCAATATTTGTATACGTTTTTTAAGTTTGGATTTTTTTTATTTTATTTTACTTTATTTTATCTTATTTTATTTGGATTTTAAATTTACATAAAATACAATGTTTCAGTTATGGTTTTAATTTTCTTCTTTATTTCATTCTTGATTTTGAAATCATTTTATGCTTACATAAAATTACAAAACAATATAGTAAAAAAAATAATGTAACCCTTTACCCAGCTCTCCCAATGATTAACATCTTACTTAACCACAGAACAATTATCAATACCAGCATCATAGCCTTGATTAAATAGCATAAATATTATATATACCTTATCAAATTGCACCAATTTCCACTTAATGTCTCTTTTTAATCTAGACTGCAATTCAGGATTGCACATTGCATTGAGTAATGTCTCCTTACTCTTCTTTAATTCTTACTTTCTTACATGACCTTAATAATCCTGTGCATACCGGTCAGTTATTTTTCAGAATGTTCCTCAATTTGTTTTTGCCTGATGTTTCCTCATGTTAAATACACACTTTTTTTTCTTTCCTGTAAGAACAGCACAAACTTGCCTTTGTCAGTGAAATGTATCAGCTGCCACAAGGTTTCCATGGAAAACCTTAACACATGTTATCTTTACCAAGTGTGTTATCTTTTTGAATGAGAATTTAGAAGAGAACAATATACTAATATATATTTAATTTTTGTTATGTTTATTTTTGAGAGGCAGAGAGAGATAGAGCACGAGAGGGGAGGGGGAGAGTGTTTGGGAGACACAGAATGTGAAGCAGGCTCCAGGCTCTGAGCTGTCAGCACAGAGCCCGACACGGGGCTCAAACTCATGAATGTGAGATCATGACCTGAGCTGAAGTCAGATGCTTAACCGACTGAGCCACCCAGGTGCCCCGTTATACTAATATGTTTTTTTATTCTTTGTTAAAGTTTATTTATTTGTGAAAGAAAGAAAGAGCACGAGCAGGGGAGGGTAGAGAGGGAGAGAGACATAGAATCTGAAGTAGGTACCAGGCTCTGAGTTGTCTACAGAGCCTGACACAGGGCTCGAACCCATGAACTATGAAATCATGATCTGAGCCGAAGTTGGATGGTCAACTGACTGAGCCACCCGGGCGTCTTAAGTATACTCTGTGAAGTCATATCTTAAGTATACACTGTGAAGTCATAATTGCCTATCTCCAAGCTTACATTTGACTTTTATTTACATGATTCGCAGTTTATTTGCCATCATGTATACTCAGCATGAGCTTAACTTTGTGGTTCTGATCCTAGAGTCTTATTTCAGGAATCATAGTAACCATATTTTGTACTTGATGACTCTTAACTTTCCAGTATACTTACATTTTGTAAGCTTCTAAAGACAGTATGTATTTTATACCTGTCTGAACCTTGAAAATGATTTGTATACAGTGAGTGCTAATTAAATGGTTCTGACTGCTGAATGGCTACCTAACAAGTTAAAGGTGGAAATAGCAGCTTTAGAATCCAGTGAAAATATTTTACGTTTCCAAAGAGCTCACAAAAACGTCTCTCTAGGCTTCCAAGGCAAGGAGCAAAGACTGTATGAGCCAGCGATTTGGAATTTTTTTTTTTCTTACATCATTTAGAAAACAAATAAACTTCTGTTCCAATTGTACTTTTATACTGCCGCTTACACTTTTTATACCACCATTATTTCCTAAAGTGCATTATGAAAGAAGTTCTTAAACAGCTTTCATGGAAATAGGGAGTAGAAATAAAATGAACCCAGTCAAATCAGCAAGATACAGTATTTTTGTTTCTTTATATCATCACACTTAACTTTAGTTCAACATCTGTTCAATGACATCTCAGGCTATATTTCGGGGACGTGTGACAATTTTTTTTTTTACAAATTCTTTACTCACAACTCGGGATGTTCCCATTAATTGTGATTTGTAAAGGAAGCATTTAACTCAGGGCAGATGCTGAGCAGCATGAGTACGGAGCTATGGCAAGGTGCAAAATGACACATGAAATTCGCAAGTGGGCATGGATGGCCAGATGGTATTGGCATCTGAGAGATTTGTTACACCAACTTGGCAATAAAACATGTGTGATCCCTAATTTAACATACAAAACTGGCCCAGAAACATGTTTATGTTAAACAAATTCCCTCTCTAAATATCAGGTGCAACACATTTTATTACAGTTTCATTTCTCAGTTGAGAAAACCAAATGTAGAAAATTGCATCCTTCCTTTCCATCCAAAGTCCTGTTCATGTAGGGCAAGTCATGCCTACATAAGCAAATTGAAGTTAAATAGAAGTGTAATTCTCAAGATCTTGCAGGCCAGTGAAACCAGAGAGTAGACAGACATGGGTATGAGTTTCCTTGATTTGTCTAAATCATTACCATGATCCTACACTAGACATTACTTAGACATCTTTGTTTTTACATATTATACTAGCTAAAAGGTTTAAAATTCCATATCAAGAAATGTCAGTTTGGTTTTAGATCAACAGAAGATTCCTTATGTTGTTCACTAAATCATTTCTTAGGAAAGCAAAGTATGTAACAATTCTCCAAATTGAATTAATAACCAAGAATCTCCTGGAATACCTTTTCTTCTTTTTGCTTCCTACTTAGCTACAGCTCTTTTATTAAGTAGCACTTAAAATGCTATTGCATACATGAATACTTCTCAATTTCCCCCACTATAGTTGGGTGTTCCCTTCCCATGGTTCCCTGGCAACAAAATAATACCTCTGTTATAGGGGGGCTTCCTCTCAATCCACCAAAAGGGCCCAGTAGAGGTAACTTGACACAGTCTTGACACAGTCACATGTAGCTGTTTTCTAAGTTGTACAACTATGGACAAGTTATTTTGTTATTTTTTTAATTTGGTAAAATAAGGATAATAATACCAACTCCACTAGAATTTTAATTTTAGATATTATGCTAGATAATATATATGTACATAAAGATCTAGCAAAGTTAATGGAACATAATCCACAGCATTTATTATTATCGTTATGGATACACAGCAACACCTCCCTGTATTTTAAGCATTTTTTTAGAGATTTGACTTAAAAAATGTTTGTTGGTTTGTTTAGAGAGCATGGGGGGAGGGGCAGGCAAAGAGAAGAGAGAGAATCCCAAGCAGGCTCCTCACTCCCAGAACAAAGCCCAACGCAGGGCTTGATTGCACGAATCATGAGATCGTGACCTGAGTCAAAATCAAAAGTCAGATGCTTAAATGCCTGAATCACCTAGGCGCCCCTAAACATTTTTGATGGAATTATAAATACATCTTTATATAACTGAATACGATGCACCCTACTTAGAGCACACAATATGCACATACACATATTTGTGTGTATGTCTGTGTGTGAGAGAGAGTATGTGAGTGTGTGTGTGTGTTTAGATTGAATAAAAACAGTAAAAAATTTTTAAAAAAACAGAAAAATAATATGAGGCAACATTTGAAAGATACTCTTATAGTCCATGTGTGCTGAAGTTTCTTTTCAAACCGACATTTATCAAATTATAGAACTTAAGGGAAGGATCATGGCCACAAAATATATCACCAAATATAATGTATCTTACATTGATCTGGGGGGTTAGATGCAGAGACTAGAGGTAGGTTTATCTTTATACTTTTCTAGGGCAAACATATTAAGATGTAGATCAAGAATCAGATAGCCATTGAAAAGACAATAAGTATGTGTAATTATCTGTATGGATTATACCTTGATCATTTTTTTAAAGTAGATTTTTCTTTCAATGACTTTTTGTAATGTCAAACAAGATTGTAGGGAATTACATTATACAACTGTTTTCCAACCATAAAACTTTGAAAGGATGATTTTTGTAGTCCAGAAAGGCTTTCATAGCCCACAACACCTCAGTTTTCTGTAATATGGAACGCTATGGTGGTTTTGCAGTGGTGGACAGGTTGACAAATCATCCACTATGACTGATTCTAGTTAGTACACACTGTAGATTTTTGTCAAACATCTCACTGAAAATGCAAATTTTTACTCTACGGTGAAGGTGTTTTGTCTCTACAATATCTGGATGTCCTGAAGTACTGGCTTGTTTTCAGTTTTTATCCCAAGGAAGCTCAACATTCAAAAACAGATTGCATGTGGCTTTATTCAGGTAAAATAGTTTGTGTGTAAAACTCAAATTTTAATGGCTGTATATGCAGCATATTTCAGGAAGAAGAGGTGTTTTATTTTATTTTATTTTTGATGACACATATATCACAAAATGCTGGAATGTGCTCACGGCCTGTGACAAAGTGTAGGCTACCATGTAAAATGAGTGAATCACAGCATAAAATAACGAGTGCAGACTATCACCATGAAATTTTAAAATTATGCAAAAGCTGGGGCACTTGGGTGGCTCAGCTGGTTGCTCATTCAACTTCTGCCCAGATCATGATCTCAGGATTCATGAGTCTGAGCCCCACACTGGGCTCTCTGCTTGTCAAGGCAGAGCTCTCTTCAGATCCTCTGTCTCCCCACTCTCTGCACCTTCCCAACTCATGCTGTCTCTCTCTCAAAAATAAACAGTTTAAATATGTGTGTAAAAGCTGCCAGATTTATTGATTGTTTTCACGGTTCTAGGCTGTGTCCTGAACACTTTACATGTATGTATAATTTCGTTTGATCTTCAAAATAAACCTATGATGTAAGTATCATTATTGTCACCATCTTACAGATGAGAAACCCAAGTCACAGCGTGGCTAAGTAACTCACCAAATACCATGCAGCTGGATCCAAGATTGAAACTCACTTTTGACTGCAAAGCCCACTTGTTTTGCTACTGCAATACAGGTTCTTAAAACTAAAATTAGGAAAGTATACCAAAATATTCACAGTTACCTTTCAGGTGATCTTCTCGGTTAAAATCTTTTAGCAAAATTTCTACATTTGGCATGAATTACCGTCATCATAAAAATAAGCATTATTGTAATCATACCATTCATTCAATTTAAAAACTAGGTAGGCTGTCAAAATGGCCAATAAAATCTATCTTTATAAATTGCTTCTAACAAAGGAGATGGGAAACTATTGCGATTTAGAGACACATTAAATTAAAGTAGAATGCCTTATTCTCATAACAATACTGATTTGTGTTGTGACTCTAAATGATTAACGGTAACTCATGACTTTGCAAAAGTTATCCTGTTCTTTTGATTCTATATCTAAAACAAGGTTGATAATATCTGATCAAATAAATGAATAAAACAGAGATTGAGCAATATCCAGTGAATTCTTTCATGCTCCTAAGAACGTACATCACACTGTCAATGCATATTACAATTTTATGTGTGTTCTCTGCCAGCTTAAATCTATTGCACATCTCCAGAAGACACTGGTCAGTTCACTCTAGACAGTAACTACTATTGTTATAACTGCTTTAAACACTGAGAAGCTGCTTCAAACAACTTGGCTTCTAGTGATAAATTCAGGGCAAGTTAAAAACTAACATTTCATGTATTTATTTATTAATGAATTGCTTTGGATTACCACCTGTGCAGGGCATAATAGGTCTGGAACTACAGGAAGAAGGAGAGACTTGCTTTTTTTACATAAAGTTGTTCTCAGCTGCAGAAATGGATATGTAGAATAAATATCATAATTTGATAATGTATTTGCTGGAATCATGGAAATACAGGCAAGGAAAGTATAAGAGAATGGTGTCTGAACTAAGTAGTGCTGAAATGCACCTACGGAAGCCAAGACAGGTTTCTCAGAGGAGATGGCACCTGACTTTAAATTTGAGGAAGAACTTCACTAGATAAAAACTCAGAGAAAGAACTTCCAGGTAGAAATGGCTTACAAAAATAAATGCTTGAGACATGAGAAAACACAAGTTTGTTCAAAGAAACACAATTATTGCTCAAGTGTGAAGAGTGATGGAGCAGATGAAGATGAGTCGGGATTACTATTCACAAAGCAGATGAAGAATCATGTCAAATGCTCTGCATGGACATTTACAATGTATTTATTTTTCTAAAGACTTTGTGAGGCAAATGAAGAATATTGATGGTGGCAGTGAAAAATAAGTTATATATGGCAGAAAGATTATTCTTGTGGTAACCTAGAGATAAAGGAGCAGGTGGGTCCAGACAAAAGGAAATTATTACTGTTGTCCAAAGAATATATCGAATTAATTGGACTTAGCCAATGTCAATGGAGATGGGCAAGAGGGAGCAGGTGTATATGTGTGTGTGTGTATAATATTCTAATGCTGTAATTACATGATTTAGAGATTAATGCAAAGTGAATGGAGTGTGAGTTGGGAAAATCTGGTAATTCCCCAATGTTTAATAAGTTTGATGAATAAAAATAACAAAATGATGATGAGTCCAAAGACTTTGAGTAAATAAGAAGGATGTTTATATAAATAATAAATGAATAAAATAAAATGAATAAAATAAAATAATATAAAATAAAAATAAATAAATAATAAATAAATAAATAAAATAAATAAATAAAAATGTACTCAAAATGTTGGAATAAAATAACAAAGTCAATGTTGGATCTATTAAACTTGAGCGTCTCTTAGTATATTCAAGTAGAGACTGTTGGTGGATATTTGGAGGTCCAGATCAAAAGATGAAAGTATCTTTATTAATTGAGAATTATTGGAATTAATTGGAATTATTGGACTTTATGCTTGCCTTGTCCCTGGAACACAGCTAGATAATCATCAAATCATTCTGAACATTCAGGAAATCGATCTGAAGACTGAGGGAACAAACTGCACAACTAGAGGGAGAAAAGAGTCCACATCATGGAATGTAGGAGGTGTAGAGATGTAGTATGAAGGAAAAAAAGAATCAATCCTTGGTGCAGTGGAGGGAAGGGAGACCTGATCACAGAGAAAGGTGGAAGAGAAAGTGAGAGAGGGATAAAGCAGCACACAGAGCACATTAAAAGAATTATTCACCATGATCAAGTGGGATTTATTTCTGGGCCACAAGGATGGTTCAATATTTGTAAATTAATATTTGTAAATTAATCAACATGATACACCGCATTAATAAAAGAACCATATGATCCTCTATCATAAGAACCATATGATCCTCTCAATAGATGCAGAAAAACCATTTGACAAAATATAGCATCTATTCTTGATAAAAACCCTTAACAAAGTAGGGTTCGAGGGAACGTGTCTCAACATCATAAAGGCCATATACAAAAAACCCCTAACTAATATTCTCAATAGGGAAAAACTGAGAGCTTTTCCTCTTTGGTCAGGAACAAGACAAGGATGTCCACTCTCATTACTGTTATTTAATATAGTACTGGAAGTTATGACCCCAGCAATTAGATGACAAAAAGAAATAAAAGGTGCCCAAATCAGCAAGGAAAAGGTCAATTTTTCACTATTCACAGATGATGTGATACTCCATGTAAACAACCCAAAAGACTCCACCAAAAAATTGCTAGAAGTGATACATAAATTCAGTTAAGTCGCAGGATACAAAATCAACATACATTATTGTGTTGCATTTCTATACACCAATAATGAAGCTGCAGAAAAAGAAATCAAGGAATCTATTCCACTTACAGTCTCACCAAAAACCATAAGATACCTAGGAAAAAACCTAATCAAAGAGGTAAAAGATCTGTACTCTGAAAACTATAAAACACTTATGAAACAAATTGAAGAAGACACAAAGAAATGGAAAAATATTCCCTGCTCATGGACTGGAAGGACAAATATGGTTAAAATGTCTACACTATGCAAAGCAATCTACATATTTAATGCAGTCCTTATCAAAATACCACCAACATTTTTCACAGAGATAGAAGAAAAAAATCCTGAAGTTTGTGTGGAACCGCAGAAGATCTTGAATAGCCTAAGCAATCTTGAAAAAAAAAAAAAAAAAAAAAAAAAAAAAAAAAAAGCAAAGCTGGAGGCATCACAATTCCAGCCTTCAAGCTAAATCACAAAGCTGTAGTGATCAAGACAGTATGGTACTGGCACAAAAAAAGACACAGAGATCTTTGGATCTCTGGAGATCAATGGAACAGAATAGAAATCCCAGAAATATGGATGAACTCTGTGGTCAAGTAATCAACAAAGTAGGAAAGACTATCCAATGGCAAAAAGACAGTCTGTTCAACAAATGATGTTGACAGCAACATGCAAAAGAATGAAACTGGGCCATTTTCTTATTGTATACACAAAAATAATTTCAAAATTGGCAAAAGACCTAAATGTAGAACAGAAACCATCAAAACCCTAGAAGAGAACACAGGCCATAGCAACTTCTTGCTAGATATGAATCCTGAGGCAAGGGAAACAAAAGCAAAAATGAACTACTGGGACTTCATCAAGATAAAAGGCTTTTCTGCACAGTGAGGGAAACAATCAACAAAATTAAAAGGCAACCTCCAGAATGAGAGGAGATATTTGCAAACGGCCTATATGATAAAGGGTTAGTATCCAAAATGTATAAAGAACTTCTCAAACTCAACCCCCCAAGCAGAAAAAAAAATCCAGTTAAGAAATGGACAGAAGACATGAATAGACATTTTTCCAAAGAAGACATCCAGATGGCCAACAGACACATGAAAAGATGCTCAACATCACTAATTATCAGGGAAATGCAAATCAAAACTACAATGAGATACCACCTCACACCAGTCAGAGTGGCTAAAATGAACAAATCAGGAGACTATAGATGCTGTCGAGGATGTGGAGAAACGGGAACCACCTTGCACTGCTGGTGGGAACGCAAACTGGTGCAGCCACTCTGGAAAACAGTGTGGAGGTTTCTCAAAAAATTAAAATAGATCTACCCTGTGACCCAGCAATAACACTGCTAGGAATCTACCCAAATGATACAGGAGTGCTGATGCATAGAGGCACATATACCCCAATGTTTATAGCAGCACTTTCAGTAATAGACAAATTATGGAAAGAGCCTAAATGTCCATCAACTGACGAATGGATAAAGAAGATGTGGTTCATATATACAATGGAATACTACTTGGCAATGAGAAAGAATGAAATCTGGCCATTTGCAGCAATGTGGATGGAACTGGAGGGTATTATGCTAAGTGAAATAAGCCAGGCAGAGAAAGACAGATACCGCCTGTTTTCACTTATAGGTGGATCTTGAGAAACTTAACAGAAGACTGTTGAAGAGGGGAAGGAAAAAAAAAAAAGAGAGGGAGGGAGGCAAACCATAAAAGACCCTTAAGGACTGAGAACAATCTAAGGGTAGATGGGGTGTCGGGGAGAGGGGAAAGTGGGTGATGGACAGGGAGGAGGGCACTTGTTGGGATGAGCCTAGGTGTTGTATAGAAACCAATTTGACAATAAATTATGTTAAAAAAATAAAGTTCACTGAACACAGAAATGGGCCGAAGAAATATATATAGACATTTTCCCAAAGAATATATACACAGGGACATATGAAAAAATGCTCAACCTCATTCATCATTGGGGAAACACAAATCAAAACTACAAGGAGATATCACCTCACACCAGTAAGAATGGCTAACATCAACAGCAAAAGAAACAACAAGTTGTGGTGAGGTTGTGGGAAAGAGAAAACCCTCTTACACTGTTGATAGGAATGAAAACTGGTGCAACCACTCTGGGAAAAGAGTATGGAATTTCCTCAAAAAGTTAAAAATACAGCTACCCTATGACCCAGCAATTGCACTACTAGGTATTTACCCAAACGATACAAAAATACTCACTTAAAGGGTATATGCACCCCAATGTTTATAGTAGCATTATCAACAATAGCCAAATTATGGAAAGGGCCCAAATGTCCATCCCCTGAAGAATGGATGAAGAACATAATGGAATATTACTCAGCCATCAAAAAAAATGATATCTTGCCATTTGCAACAATGTGGATGGAGATACAGTATATTATGCTAAGTGAAATAAGCCAGTCAGAGAGAGACAAATATCATATGATTTAACTAATAAGTGGAATCTAAGGAACATAACAGATGAACATACGGGAAGGACATAAAAAAAGAGAGGGAGGCGAGCCATAAGAGACTCTTAAGTCTAGAGAATAAACTGAGGGGAGGCTGATGGGGGTTGATGGGGTAGGTGGGTGATGGGTATTAAGGAGGGCACTTGTTATGATGAGCACTGGGTATTATATGTAATTGATGAATCACTAAATTCTACTCCTGAAACCAATATTACTCTATATATTAACTAAAATTTAAACAAAAATTAAAAAAAATAATTCTACAAAAGTGAGAGTATAAATGTTGGAGCCTAATCAAAATAATCCATGAAGAATGTGTAAAATGAAAAGAACATGAGATGAAGATAAAAAGCTCAGAAATACCCACTTTTATGAATGAATGAAGGGAAACTAGCTAAAAACTGAGAGAGAGACTGAGACACAGAGAGAGACAACTGAGAGGCAGAAAGAAGAGAGATTAGTATCTCTGGAATCAAGAATAAAGAACGTTTAAGAGAGGTGTTACATATGGAGGAGAGAAATGAGAGACATTGAAATAATTCCATTGGGTTTATGATGCATGTCAGGAACATTCATGACTTGGTAGCATTGGAAACTACATTTCAGTGGTTTGTGAAGTAAAAGTATCAGGTATAATGCTCTACACCTCTTTGCAGAAATTTGGATGGTATAAGGCTGAGAAGTACATTTGTAACTAGAAATAAAGGCCAAGAGAAGGAGTCTCTGTATAAAGTCATATATTCCACACTCATTTTTGACCAGCGAGGCTGTGCTTAATGAATTGAATATTGAAACAATGCAGTTATTTCATTTGGGATCCATATCCTAACTTTCCAATCATTTAAATAATGTCCTTTAAGCTTTTTCTTTTCTTTTTCCTAACCCGGACCAAATCAATGCCATCTCTCTTGAATCTTTTTATTTTATTTTTTAATATAAAGGCTTTCACTATTTTTCATTATTTTTTTAAAATATAATTTATTGTCAAATTTGTTTCCGTACAACACCCAGTGCTCATTCCAACAGGTTCCGTCCTCAATGCCCATCACTCACTCCCCCTCTGCCCCTCACCCCCCCCATCAATCCTCAGTTTGTTCTCAGTATTTAAGAGTCTCTTTTGAATCTATTTAAATCTAGAATCCTTTACCAGCTTACCTGCTGGCTTGATTTTATTTCTTTGAGACCAATGCTATATTTTTAAATTCCAGGTCATTTTTTTTTCCCAAAATGTCCCTCAATTTGACTTACTTGAGTGTTTCCTCATAATTAGTTTCAGTTTCTTCTTCTTCTTTTTTTTTTTTTTTAATTTTTTTTTTCAACGTTTTTTATTTATTTTTGGGACAGAGAGAGACAGAGCATGAACGGGGGAGGGGCAGAGAGAGAGGGAGACACAGAATCGGAAACAGGCTCCAGGCTCCGAGCCATCAGCCCAGAGCCTGACGCGGGGCTCTAACTCACAGACCGCGAGATCGTGACCTGGCTGAAGTCGGATGCTTAACCGACTGCGCCACCCAGGCGCCCCATTACAGCCGTATCTTATAGGTGATGTTGTGCTATTCTCAAGTTATCGTATCCTGAGCATGAGATGTCAATTTGTTTCATTATTGATGATCCTAAGTTTCATCACTTAATTAAAGTGATATCTGTGTGATTGTTATATCATAAAGACAGACAATTTCCCTTTGTCATGAATTATTAATATGTGAGGCAATAATTTGAAGCTGTGCAAATAGCCTGTTTAACAATCTCTGGCCCAGTCATGTAGCATCGATTCATGATTCGTTACTGAATAAAATTTTTACAATGTTTTTTGAAAATTGGTGATTTTTCAAATTCTATTATTCCTCCTATAATTATTAGTTGATATTTCATGTGAGAGTAATTTGAGCAGGATTTAAGCTGACAAACAAACTTAGTATTGCTATTATTGTAGGAAAATACATATCCATTAAAAAACTGCCATAACACCCAGTTGTAGTTCATAGATATTCCAAAATATATTTATCCTTATTTTACAAAAAGCATTGTTTCTGGGTTTAAAGCTTGTTTAGGGCATGCATTTCCTTGTCTAGCATTGCTTTCGTCAACAGTAGATTAAACTATATAAAAATTTTTAAAAGCAAATATGATTTTTGAAACACAGGAAATACTTTCCAGGGATGGCATAAGAACTAATTTTTTTTTTTTTTTTTTACTTTAGGGAAGTGTTTAAAATGAGATATGACACAATTGCTAAGAATTATTTCGATCACTTTTTGGCTGAAGAACAAAATTGGAAAGAAACAATGTTCTCCTACATCTCTAACCAAGCAAAATATTTTTTACATCTCTATGGTAACAGTTATAAGGACCAAGTGGAATCAAATAATCAAAATGTGATAACATCACTGGCCTAACAACATGTTGAAAAACACTCCTGTCGCCTATAACAACAAATGATTTTGTTATCATTCATTAGCTACCAAAGACTGCATGAGACTGCCTGGAGAACTCCCAGAAAGAACTTTAAAGTAAATTCATGAAATTAGACTAAATTAAACAACTTGAAAATGTAATTGGAGTCCTATGAAGAAGAATTAAACATAGTAACAGCAGAAAGAGTCTTCTGTTGCTGCTGTGCAGAAGGACATCTGGAGAACATTTTTTTCTTTTCCTCCATATGTTGGGATACAACTCCTCTTGAACAAGTTGACCTAAGCAAATATTTTCAGGAATAATTATAGTTTGTAAAAGTATAAGTGGAAAGATGTTCTCAAAGTTAGCAATATCTCATTTGCAAAGCCATAGTGTTAATGCTGTCTCTTACTTTTTCTCACCTGATTCTATTAGAATCTTACTTCCAATTCCAACTTTCTTTCTTTCTCTATTTATACTACTTGCAGATTAATATTTTTAGAATTGCAACTCTGTTATTTGCCCCTTAAAAATCTAATTCCTAAGTGTTCTATCATCTGACCATATTTTACCTTTTGCTTCAGCTAGTTTCAGTTAATTTCAGTACAATTCATTAAAACCATTATTGAACTATGTATTTTTGAGACAGTGTGTTAAATCTTGATGTCAGAGACCTCCTGTAAAAATTGTATATCTTTAAATGAGGACTACAATACATAATGAACTCATACATGTAATTAATTATATCATAAGCATTGCGTGGGATGGAACGCTTATTTCCTTTGTGGAGATAAGAGTCAAATAGGAGGCCACTTATGAGTTGTGTGGTAAAAGATTAAATGAGAAAGGAGGTAGGGACTAGGAATGCCCTTTCAGCTGAAGATATGGGGGGGTGGCGCAAACTGTGGGAGAGGGCTTAATAAAAAATAATTGTGTTACAGATTCGGTTAACTATGTTTTAGTTCCAGCTGCTATAACAAAGTCTTATAGTCTGAATGGCTTATAAATAACAGAACTGGAGAGCCCAAATGTCCATCGACTGATGAATGAATAAAAAAGTTGTGGTATATATATATATATATATATATATATATATGTGTGTGTGTGTGTGTATATACATATACATATACATATACATATACATATACATATACGTAAATATAACACACACACACACACACACACACACTATGGAATGAAACTCAGACATAAAAATAATGAAATCATGCCACTTGCAATGAGTGAATGAAGCTAGAGTGTATTATGCTAAACAAAATAAGTCAGAGAAAGACGAATACCATAGGATTTCACTCATATGTTGAATTTAAGGAATAAAATAAATGAGCAAAGGGGAAAATAAGAGACAGAGAGGCAAACCATTAGAGCCTCGTAAGTGTAGAGGTCAAATTGAGGGATGCTGGAGGGGAGGTGGATTCGTGTGTAGGTTAAGTGGATGATGGGTTTTGAGAAAGGTACTTATGATGAGTACTGGGTTGTTGTATGTAAGCGACAAATCATTAAATTCTACTACTGAAACTAATATTACACTATGTGTTTACCCACTGGAATTTAAATAAAAACACAAAACTAAAATAAATACATACATACACACATACATACATAACATACATAACAGAAACTTGATTCTCACAGTTCTAGAGGCTGGAAGTCCCAGATCAGGGGGCCAGCACGATCAAGTTCTGGTGTGGACCTTCTTTTGGATCACGGACTGGGGTCGCTTTTATAAGGGCACCAATCCCATTCCTGAGGAACTCACCCTCATGACCTAATTACTTTCCAAAGGCCCTACCTCCCAATATTATTATAGTGGGGATTAAATTTCAACATATGAATTTTGGAGAACGTAAACATTTATTCTATAAATGACTACAATAGGTAAATACCATTGTAAGGGTTTTCAAAGTTAGAGAAGAAATCACATAAGATGTTAGAAAAGTAGGCAGCCTCCACAATTACGATAGGTTTTTCTAATAGGTCACACATTTCAATAATTCCCAGACCATGCCCAAGGCAGGCTGCTTGTAAATATTCAAGTTTAGGAGTGTGTGTGTGTGTGTGTGTGTGTGTGTGCGTGTGCATGTGCATGTTACTGCATAAGTGTTGTTTGTAGGGGTCACTTGATGAGTTGTGTGTAGGACTTATTAAAGTTGAGAAATGTGAGTTTATCTAAAGGAAGCTGTGTTTGGTCTCTGGTTGTCTACCTAAATTATTTAAAACAAACTCCAATTTACTATTAGACAAAAATAATACATTTGAAAACTTGATTCTTGCCTTATTTTTCTGAATACAATAGTCTACAAGGCATTTAGAGGGTAGGGATAATGTCAGGTTCATCTGGGTCCTAGCATAACTTATACACAGTAGACTTAATTAGCATTTTCAAAAGAACCCCTGGGGAAAAATAAAGCTCATATAAGTGGGATTTTTTGTAATGACATGTGTTGCTTGTGATTTCTGGCATCCCTTAACCACCTTCAGTTGTCAACAACCCACATTTATTCTCACAGAGATCACTTCCCCTTATTGGATAAAATCCATTTTCACTGTAAGTCTGGGTGCTATACTGTCGTAGAAAAAAAGAATGTTTCCCCTGTCCACAACCTCAGAACCCACAAATATGTCACCTTACATGGCAAAAGACCTTGCAGATGTGAGTGAGTTAAGAATCTGGTGATCAGAAAATCATCCTGTATTATCTGAGCAGGCCAGTGTAATTACATAAGGCCTTATGAGAAAGAGGTAAGGGACGTAGAACCAGAGAAGGAGATATTATTATGGAAGCAGAGGCTGGGGAGACATGCTTTGGCAAGGAAGACAGGGTCCATGAGGCAAAGAATGTAGGTGGTCTCTAGAAGCTAGAAAGTCAAGGAAACAAATTCTCCCATGGAATCTACAGAAGGATCACCACCCTGCTGAAACCCTGTAGGATTTATTTAGGACTTATCACCTTCAGAACTTTAAGATGATAAATTTGTCTTGTTTTAAGCCGCTAGGTTTATGGCAATTTGTTAGAGCAGCAAGAGGAAACCAATGCAGTGCACTGTTAGTTAGTAGACCCACGACCCAAGGTAAAGCAAAAAGACGCTTAAAACTTGGACAATTGAGATGGTGGCTCAAGGCTGACGATAATTGAATCTGTGACCCTATCCTGAAGAAAGCATGTTACTTCCAACAAATTACCAGCAGTTTCTTATTTCCTGTTATGTTAATTCTGGTTTCTCCAGAAGCAGACCTTGCAACAAAATTAGACCGCATGTAACAGGATGAAGAAGCACAGAACTTGAAATAGGGAAGGAGAAAAAGGCAGTAAAAGGCATTTAATCTGGTTCTCTGAATTAGGCATAGGAAGGAGTGGGTGCTAGAGAAGCATGTAAAATGCCTTAGACACTGGTGTGTCTGAAGGCTGGGACATTTATCCACAGCAATTATTCCCCAAAGGTTGAAGCTGCCCTGGAGGCATTAACTTCCCTGCCCACCAAGATTATACCTGCAGGCTGAGAAGATTCCCAAGGCTTCAGAGAAAGCCCTGAGGCACGAAAGTGAAGATACTCATGGAGAACTAGCTGGAGGCAGGACACTGTCAGTGTGTACAGCTGTGACAGAAATCATAGATTAGCCCAGGGGATGTCATGTGGGCCATCAAAAGTATCTGAGCTCCTGCCCTTCACAAACCTGGTTCTTGAGCTCCTTGTCCTTTCTGTGAACTGCACCAAATTCTCTTGCTTGGCCATGTTTTAACATTTTGAAGCTTACAAACAAGAACCATAATCAATACATGACTCCCAAGTGATTCTTCTGTGGTTCAATTCATTATTTTTTTCTAAACTATATTGGTGTTACTAAGTTTAGGGTCATTAAGCTAAAAATAGTGACCTTTTTTCCTTGCATAGTTAGCATGAGTCCTCAATGCATTTCCCTCCATTTATTTCACTCACTTACATGAAACTTACATAAAACTTACATACACGGAAGGTGTCAGAAACAACTTAAATTTGCTTTAAAATACAAAAGAAATGGGGCCCCTGGGTGGCTCAGTGGGTTGAGCATCTGACTTCAGCTCAGGTCATGATCTCACGGTCTGTGAGTTCGAGCCTCGCATCCGGCTCTGTGTTGACAGCTCAGAGCCTGGACCCTGCTTCCGGTTCTGTGTCTCCCTCTCTCTCTGCCCCTCCCCTGCTCATGCTCTGTCTCTCTGTCTCGAAAATAAATAAAAACATTAAAAAATAAAATAAAATACAAAAGAAATGAGGGTGACGTCTTGTCAAATTCCTGCATGTCGCAAAATCAGTGTTAAAAAGAATCCCTCTGTACTTCCAATGCCAGATTGCTGTACTATATAAAATTCAAAGGTAACAGCATACACCGTTTGTCACATAGACTCTTAACTTTGTTAAATTTTAAACTTTTATCAACACGGATGCGAAAAGAGCATTAAGTTGTCAACTGTAGGAACCACTTCATGAGGTTACAGAAATCTGATGTTTGGGAATCCGGCACAGTCATCTCCACACTCCTCCCCTCCCTAGCCTAGCCCGGAGCCGTCCTGCCACAGCCCGGCAGAAACCAGGGCAACTGAGGTGTCCTGGACCAGCTGTGCCGTGTGATGTCACGGACGGGAAGCTGGCAAATCTAGTGACCCTCTCCCATGTTGTGCCTGTCCCGGTACCGCATACGTGCTGTGTACCACTTGTCTTCTGCTTTTTGCTGCTCACTGTTCAGGTCCCCCCACCTCAGAAAATCCTTTATCGTCGGCATTTCATACTAATTAACTCTCCTTCTCCTCTCTTTGTCTCTTCCAAATCTTGCCTAATTACCTATGGAAAACATCCTTTCCTGGGTTTGGGTGTCTATTTCTACTTCTACTAAGTCTCTCTTCTCCCCCTCCTTCTATTATTTCTACTTTTACTACTCTCTTCTTCTCCTTCCTAGCTTCTTTACTCTTCCTCGCCTTCAATTATCTGTTTCCTTACTCACCCTTTTTCTCTTGGTCCATTTTTTCATCTTTTCCTTTCTCCCTCCCTTCTCTGTTAATTTTTTCACTGAATAATTATCTCTACTGATACTCTTAAGTAATTATAAATTTCTTCCAGGAAAACCAAGCCATATATGTGGATGTTATTTAATGAACAACTACTTTCATAAAGCTCTAAAAATCTTTGAATTAAAAATACGTTTTTGAGGAGTTTGCTACTCAGTAACTGGAACGATTTAGGAATGGCATGCAATCCCTAATTTCCAAAACCAGTAATAGTTTTATAATTATAGTTATAAATTCATTTTATAATTCAAATGAACTTAAATACTTAATGGGATTATGTGAGGTCATACCCTGGATACTCATTACCTTGAAGTCTTTTCCTATGATTCCACTCTCTACATCAGCTACCGATTTCCATAGTCATATCTCAGGCTTCCATATAAATAGTGACTGGAATCTTCGTAATTTCATATTAAGCATTAGGATCTTAAGCCCACAACTCAAATATTTCCAGTTTAATACTTTCAGAATCCTAACTTCTAAATTTTGCCCCTCAGCACCTACAGTATAGGAATTACATATCATTTTCTCTCTTGTTCAGCCTCATGATGCCCTCCAGGCATTAAGGGTTTTAAAAAAATCTGTGGTTTATTACTAACATCAGTAATTTTTATGTATGTTCAAATTCCTTGTGCCATTATCTTATCATGTGTTTTACTTGGGAAAATAATTGATCTGGTTAAATTTAGGTCTTTGCCTTCTCTATGCTTATAGAGACAGAGCTGAGGTTTGCTGGGGGAAAAAATCACCAATATGACAAATGGCACCATTTGACATTCATGATTTCAAATTACAAAATCACCCTTAGCGTTGCAAAAGAAGCCTACTGTGTGCCCCTACTCTGCTTATTCGTGCATTCCTCTAATAAGAATGGTGCTTTTCTTTTCCCTTAACCTTATAACACAGTCTCAGAGGGTAACCTCAAACTCAGTAGTAGTATATTTTCTATTTTCCTGAGTAAAGGGGATCATTCAGAAGAAACTTTCCACATGATTCCATCAATTCTATCTACCAACCTACCTTCACCTATATCTGTAAACTATCCATTTCTCCCATACCACAAAGGAATATAATCCATCTTCCCAAACCAAACTCTCCACTTGAGCATTGGGTGGCATAAGGAATGATTATCCATGGTCTTACTGAATGGCAGTAGGATAAGTCCACGCTCTGATCGACATCTTCTGTTAAATTTCCTATTTCAATAAAGGCATAGGGTCTCAATATTCGCAAGAGACACTGACCAGATCTGGTCCCTGGCTAGCAGAAGTTCTTATTTGCTACCTTGTATCCCCACTGGTTTTGTTGCCAATCTTCAAATTCACCACATGTTCCAAATTCCAAGCATTTTCTGTTCTCTTAGGTATATTTGTGCATTTACCATCTTTTCTCAAATGTCTCCTTACAAAGAAGCCCTTTTATGATTAACCGTAACACATGAAGTTCAAGCATCTTAACTCACTCTTTGCTTTACTTTCTGTAAACTATATCCATTTAACTTTGTAATTTTTTAATCGTTCCCCTCCCCCCTCTATTACCAGTACACCCAACATAATAGAATGTAAGCTGCGTGAGGGATAGTGTCAACCTCAGACATGACTTGCCATATCCTCAATGCCTATAGGGAACCACATTAAGATTTTAATAAATGTTTGTGGAAAGACTGAATAAATGAGTGGATAAATGAATTGTCATAAAACCTAATTGAAGCTCCACAAAATGTGTTACTAGATTACTTATTTCAAATTACTCAAGGTGCTTAAATTAAATGCATATTTCTGTGCATAATCTTAATTAAATCTTAATCACTACAGTGCAGATTCAATGATTTGTATTTTTCTATTTTTTTAATAATTGTAAAAGATTTATAGCCAATTAAGTTTTAGGAAGCATTGGTCTACAGGATTTAAATCAAATCTCACAGTCTAATAAACTGCTCATCATGATCTAACCCTTGCTTACTTTTTTGGCAGCCTTATCTCCAGTGATCTGCCCTTACCTACCAAGTTCTCCAAGAAAACTGATCTGCTTGCTGGGTAGGAAATCCAATTGACTTTGTTATAGGTGATGGCTTCCATCCACCTCTTTTTACATACACAAATCTGTAATGTATACTTGACTCTTCCCCAATGATGTGTCACAGAAAAAGCAATAAATGAGGACGCCTTTATTTATCATGTGTGGTGTCATTTGAGAACCAGTATGAAATGAGCCATATAGGGACATTTGGGTGGGTTAAGCACTTGTATAAGGCTTGTGTGTGTGATTTATCCTACAAGTCAATTAAATTGTATATCAAGCCCTGAGGGCCGTATGTCACCAGTCACACTGTGATGTGCATGCATCAGTCAGATGGTTAACTATAAGTATTTATCTCTACTCTCATCATTTTAAAGAGGGAGGGAATTTACTGAAAGGATTTAGAGTAGTTTACAGCATCAATGGGAGTGGTGGAGAACCAGGCCTAAGAAATTGGGCAGATGTAGAACAGGCTAGGAAGGTAACCCACCCAGCACAAATCAGCCTGAGTAGAACCATCTGGTCGGAACCATCATTGCCACAGACAGATATCATATACCATGGCTTACAGTGTAGATGCTGCCAGGACTTGATGGCACCATTTTCCTTGATGGCACCATTTTCAAGGTATTCTTGGTAACTGAATATTGCTACCATTTCCACGGCTACTCTCACAGTGAATTGCCAGCATCCTTATTCTTGTTTTACTAGTTATTAAATAAACAGGCTGGGTATGTCTTATTGGCTGCTTCAAGTCATGTGCTTGTACCAAACATAAATATTTGGCTTGAGAGAACTATGTCATGAGAGATGAATTCTGCTATACAAGACTCATGCAGTGGGGAAAATTCCAAACACAGGAAGGGTACCATTTGGATGCTGGGCACTCATAAGATGACTGCCTTGAATACAAGTAAGAAAAGTAAGTTTCCAGGGACACATGGTGGGTCAGTCAGTTAAGCAACCTACTTTTAATTTCCGCTCATGATCTCGCGATTCATGAGATCAAACCCCATATCCGGCTTTGCAGCTCAGAGCCTGCTTGGGATTCTCTGTCTCCCTCTCTCACTCCCTCTTTCTCTTTCTTTAAATAAAAATTAATTAATCAATTAATTAATTAATACAGAAAAAAGAAAAGAAAGTTTAAAAAGAAAAGAAAATTAAGTTTCCAATATAACTACATTGAAAAATTCTGATTCTTTTCCAAGGACTGAGGTGTGACAGATACGCCAGGTATTTTCTATGAGAATTTTAAGACTTTATATGCTGAAATTTGAGTTTTATGAATAAGGTAGTTCCTTAGTTTTGGTGAGACTCTCACATAAATAATGAAGTTTCTGCAATGCATCTAGTTGCCTGCCCCCTATGTGCATTTGCCCTTGCTGTCCTTCTACCTGCTATTATTCTTGGGGTATATCTGATACTTCTCATTCCTTCTTCTAATACTTCTTTAGCCTTAGTTTTCTTTCCAAATCCATTCTTAATTTTGTTTAGTTTATTTATTTTGAGAGAGAGAGAGCGCAAGCACGAGTGGGGGAGGGGCAGAGAGAGGGAGAGAGAGAATCCCAAGTATGTTCTGCACTGTCAGAGCTTTGCATGGGGCTCCATCTCACGAACTGCAAGACCATAACCTGAACCAAAATCCAGAGTTGTAGGCCGAACTGACTGAGCCACCCAGAAGCCCCCAAAGCCATTCTAAATGTTAAGAGGTAACAAACTGCATACTCTAGAGGTGTATCTCTCCCTAGGGTGGCCACAATGTGAGAACAGTGATGTCCATTTCTTTTCATTTGTATCCTCAGAAATTCATGCTGAATATGAAATATAAGCTGTTGTTTACAAGCTTCCTGTGCAATTGAGTAGAATTTGAAAGGGAACCATATTTCTCTGGGTTGTTCTTGGTCTACGTTTAGTACTGACTGAGAAGAAAACACTGTTATTAGTACCGAGAGAGGGGAAACATCTTAAACTAAATAACAGACAAGTTAGTATTTTTAATGGAAGTAGGGTAGTATATTCCAAATTCCCCATTGCCTGGTTGAATTTTATTACCGTGTGTGTGTGCGTGTGTGTGTATGTGTGTGTGTGTGTGTGTGTGTGTGTTTAAACTGAACTAAAATATTAGAGAAAAAAATATCAATGGAAATAATTCGATATAATTATTTGCCAGTGACTCTTTGCTTGGAATTATTTTTCTGTTGATCTATTGTGTGTTACACTAAGAAGAGAAAGTTTGCCACAAGGCAGTACATCATGCTGGGTATTGATCTGCTGTGATGTACGGCTTCATCCACTCAGTGCTCATTTCGGAAGAGTGCATTTCTGCCATCATGGACACTTTTCTGTTAAACTCCTAAAGCTTCATGAATCTCCTAAAAATCTCTTCCTTCAATGAACATATATTATGACGCTACAGATGTGGCTTTTGATGGAATTTCCAGAAGCTGCATTTCAGAAATATAGCTAGTACTCAAACAATAAGCATGTAAAGATTTGAGAATAAAAGTAAAGAATAATGAATCCTGCAGGCTACTTGTTCTTTCTAATGTACTCAGAACATTCTTGATCATCCCCTTGAAATTAGTGCAAGTATCTCTTAAAATGAAATTAGTTTACATCTTGACTATAATCGATGCATGTCCAAAGCTTGTCCACAATTTAACTCACATCTGTACACACATTTTCACTAAATATAAATAATGCAGTACCCTAAACTGTGCTTTACAATCAGCAGGTGGTTATAAATATTGCGTTTTTTATGTTTTATATTAAATATTTTAAGTCACAAGTCTGGCAGATTTCACAAGAGAACTATTTTCTCCTTCCATTTAAAATTAATAGCATCAACACATTAAGATTATGGATATATGAAAGAAAATGTTTCTAGAAAAGTTCATACGCCACAAGTTAAAATATTGCCTATTAAGTGTCTTGATATGATACACTACATTTACTAATTTATTTTAGCACCATTTCTTTAATACAAACACTTTATATATTTATTATTATATCTTTATAATGTTATTAATATTGTATGTTATTATTTATTATAATTTTATATCTTTATCCTTTACTAAGAGCCTAATATATAAGTTCTTAGTACTAAAAGGATATAAACTACCATAGGGCAATTGAGAGTCTGTTTTGCTTATCCACATACTGCTCTATTACCTCTGTCAACAAATAATTTTCCAAGTAAATTATTCCTTTGTTTGGTCTCAAGATTTTTTTTCTCTGAAAGAGTGTAGAAAATCTTTATTTTTCATGTTTACTTATTTTTGAGAGAGAAAGCAGTAGTGGGAGAGGGACAGAGAGAGGGGGAGACAGAACATCGAAGGGCTCTGCACCGAGGGCAGAGAGCCCCATGTGCGGTGTAAACTCAACAACCCTGAGATCATTACCTCAGACAAAGTCAGACGCTTAACTGACTGAGCCACCCAGGCACCCAAGAGTGTCGAAAATTTTATCATCAAATATTCCTCAGACTGTAGCATTAACGATTGCCATAACCCACAAATTCAGGACATGTAGGTTGGACAAATCAGCTTAATCTGTTTTTTTTTTTTCCCTTATATACAAAAAGGAAATTAAAATTAAAAAGTCTAGACCAAGGGTTCATCATTTAATTGTTTCTTTCAAAAACTTATGTAAGCGCTTCTTATATAAAGAAGATAAAGAAAGTTGGCTGTAATTTACTTTTCCAGTTTAGAGTTCCATATAGTGTGTTACAGTATATATGATAATTCAAAGGAAAATATGCAGTGGGACATATCAATCAAGATATTAAACAAGTAACTTTATCATCTAGATATAAACCTAAGTTACCTATCTAAAAATTGGCTAGTGACCCATATATGGAATGTCGTGCATGCTACAAAAGCATGGTTAATAAAATTGACTGAGTTATTAAGGATAATTGAATCTGTTAGCATGAGTCCCTTAATGTAAACAAGTATATATATCTATTTGAACATGGGAAATCTTAATAGCTAACTCATATCCAGATTGTTTAAATGACGGATGATTTGGTTCCCTATTCTACATTAAATCAGTTTGTCATTCATGAAAAATTAGAAACATAAACTTGGATAGTTTAGAATTGAAAACAAACTTTTTATTTGGTTTGTTCATTTATTTTTGAGAGAGAGAAAGAGAGAGCAGGGGAAGGGCAGAGAGAGAGGGAGACAGAGAATCCCAAGCAGACTCCACACGGTCAGCACAGAGCCCAAAGCTGATCCTGAACTCACTAACTGAGATCACAACCTTAGCAAAATCAAGAGTCTGACGCTTAACTGACAGAGCCGCCCAGGCGCCCCTAGTAGTGACTGCAAACTTTTTAATGGCATGCACCTAAGTAAATTGTAAATTCATAAGAAGTAAAGTGCAAGGCTGATATCATAAAATAATTATTTAATATCAATTTTGTGAAGGTCTTTTCAAACACTTAAGAAAAGTATTGATTTTTAAGATTGAATGTATACCTAGTAAACTAATCTATTACAAAAGATTACCCTAAAAGTGAAACAAAAATGACAATTCAAAGAACTTTTTTTAGCATTATTGGAAAACAACATAAACCTCTTAGAGAAAAAGTAAAATTAAAAATATGTACGTACACACAGACACACCCACACATTCTCATATACTTGGGTATATAAGTCAGGAGACTAACATAATAACGTTATTAGACAAATTTAAACATAATTCGTATGCTTGAAAGTCAGTGAGTACCACCAAAATCTGGAGTAAATTGTTTGCTTAGAAAATGACTGGTTAACAAAATCTACTGAGATTAATTATTGACTTGAAATATACTAGTTTGTTTGTACATACATAAATGGCTCTATGTGTGTTAGATAGATGATAGATAGATAGATGATAGATAAATAGAGATAGAGACAGAGATATAGTGTTGCTGCACATATATGCAGAGACATATATGTGCATATATATCCGTGTCTATCCATGCATGTACACGGATATACAAAAACACAAGCATGTTTGTGTGTGCCTTTATGTTCACACACTAACATTTCCTAAAAAGAACACACCTGATAAAAATGTTTAAAATTAGATTGTGGAGACAGCTGCACATCTCCATGCATATACTAAAAATCATTGATTTCGCCTGATAAGTGAATTGTATGGGACATGAATTATATGCTGTTATTTTTGAAAAGAAAGAAAAAGAAATTTTCTATCTGTCACTTCTTGAAATTCCAGGAAAAAAAAATTGCAGTTAAGAATGATAATTTGTTTTACCCTAAATGCTAAAAGCAAAAAAAAAAAAAAAAAAAGACGAAAATGTGAGAGACTTTTATAATAAATAATTGGGATCTGGAAAGTAGGTGGGAAATCGAAAATTATTCAGTGGAGTTAAGGATGTTGAATCTGAGCTAGCAGTGAGGAAAGCCAAAAGTTAACTTATTTGTCCACAGAGCCTTCAGGAAATGGGAGAATTGGGATACCCCCAAAATGTCAGGGAAGCTTGTCTGAAATCTAAAGAAATGCTTTAAAGTTTAAGGCACGTTTGGAAACCCAGATCACCTCAATTTACCACAGGTGGGAAATCAGTGTCATTCCCATCTTGGAGACAACTGGAAATTCGTTCAAATACAGGTTATCTGGACTAGCAGCCAAAATGGTGTGGCTCATGGGGCGCCTGGGTGGCTCAGTTGGTTAAGCGTCCGACTTCGGCTCAGGTCATGATCTGGCAGTTTGTGGGTTAGAGCCCCGCATGGGGCTCTGTGATGACAGCTCAGAGCCTAGAGCTTGGTTCAGATTCTGTGTCTCCCCTCTCTCTGTGCCCCTCCCCCACTTGTGCTCTGTCTTTGTCTATCAAAAATAAATAAAATGTAAAAAAAAAAATATTAAAATGGTGTGGCTCAGGGGAATGTCTATAGTCTTCTACACCAAACTACTCATGCTCAGCTCTCAGAATAGAGATTTCACAAAAGCCGCTCATTAAGATTATAGAGAATCTTAAATCAATACATTACATCCAAGAACGAAGAAAGATATATACATCAGAGTATTTTTGAAAAGACTTCATAGAATTCAAATTAAAGCACTGATGAAAAATAACACAAAAGTTAGAAGGTATAATGGAGCGAAGACAAACCAAAAATACAGTACAAACTAATCAAAAATAGAAAAAAGAAGTGCAACATTTTAAACAAAATACTATCTTAAAAAAGTTTAGAGGATTAGCTCTGGAGTTACAACATCTGAATACTAAGAATATACCTAAAGAAAATCATATGCAATTTTAGAGCATTGCAAACCCACAGAACCTCTTCAAACTCCAGAGAAAAGTCGAGAGGAGTCTCACAATGGCATCCGCGTTCTAATTAGTGACACTGGACAAAAGGATGGACATCCTTTCAGTCTTTAACACTTCCATTCTGTCACCCATGTAGCTAGTAAGATCACACTCTTCAGACAACTGGTGTTCTGTACATACTAAATATCATTTTCAGGATTCATCCTTTTACAGTAGGCAGTGTTTGACAATGTTGGTCATTTTATTCTTAAAATTCTTTTTCTTTGAAGTTTATTTTTGTTATTTATTTTGAGAGAGATAGCATGTGTCAGTGGGGGGAGGGGCAGGGAAAGAGGGAGAGAGAGAATCACGAGCAGGTTCCGTGCTGTTAGCCCAGAGCCTGACTCGGGGCTTGATCTCAGGAACTGTGAGATCTTGAGCAGAAATCAAGAGTCTGACCAACGCTTAACAGACTGAGCCACCTAGGTGCCCCTATTCTTAAAATTCTTCTCTCTCAAGTACTCTTCCTGGATACCTGTATCAGCTAGGACAGGCGAAGTCTTGCTGCAGGCACAACAACTCTAATACCTCACTGTGTCACAACAACTGAGGTCTTTCTCCTCTTGCTCTATGTCCCTCTGATTCAATTTTAGCTTTGTCTGATGGGAACCTCACTCAGGAATCTGGGTTGATAGACTATCCTTCACTTGGAACACGGTAAATGGAGGAACATATGTTGCTTCTTAAAGCTTCCTCCCCAAAACACGACATGCTGCTTCTCAAAAATCCAGAGGCTAAAAGAAGTCATGTCTGTGTTCAACAAGTCTGGGATGTATAATCCTCTTTCCTGGAGGGGAGCTGAATCTTTATGAACAATGGTAGAACTGCCAGATCCACATTTCTACTCCCTGATAAAAAACGCAAACTCTATACAATTATTTTGTCTCAAACTTAGGATATCAAAAGTTAAACTTCTCAAGTTCATTTTTTAAAACAAGTCTATTTTTGTCTTCATTATTTGTTAATGACACTTTTTTTTTTTAAATCACCCCACACAGCCTTGAAATATTATTCTTCTGTTTTTTTCAGTATGGGACCAATGTATGACTCCATGTTTTCTACTTCTAAAATCACCATCGTTTCTTTATCATTACAATTATTAAAATGACCAGAACAATAACATTTTAAAAATGAAGGAAAATTCATGTTTTATTTTCTATGTGCAAAAAACATAGGGAATGTTTAAACAGTCTCCAAAATATCTAATATCATCATCATGTAAATTAAAACAGGTACTATCATAATCACTTTGCTACATAGGATGAACTAATGTATTGCTCCCTTTATTTATGGTCCATCCACAATTTTGAATCCTTTTTCCATGATTCTCTT
Organism: Panthera uncia; assembly: GCF_023721935.1. Classification (NCBI taxonomy): domain Eukaryota; kingdom Metazoa; phylum Chordata; class Mammalia; order Carnivora; family Felidae; genus Panthera; species Panthera uncia. The sequence continues at coordinate 25,522,323 of NC_064811.1, read as the reverse complement.
CTGGACACTTGAAAGCTGCTTCTGGACACTTGAAAGCTGCTTTCATTTAAGATTCCAGTGAATCTTAAAAAAACATTGTCATATTCTCTAAAATTATATTTTTCCTAATATTAAATCCTACTCAAAATCCTTCATTGGCTCTCCATATATACCTGTATTAAATATAATTTTATCTGTACCATATTTACCATCATCAAAAATATGGCTGTGACTTCCTTCTCATTCATATCTTACTGAACCTCAGTTTGTACATACTGGACTTCCTACACTTTTCTTTTTTTTTTTATTTTTTATTTTTTTTTAACGTTTATTTATTTTTGAGACAGAGAGAGACAGAGCATGAACGGGGGAGGGGCAGAGAGAGAGGGAGACACAGAATCGGAAGCAGGCTCCAGGCTCTGAGCCATCAGCCCAGAGCCCGACGCGGGGCTCGAACTCGCGGACCGGGAGATCGTGACCTGAGCTGAAGTCGGACGCTGAACCGACTGAACCACCCAGGCGCCCCTTTCCTGCACTTTTCTAAACACATTTTCTGCATCCTGAACATTGCTTAAATTTTCCTCACTTGGAACACCTTTTCTTCGTTGTTCCAAATGTCTCAGTCATTAGTTGTTATATATATATATATATATATATATATATATATATAATGAGTTATTCTATTTTATTATTTATAACTCTTCCCAATAATTTTACTACCTTGATGACATGTTGCTTATATTTTAGAAAAAGTAACACATAATCAAAATATTATTCTTTCTTTAAGTTCTTTCATAATAATTGCCTTTGCAGACCTCTCAATTCACTATAACTATCTTAGGAAATAGATCATATTCTTTCTTGTTTTCTATTCCTTAAATATTTGTTTAATTTCCCATAAAAGATCTCAAGATCCTTGAGAAAAGAGGATGTCTTGCTTCTCTATAAAAGCCTCCTCTGTCACATAACACAAGGTCTTAATATGAAGAAGTCTGCCATAAAAAGTTTTTTGAATTTTACTCTAATTGAATAAAATACAAGCAATTAATGTGTAGGAAATAGTGAGATAATTAATTTTGTAAGGACAAAACAAAGAAGAATGAATGCTTCTTCTTGAAATAGACTTTAACAGAAAGAGTAACTAGGCAGCAAAGGTAAAAATGATTCAATGTTATAGGTTGATATAACAAAGGGAATTAAAAGTTATAATTAGTCAAAAGAGAAAATTATTTAAGTAAACACATAGATTATTGAACTGAAAGCTAAAGACAATCTTTTAAGACCACTTCAAATAAATGAGACACCCAGCATGTCGCTATTTTTAATGTGAACTTTTCCCCATAATTGAGAAAGATTTGTTCATTTGAGGGAAATAAAAAAGAACAATAAGCAGAGTTGAAAGATTTTATAGAGCATCATGAAATAAATGTCAGAAACAGTGATTCACATACACTCCCCATATGCTAATTTACATATGAGTAGTATGTGTTGCATATATCAAATTTTGTGACATTTATTTCAGGAAGCATTGTAAAACTTTCAACTCTAGTTATAGCATTCACTTTGAATTTTATCTCAATGACGGTGCCGTTGCCGAATGGAGAAATAGCACAGAAATTGCTGCATATATTTTCTGTTCCTATCGCATTATGATTACATGAAGTTGTATATTTCTACATAGTAATATTATCCCTTGTCAGTTGCATATCAAATATGATGACATTGAGACAAATGAAACATAAATATGTGTAATGTTTCTTGCTACTTCATCAAATCTCAAGGTACATCGCAACAAAAACTGAAATTAAAATATTGATGGGAGAAAGTTCCTTCTGGACTATAATATATTAAGTGGGGGTAAAACTGCATTTAAACCATATTTTCAACAGCTTATTTTAAAGTATTTAATAATTAAAAATTATTTATCTCTATTTGTTGAAATATGTCATTCCTAGTGAACTTTATAAAATAAGACCATTAAAATTCCATTTATTCGCATTAAGTTTAATTTAAAAAAAATGATTCCATGTTTTGAATTATAGGAATGAGCGAACAATGCAAGGAGTTATATCGTTACTAATTAATTTTTATTAAGTGGCCCAAAATTTAATGTTAGGAATTAGGTCCTCCTCCAAATAAAAAGAATAGAAATTAATGATACATTTCTTATTAGTTAAGTTTCTATGTGACGATTCTCAGCGTAGTTGAAAAAAAAAAAGTAGTTTTCAGGTCATATGCCAAAGGAAAATCAGAGTTTATAACCCAAATCCTATAGCTGGATTAACTTCTGTTGTGGTGACATGACTAGAAATCTATAATTATCCAAATGCTTTATATTTATGCCTTCCAAGCTACTTGCTCATTTTTGCTTTCTTTGAGCATAATACAGTATCCTGATTCAAAAGAAAAGATATTTGGTGCTATTCAGGGATTAGCAGAGGTTTAAATGTTAATCTCTGCAACACTATTTCTTCTGAAGAATTCTCATTTAAATTCTTACAGGGGCCCTCAGAGTATATGCTGTGCTTAAAAAAGGGCATTTGTAGAAAAAAAATACTATCTTGGGAATGTAAAATGCAACACATCACAATAATCTTTGAACATTACAACACTCTGCCTTTTACAGTGTTCTGAATATAGCAGACTCCGTAAACACAGCTTAATGGATATATTTTACCTAAGCAAATATTTACCAGGAGGTAAAATATTATTTTATTCCCTCTTAATTATTTATATGTATAAAAATAAAATTTTAGTATTGGTAAAAGGAGAGATCAACTTTCTTAACATTAATATATGGGGTAAGGGATTTCAAGATTTAGTTTAAGCAGATTGAAAGCACTTTCTCTCTTTTTCTCCTCTCTCCTTCCTTCCCAGTAGACTATTTTTCCTCTGTCCCTCCCTTCTTTGTCTGCTCCTTTCTTCCTTTCTCTTTTCCCCTCATTTTTCTTTCATTCTGTTTTGTTTTCATTCTTGGTTAATATAAACAAAGACATCAAACCTTAATTCAAGAAGAAACAGAGAATTCTGTTAAGAAGAATGCTTATTGTCCATGGATATATTTTTTTTTTTTTAATGACTACTTAATTTTCACTTACCTCTTTATGGTTCTCTGAAAATGTATTGTAATTTTCCGTTGTTCTGTGCACCTTAGTAAATGAAAATTCATAGAGAAAATGTGCTCGGCTTTTCCATGGTTCATATCAAAATCTAGTTTTTGCTCTATTCTGTGATTAATATATTCTCCAAACAGCATATGAAGCAAGAACTTGTTGGGGACATCTTTTGAGAGTCTTGGGATTCCTGGATAAGTTATATTGGAACCTTGGAACTATTGCCTTTGTCTCTAATAGATATGCCAAATGGTGTGCACCAACTGACTTCCAGATAACTCAAAGATCACAGCTAATGTATTTCTCTAAACCCTCAATTACTTTATCTTGGTTGGTTCATCAATTTCAGTTCAACCTACAAAAGTCATGTCCTGTAATTTGTATATATACATATATATATAGATATAGATATAGATATATAGATATATAGAAATATATGTATGTATAGATATATCTATGCATATATAGATATATATATGTATATAGATATATCTATGCCTATATAGATATAGATATATACATATCTATATCTGTATAGATATAGCTATACATATATATATATAAACTAAAGAAATTGTTTTATATATATAATATATATAAACTAAAGAAATTGTTATATATATACAATATATATAATATATTGTATATATAATATAATATATTATGTATGTTATATATATATTTATATAATATATATAATATATTATATTATATATAAATATATAAATATTATATTATATAATAATTATATATAATATATATCATTATATATAATACAATATATAATATATTGTATATATAATATATATTATATATATGTATAACAATTTCTTTAGTTTATAAACAAGAACACTGATTATGGTTAAGGTACATATTCAGGGTCACAGATCTGGTTAATGACAAAAGTTAGGTTAATATACAATTTCCTGACACCTAATCCATTGCATTTTCTTCTCTAAATAAGACTAAAAGTAAAATTTTTTAAAAATTAAAATATTTTTCCAGTTTTTACTTTAGTTGTAGAAATAAAAGATAGTCCATGAAAGACAGTAGCTCTCAGCTTTATACTGAAAACATTCTTTCATGGAAAAACACAGATGTGAATAACCCAAGCCATGGGGTCTTTGAGTGACTGCTCTTCTAACCCAGAGAGCACAGAAAGGCTCAGCAGACCCATGGACTGTCACATAAGGTAATCATGTCTTTGACCATGTGCAATGGTAGTTCAAAGTTATGAAATTATGTTTAGGAGAAACTAGCATATGCCAATGTATTAATAGAAACATATGTGTATTCCTTAGCAATATAAATAATACCTTTGGCTTTCTTCTACTTTCTTCTCTGCACCTTAATCTTCAAAGATGAGCACAATATTATCTTTTATCAATACAAAATCTCCTTGCCCTAATATTGCCAAGGCTCACATTCCCTTTGAGTCTAACAGATGCCTTTTACATTAACAGGGGAGGAAGAGCTATACCTCTTAATGGACTCTACTTATATACGTGACCCATGAGAAATGACATAATCAAATATTCTGAATAATAATGTGGCCAATGAGCAACATTGGCGGAAACATACAACATAGAAATGCACTTTATCTGCTAATAAAACTCAAATTTTATAAAATTAATAATTTGAGTTATCTTTGATCCCCTAACCCAAAATGGAATAATGACTATGTTACTAATAGCATCTAAATTACTAGCAAGAGAGAAAGAGAGCAGGGTTAACCAAGGTTAACATACTAAATAATTCTTTGGCCTTTCTCAAAATTTAAGCTTTTGGACACCCTGTAAAATAGTAGTGAACAAGTTGAGACACTGGTACCAATCCCAAAAGGTAAGACAAAGTCCCTTTTGGAGTGATGACTGGTGGGGCGCTTGGTTGGCTCAGTTGGTGCAGTTTCCGACTCTTGATTTCATGGAGACCCACATTAGACTCTGCACTGAAAGCAGATTCTCTCTCTCCCCTTCTCTCTCTCTCTCTCTCTCTCTCTCTCTCTCCCCTCCCTCAAAATAAATAAACTTAAAAAAATAGAGTAATGCCTGGTGAACAAACAATGTTCCAAAGGTCAGTGTAACGATGAAATATGACTGTTGTCACCAGACAGCATAAAGACAACGAAGTTGACATTGATGAAGAGCGAAAGTTATATGTCACTGAAACCTTGACCAAAGCTTGTCTAAATAAAATACATGACCATCTTGAACTACTCTTTTTCTTAGTGTAGTGTTTCTCATCCACATTCATAAATCAAACCTAATCAGAACACAAGAGAGTAATGATCTAAAATGCAATGACAATAATGTGTCTGATTCTTCCAAATCAAGGTAAATTTGTTCTGAATTGCTGTGTGTTTAGGAGCTGTGGAGGAAAAAATTCTTCTGTTTCAAACACCTAATGGTCATGTCTTATAAAATTCCCGCTGCAGTGTCTTGCACACAAAAGGTGCTCACTATGATAAATCTTTAGCACACAAAGAAATACTGGTGTTGAAACTGCTCTGACCCCACTTATAACACCAAATTTCTCTTCAGTTCTCTATTAGCAATCTGTTTCAGGATAAGCTATATATTATACTTTGCCAAACATTTAACTTTTCTTTATGAATTGGTTCTTTTCAAAGCACACAATTCTCTTTTATATTCTTCTTACCTAAACTGTACTTTGTTTTTTTTTTGTTTTTGTTTTTGTTTTTGTTTTTGTTTTTCAAAATTCAGCTCACCTAAATTATCCACTAAACGTTCCCCATATCGTCAAATCTGAGATTCAGAAACAGTGCTGTCTCCGCCAAGTTGTTATGGAACAGAGTCATCATATGAAATTCTGACCTTCACATGTGCCTCATTGTTTGTATTATTTGTGTCCCCTAACAATTTTTTTTTATCAGTATAACAAGAAATATCGTTTGTACACAGTGAGATTTATTAGCAAATACTAACCATTCATTGAACATTCATGCTTTGGAATACTTTGTGCAAGGTAAACATGCAAGGGAAACAGACAAGATCATTGAGAGACAGCCTGGGCTGACCAAATAAGTAGACGTCCTAACTTGTTTGAGATCATGTCCTATTTGATATTCTGGTCACTGGGCATCAATAAGTAGGTCTGCTATAAGAATGTCCGTGTTAAGGGTTCTTAATTCAATTTTTAAAAACACATATAAGAGAGAAAGCGAAAATCGGTAATGGTGCTGAAAGTTATAAGCATCTGGCACCATTGCTGTAATTTATTTAGCTTTTGATGATATTTCCTTAGTGGTATCTTCTTTGCTATCTTTTTTTTGTTTTCTCAGTTTTCTGGAATGTCGACTTTTAGAAGAAAACTGTGAAGCCATCTTGTTTTATCCACTTTCCCAGTATTTCCTAACTTGTGCAATAGAACACCTTTGATTTATAATCCAAGAATCCAAAACTGCACTAAATGGACAACTAAGTTTAAGAAATAATGCACACTCCATCCCTCTGTTGGAGATTCATAACCTCTGTGTAGACACCAAGGGTTCTGAGATGTATTTTTATTTTACAAAGACATGTACAGCCAGACATATGTTTGATCTAGGTACTATCTCAACCCTTTAGCAATATTAGCCCATTTAAACTTAGAGTGAACCTATGAGAGAGACTATAATTATCCCCATTGTGTATAAGAAAGGATGAAATATTAAATGATTTTTCAAAATCACAATTCTAGGATAAGTGAACTGGAGTTGTAATCAAGACCTCTGACTTCACAGTTGACACTCTTTCTTTTTATTTTTTTATTTTTTTTAATGTTTATTTATTTTTGAGACAGAGAGAGACAGAGCATGAACGGGGGAGGGTCAGAGAGAAGGAGACACAGAATCTGAAGCAGGCTCCAGGCTCTGAGCTGTCAGCACAGAGCCTGACGCAGGGCTCGAACTCACAGACTGTGAGATCATGACCTGAGCTGAAGTCAGATGCTTAACCGGCTGAGCCACCCAGGCGCCCCTTTTTTTTTTAATTTTTTTTTTTTTACAGATGACACTCTTTCACATTGTCCATACTTCTTCTTGCCTAAACCAAGCTGCAATTTCATGTAAACGCCTTCCACAAATTTATAGCCTGAATGGCCATTATCATCTGTAAATGAGCCTTTCCAACACTGGAAGCCAATTTTTCATGCACGTTAGATTTTTTTATAATGATCATTATTATACTATTTTTACCTGCAATTAGAAAAAAGATGTAGAGATGAGAACAATGGCTTACAGATGAGAGTTAGGGTTACTGTAGGTTTGTGGGTTAAAAAAAAAATCAATGCTCGACAGCATTGGTCCTATTCTATTATGGGGGCAACAACCAGCTAGGAAGACCCAGGTTGTGTTTTTTTTTCTGGTACCTTTATATCATATGCCTGGTCTGCCACACTTATGTATGTGTATCTGCATGAACACACAAACACACACGAACACACAATCATTTAGAGTTTTTAAAGTTTATTTTTTATTTTGAGAGAGACAGAGGGCACAAGCAGGGGAGGGGCAGAGAGTCAGATGGAGAGAGAGAGAATCCCAAGCAAGCTTCACATTGTCAGTGTGGAGCCTGATGCAGGGCTGGAACACACGAACCATGAGATGGTGACTTGAGCCGAAAACGAGAGTCAGGCGCTTAACTGACTCAGCCTCCCAGGCACACCAACACACATGCATTTACTATTCAAGGTTTTCAATTTTTCAGTGAAAGTTTATAAATCAGAATATGATGTATATCTATAGCTCTTTACCCATGTCTCTGTCTATATCTATATCTATATCTGTATATTCCACAATCTTCATGCCAAATTTCACCTGGACGTTAATCGAATCTCTCTCTTTGCATCCATCATCTACCCTCTCTTTATAGACTTCCCTGACCAACTTAAAAAAAGGGTGAACTCTATCAGGCTCACAGAGTTTGTTTTATGTTCATTTTCGGAAATTTCATGTATACATTGTTTCTGCGTCCAGATTTAATGTTTAAGAAAGGCAAAAAGCATTACTTACCTTCTTGCTGTCACCCTCTTAGCAGCGAGTGCAATAGTGTGTTTAATTAAGTTAATTAAGTAAATGACTTTATTCCTTGAATGCATCTATCATAAACTACTTTGGGAAATGCTTAACTATATTGCAAGAAAGTACTCCCATTTTTCTTTTGGTTAATCAACGAATTCCATTGGTTAATCACTTTAAAACACTGAGTAGCTCCTTGTAATTGTATATGAAAATGAACCTGTTGTTATAAAGCAAAGACACCTCCAATGAACATGTTCTGGCATGCACATCCCAAATAGAAATATCAAAGCTTGAGACATTCGTATTGTTGATTTTGATATAATTTATCCTTTATTCAAATTAGCCTGCTTACAATAAATTATTTTCACATGGGTTAAATCATGTTCTCTGATTTAACTTTCGTAAGACATGTAGATGTCATAACTATATAAAATGTCTTGAAAGTGAATTTCACCTGATCTCAATGATGTTTCTTTTTCTCATAAAATAACTTTCAAAAGACAGAGAGAGAGAGAGAGAGAGAGAGAGGGAGAGAGAGAGAGAGAGAGAGAAGTATGTGACTTAATATAGTGCAAGCCAACCTACTGTTGCCATGAATGACAGATGCCTGGTGCCGCGAGACTCTCTGGGAATTATAGCCATGTCAAGACTCTGGGTCGCAGAATATCAAATAAAATGGCCCTTCAAGGTGAATCACTCAGCAAGTCAGTGTGTAAGGTTTGGCATTCCAAGACTTTTGCTTAGGAAAACCTACTCTCATGTAATCGCCTGCCACCATCTGCGAGTATTTTGGAGAAATAGAAAATTCTCAAACTTAAGGGGAGCATGTAGAGATAAATAGCACTGTGCTACCCACAAAAACAGAGGCAAAACCAGTGTCTCTTGTTTGTAATCAACAAACATCCCTTATTATCAGGCACTCAATAGACTTTTGCTATTTTTAAAGTCTAATACAATCAGAAGCAGAAAAAAGGAATTGCTTCTGAAACCGAACACATCAGTCTGCGGCATTTTTAAACCAATTTCTCTCCCCAGCTTTTAAGTGTCTGTCTAAAACAACATGGAAAAAAAAAATTGACACATTTATGTCATCAGCAAGGCCACGTTTCCTGACTTACTGATTTATCAAGCATGCGTGTGATGGGGAGGAGCAGTTTGGTTGCACCAGCAGCTCTGGCAAAATGATTCAAAATGAGTCAGATGACCAACACGTTTCTTACTAAGTCAATTAGCATAGGATTAATTGAAAAATGGTACATAGGGCAAGGCTGCTGCCTCTATTTACTTTCAGCTGGAGGCAGAGGTCTGTTTGGAGAAACACAGTCCCTATCCCTTCCAAGTTGCTACTTGGTGTTACCAGTCACTGAAGTAATTGACCGTTTATTGCATCTGTTCAAAAATTCAGGATACAGGGTGTAATAAAACGAGCATTTGTGTAATTACATTAGCTCTAAGACTCTTTTACTTAGAGACAGCTGCCATCCATCACGTTGCCCTTTAATTCCTCAGTGTTTTGGTGATGCAGTATTCCAAAACAAATGTGGGGGGGGGTATTCCTTTTAAAAGTTGTATCTCGGCGTATTTGAAGTGGAAATGTGATAAAATAGATAGTTGTCACATTACAGAAACAGTGTAAGTAGGGGAAAAATCGCAAAGATATCCTAGCAATAAATGAAAATGGCTATAAAGTGTTACTAGCGGCAAAACAAGAAAATAAGATCACTTTTCCCTACAACTCTTTTTAACAGATGAGAGCCCCTGTAGTCTGGTGAATGAAAGTCAACACATGTAGATATAATTATACTCTAATCTTCTCTACTGTGGTTAATTTCTCACTTAAACCATAAAGCATTGAAATGTGCCTTATTAAGAGACTTGCCCTTGAATCTTTGGGATCAAAGAGAAGAGAAATTCCATCACTACAACTTGCTAGCTGTGTTACTTCTGGCTTGTTACTTAAACATTCTGAGCTTCAATTTCCACATGTGTTGCATGGATGAAATTACTTCTCATGTTATATGGTGAATATGTACGCATGCTACCGATTGCAAAAAATATGGGGAAATTATACATTGCATATTTTTTATTGTATTTTATGTTATGAATTATTTTCACACTTCCCTGTCAAGAATAGGTGGAGTCAGGATTAGGTAGAGATAGGGATTGGGTATTTTCAGTGGATAAAGTGATTATTGCCCAATTTTTGCAAGCAAATAAAGTTCATCTTTTTACTTCTCTCTTCACGTTTAAAACTTTACCCTTAGTGAAATAAGTCAAACAGAAAGACAAATATCTTATGATTTCACCTAGATGTGGAAATGAAAAAAGAGCATAACAACAAGAAAATTGAACTTAACAGGTACAGAAAAAAAAACACTGGTAGTTGGCAGGGTGTGGGGTGGGAGTGGAAAGTGTGGTGAAGAGAACTTAGAGAAGGTGATCAAAAGGTCTAAACTTCCAGTTACAAAATGAGCAAGATCTGGAGATGTAATATATAGCCCGGTAGTTATACTTAATATAACTTAACATAATTAATATAATGAATATAACATCTTGTATATTTGAAAGTAGCTAGAAGAGATCTCAACGTTTTTATCATAACAATAAAGATTTTAACTACATTTCATGATGGATGGTAAGTAAACTTATTGTGGTGTTTGATCATTTCACCATTGATGTATATATCAAATTATTATGTTGTACACTTGAAAATAATATATGTCTCAATGACAGATCTCAATCAAAATAACAACAGCACCAAAAACAAACTCTTACTTATAGCCATTCTCCTGTCTCATCCAGCCACCCATCCATCCATCTATCCATTTATTTCACACACAAAAAATTTAAGTAACTTCCAGGTATTAGTTGGGTCTGTAGAAGCCAAGATTGAATTCAAATCGCAAGATATTTATTGAGGAAATTGGGTTATAGGGCAGTGTGCAAAGAGAGGAGGAAGAAAGGGAGATCGTTAGGAAGATCCTTTTGTGAAGCTGCCCTGAGAGATTTTTGACAAGCCCCAGGGGAACTTCAGCAAGAGGCTTTCCTACAGGGGAGTAACAGAGGGCAGGTATTACCAGATCCTAGCATCTCCATTGTGCTCAGCCATTGTCGGGAGGCTGCATGAGGGAAGTGTGGATGGCCTCAGCTCAAATACTTCGGTAGGTCTTGAAAGCCAACGGCCATATAGTGTCCACAAACTGAACTCCTTACAGCAGATCAGGAACTTCTTTCTTGAAGGGAAATTGAGCCGCATATATTCATGACTACCACAGAGAGGCACTGGAGAGAAAATAGATCTAAATCTATCGGGGCATAAGGCATATAATTTATTCACTGAGGAAGTAGAAGCAAGGGAGTAAATAACTGTGTTTGAGTAAGATGAATATTAATACAAGAATAACGCTGAAAGGCATCCAAGTGTCTAATTGTGCCTAGGAAAATGGGAAATTCATGCTTCCCAGTCCAAACCACAGTGTAAACTTAACGAGAATGGGGGATGGTGAAGGAGTGTTATAAATTGACCAAATAGAACAAGTGACACCAGGATCGTGTATCGATTCCCAAACAAAAAGATTCAAAGGTCCACATTTAACTGATCCCTGCTCCTTTATTCTTCTTCTAACTCTTGTTTTTCTCTTTATCATAGACACAGTATAGAATTCATGTTTTTTTTATTCATTGTACCTATAAAATATATTTCCCAACATGCTGAGACTTCTGAATATCTCTAGTAAAGCTAATGATAAATAGTATATTTTACTCTGTTTACCTTTGGTTTCTCCAAATGCTTATAAAAATGCTCAATAGAAAAAAAAAACACTTCCTCTAAAGTAGTTTAAGTTCTTGTATATATTTTTTCAGTCTCAAACCATTTTTAAATACGTGCAATCCCCTTTATATCAAACCATGCAAATTTATATACCATTCCTTACACAAGAATTGGAAGGTTCTTTTTCAACCCTTTGAGCATGGTATTATTTCAAATCTAATTTTGTAGTCTTCCTATGAAATACACCATCATTTTTTTATCTCATTCAAAATTCCATTTGAATATCTTTCTCCTGGAGTCATCTTCCTAATGGTGGTCATTCTCTGAAGCTAAAGCTAAATAGAAATCCTTCTGGGCATAGATCAAATGTTCCTCCCCGATGAAGCATTTACTTGTCTTCTTTGATGAGGAAGTGTTTGCCTTTCTATCTCTATATTTTGTTTTTGCTGTCTTTTTTAAAGCGTGTTTGAATTTCTAATGTAATTATTTATATCAAGAACAATAGCTTTTAAGTACACACAATGCTTCAGTTTATAAAAGCTTTTATATACATCTCATTCTATATCTACAACAACCACATGAGGAGAGGGTTATCATGCTAATTTTATTAGTTCTAACTCAAACGAATGGTCAATATGCTTAGATCCCCAAATGAGTAGCAAATTCAAGAATAAAGCTGTCTTTCAGGACCAAATTAAATCAACTTTCTATAATTTTTTGATGTAAGCCCTTTGAGGGCAAAACTGATGTTTATGTGTACCACATACACTTTCACAAAATCACAATTTGATTAAAAAATTAAATGAGTAAAGGAATAATAGGATCCAACCTATCCTTAACATTTGAATATATCCCTCACAAATAGCAGATAGTTGGCATTTATTTCCTCTGACTGTACTCTACTTGACATTGTCCATTATTTGCTTCTGTTAGCGGTCCCCAGTAATTTGTGCACGTATGTTTTTTGTGCCTGCAAAGTTCTAATATGTTCACAAAAACAAAGAGTTATTTTTTATTTGTTTGTTTATTTATTGTTATTTATTATTTATTTATTTAGTTAGTTAGTTATTGTTTATTTGGTACTTTTGGCATCTATTTTGTTGTTTCACAACAGAAGAGTGAGAGCGTATGTATATTGTTGGCCTCCCTTGGGGAAATGACGACACGGTCCTTGAAAGCTGTAAAAGTATGTGTATGTTCCGGGGAAAATTTATATCCAGGACTATAACTTCTACTATAAACTTCTAATTAAAAAAAATGCAAATCCCTATAGCATCATGAAATATTAATGGTGAAATACTGAGTTATTTTTTGGTTTATTTATTTTTGAGAGAGAGAGAGAGAGAGAGAGAGAGAGAGAGAGAGTATGAGGAGCGCAGAGTCAGAGAGAGAGGGAGAGAGAGAATCCCAAGCAGGGTCTGCATTGTCAGCACAGAGCCCAACCTGTGGCGTGAACTCACATACCGTGAGACCATGACCTGAGGTGACATCAAGAGTCGGACACTTAAGAAAAAAAACAAGACAGAGTCGGACACTTAACTGATTGAGCCACCCAGGCACGCTCTGAATTAATTTTTTTTTAACGTTTATTTATTTTTGAGACAGAGAGAGACAGAGCATGAACGGAGGAGGGGCAGAGAAAGAGGGAGACACAGAATCAGAAGCGGGCTCCAGGCTCTGAGCCATCAGCCCAGAGCTCGACGTGGGGTTCGCACCCACGGACCGCGACATCATGACCTGAGCTCAAGTCGGACGCTTAACCGACTGAGCCACCCAGGCACCCTCTGAATTAATTTTTAATAAAATACTCCTTTTACCTTAAACTGAGAAACACATTGTAAATTTTCATGACTATTTGTTGTTTGCCAATAATACTTCCTTGAACTTGCAGATCCAGTTAATAAATTTAAGTACTTAACATTTTGAGTTTAAGTGCATAGGAAACCAGGCATAATTTTTTTAAATATGTATACATATAACAAAAAGTCATTGCTTATAATTTATGCATATGAATTAATATATATTTATCTTAGAATCTTTTTTGTCATTTGAGTTAGGATGTTGACATCAAACCAAACATGTTTCTTTTATTTTTTTTTAATTTTTTTTTTTAACGTTTATTTATTTTTGAGAGAGAGAGAGACAGAGCATGAACAGGGGAGGGGCAGAGAGAGAGGGAGACACAGAATCAGAAGCAGGCTCCAGGCTCTGAGCTGTCAGCACAGAGCCTGACGCGGAGCTCGAACTCACGGACCGCAAGATCGTGACCTGAGCCGAAGTCGGCCGCTTAGCCGACTGAGCCACCCAGGCGCCCCCAAACATGTTTATTTTATGAGAGAGTTTGCAGAATAGTGTGAAACTTGATCTTTCTGCACGTGCATTCTTTATATTCTTTGTATAGGTCAAGAAAAGGAGTATAAAAATGAAAATGTGTGCTTTAACATTTATCCCAATACATATGCGTTCTATCTTTGAACAGTTTATCTTACAGGAAATTTCCAGATCTTTAAGTGGCACACACCTAAAGTGTTGTTCACTTCCTAAATAAAAGCCCTTTTTCCAAGTGGTTTAAAAGGTTTTAGATGGGGAGGTACCAGATGTCAGCAGTCTCAATCTTTTTAATGCAACTATAATGGAGAACAGCTTAGTGATTACCGCTGTGGAATTTAACCTTCAGGTCACCAATTCAATCCCTTGGTGCTGCTGGCCTTTTGATAATAATAGGTCTCCTACTCTCGGACACACACAGCACATACAGGCACAGAGGGGACAAGCAGTCAAGGCAATGTATTAATAGAACATAAAAAATTATTGTCTTGAAATGAGTTACAAAGAAGAAGAGTAAATGTCATTTAACATTCCTTATACAAAAAGTTAACGGGTACAGTAATGCATGGTTTAATAGCTCAAAAATATTTTAAGTGCCATTACTTTGGAATAATACTCCATATTTTAAGTTTCCTAATATCCTTCCACTAGGATTTGAGGGAGTTTGTTTCTCCTGATTCATTGCCAGTTCACCTTCTTAATGGTCTCAGTCTGCAGAAGAGTATAAAATGGAAAAACCCAGGTGTCTGGGTGGCTCAGTCAGTGAAGCCTGTGACTTTGGCTCAGGTTATGATCTCATAGTTTATGAGTTCAGGCCTTGTGTCAGGCTCTGGGCTGACAGCTCAGAGCCTGCAGCTTGCTTCAGATTCTGTTTCCCTCTCTCTCTGCCCCTCCCCTGCTCTCTCTCTCTCTCTCTCTCAAAAATAAACAAACATTAAAAAATTTTTAGGGGCGCCTGGGTGGCTCAGTCAATTAAGCGTCCGACTTTGGCTCAGGTCATGATCTCCTGGTTTGTGAGTTCGAGCTCCATGTCAGGCTGTGTGCTGACAGCTCAGAGCCTGGAGCCTGCTTCAGATTCTCTGTCTTGCTCTCTCTCTCTCTCTGCCCCTCCCCCGCTCGTGCTCTGTGTCTCAAAAATAAATAAAACATTAAAAAAATTAAAAATAAAATAAAACAAAATGACAAAATTAACCAAACCCTGGGGCGCTCCAGGAAACAATATAGAAGTTCAGTAGATGATGTTCTCCCCTTTAAGTTAGGATAAACTGTGATTATTTTAAAGCAATTTTTGATTGTAAATGGGTTGGGCTAAACCTCAGCAAGAAGCCAGACTGCATATCCACAGGAAACTAATTTAGAAAGAATACAGTAGTTATTAAAGAGCTACCTCAGGTTGCAGAGTAAATTTTAAGTCTCTTAGTAATGATATTTAGCATGGAAGACGTAATCAGAAAGGCCTTTGGTTCCAAAAATATTATGTACTAGAACAAACAAGAGAAAGATTTTAAAAAATAAATTAAAAAAAACAGCAATAACCACCACGATTGCAATTTCTTGGCAACTTAATATGTACTAGCAGGGGCCCTGCTAAAGAAATTAATTTTATTTAAAATAGATTTCAAATTAAGGACACAGATATTCAAGTCCTCTTTTTTTTTTCTTTCTTTTTCTTTTTTTTTTTTTTTTTTTTTTTCGGTAGAAAACAAGGTTTCCAGTGGTTGGATAACTCGCTAAAGGGCATGTAGCCAGTAAATAGAGTCCAAAATGAGGTTCTACTCCAGGTACATCTGACGCTGATACTCTTAATCACATTACTATGTTAAAGATATAAATTAAGAACTTACCAGGAAAAAAAGTGACATAGCTCATTCAGTATGTATATGATGTGAATGCTGCATATTTCAGAAATGCTGTTTGCATAAAGAAAGGAAAAGAATGGCTACACTTCTAGGTACAGTCCTCTTAATCTGCATGAATTGGCCAATAGGCATGAGCAGTATTTAGCCTTTAGTCTAATTTATCCTTAAATTTTCATAGCATTGCTTTTAGTTCAGTGACTATATTCATCACAATGCTGAAAGAAGACACTCTACCTTCTCCTTGATGATGCATAACTTTGGAATATTCTCTAGCTAATTTATGTATCTCTACCTTGTCTCTCTAGTTTCATTGCACAGATTCTATGATTTCTTCCTTTCTCTCTTTTTTCCTATATATGCTTGATATACAAACATATTAACAAAGTATATTAAACAAGTATTAAAAGATATTCTTAAATTACCATCTTTAAAAGAGAAATAACAGATATTCTAAGACAATCATTTTGTGTTTTTTCTTTACTCAAATAACTAATCAACATCATTTGTGGTTACTGCCACTTTAAAACAAGCAGACTTTATTTTCTTTCACTTAAGCTCCCTATTCTCATCATCTTAGAATTATATTCACTTAATAATCAACCTAGGTTCTCAACAAACCATCAACTAAAATTCCTAACAGTGAGCCATTTGAATTATTGAGCCATTTGGAATTCTTAAAAGGATGGGAGTTGGGTTCATAAAACTGTATACCTCCAGTTCTGAATAGTGTTAAGCCTCATTTTTCACGCCATCATTGACTCCCACAAGGCTGTATGCATGTGTGCTTGTGTGTATTTTAAATAAATTGTATACAAATACACGTATGTGATTCACAGGTTGACTCTGATAGCACTGAAGTAAAATGGTAGCTATAGCTAGTAATTCAGAGTGCAATATTCTGAGGTAGAGTTCACTTCTTACTGAAATAAAGGAAAAAAAGAAAGAAAGAAAGAAAGAAAGAAAGAAAGAAAGAGGAAGGGAGGGAGGGAGAGAGGGAAGGAGAGAGGAAGGAAGGAAGGGTGAAGAAGGAAGGAAGAAGGGGAGGAAGATTAAAATAAAGTAACCATGAATCTTGCTTAGGAAATTCAAAAACTGCCCCATTATATTTGAGAAAATCCAGTGAGGCTCACTGGGTCTTCAATAATACTACTTTCAGTAAAATATTTTTCAAGATAAGGAAGAGAGACTATCTGTGTTAAATCTCAGGGTGTTTTTTTTTTTTTTCATGTTTACTGCATGGTTCATTATATAACTGCATCTTTTGCCTCATCTAATAGAAAATGAACCTATATTTCAAATGTGAAATATGACTAACTACCAAACTTCACACAATTTTTACAAAAACAAATACAAGAATGATAAAGAGCCTTTAAGGCCCAGTGTTTTGATCATATACTAATTTGGGTCACACGTTGTTATTGATGTTTTGCCAGCTAGAAAGCTATATTTCTTTTTAACAACATTCTTTCAATTCATGTTGAATGGCTCTCTGCTCTGATAAGCAAACTACAAATTTTATTCCACAGCACAAGGAGTATATCTCACATAAAAAGAGAATACATGCCATATGTTATGTTCAATATTTCAAGCTTTTTATTGTCCATTCTTCTCTTCTTTTTGTATTTGAAAACCATTCATATGTTTTCACTCTTGTGTGGATCCTGAGAAACTTAACAGAAACCCATGGGGGAGGGGAAGGGAAAAAAAAAAAAAAGAGGTTAGAGTGGGAGAGAGAGCCAAAGCATAAGAGACTCTTAAAAACTGAGAACAAACTGAGGGTTGATGGGGGGTGGGAGGGAGGGGATGGTGGGTGATGGGTGTTGAGGAGGGCACCTTTTGGGATGAGCACTGGGTGTTGTATGGAAACCAATTTGACAATAAATTTCATATATTGAAAAAATAAAAATAAAAAAATAAAACCATTAATGTGGTAATTACTATTAAATTTGCTATGTCTGGAATGAATTTTGAAGTTATATTTTTGACAAAATTTTGATACCTTATGGGGGAAATATGAGCCCACTGTTTACATTTTATGGTCTGAAAAAAAAATGACATATGATCACTAATGATAATTGGCTAAAAATTCATTAGGGTAGTATGTGGAAACCATGAGATCCTGGGCCTCTGCTGTATAACAACACATTGCAGGTTAAAATTCAGTATGACATGAGTCCATCTTTGAAACATGAGAAAGATTTTTGTAACTTGTCCCATCATGTAAATATTCTCTTTTAATATGGTCCATTAGCATAGATCAGTGATGTCTAAAAACATCTTATCAGGATTTTTTTTTAAAGAAAAATTATATTAATCCTTGTTTACCATGGATGTAACAAGCATGTATTTGCACCTATTAAGTGCTAGGCTCTGTGGAGGCTTGGGAGATACTAAGTGACATATGGTCTTTAACTCACCAATATTTTCCTCTAGTGAAAAGATGGATTATGTTTTTAAAGAGCTATGATAGAAGTGAGGTTAAAAATTTAGATATGTAAGTAAGCTTTATAAAAATACTAATAATAGTTTACTCTGTGGGATAATAACATATACAACAGCCAAGCATATGCAGATCATTAAATATCAATAATGTATGTCACACTGGAAATCAATTATTGGTAATTAATCGTTAAAAGAAGAGTAGCCCACGGGCTAAATAAAGCATTGGGTGACGTCACTTTCAAGAATCATACTGCATCTAATATTGGTTAATATTTAAAATACTGATTGTATAATTGTATGGACAGTATTAGATTTGGTATGAGTAAAATCACTAATCACTAAAAGATGGAATTGTGGAAATATCCAATTATTTATTAAAAGACTTAAAATTAGGGGCGCCTGGATGGTTCAGTCGGTTGGACGTCAGACTTCGGCTCAGGTCATAATCTTTCTGCTAGTGAGTTCAAGCCCCACATCGGGCTCTGGGCTGACAGCTGGGAGCCTGGAGCCTACTTTGGACTCTGTCTCCGTCTCTCTGCCCCTCTCCTGTTCTCTCTCTCTCTCTCAAATATAAAATAAAACATTATTTTTTTAAAATAAAGTCTTAAAATTAACAAAGTTTACAAAATTTGGGGCATATCTGAATTATGTAACTGTTCCAGGCCTCTTCCTCAAATATCCTAAAACCAAAAGCTGAAAATATGTAAATAATGCCTCCTTATTGCTAGTATTGTCTAATTGTATTTTTATAAATACAAACTATATTTCAATAGTAACTAATGTAAATGTACAATATAATTAGTTATTTTCCTTAGTTGAAGTTTTGTATATTTCTACCTTAAGCTCAAGTTAATGTGATTTTGAAAAAAGTCTAATGTAGAATTTCAACAATCACACATCAAATCTATATAGACCACTGCTCCCTGCTTCTGGAACACTTAGAGTCTATTAAGAGGTAACTGACATCCACAAGATATACTTTTGAAAATCTAATATTTCATCATTATCAAGTTTTCACCTTGCAATGTGAGAAAAGACCACATGGTTAAGGTAACATGTCAGCTTTCATTTTGACTAAAGCATCTACCATGGAGTCTAGCTGAGGATAATGAGATGGAAAGGGACATAATTAGAATGTATTCAGAATGGAAGCATAATGATATATCTATTTTAAAAGAATACTATCTTTAGAACTTCAGCGTAGACATAAGTGATTTCTATATAATCACATTAAATATTTAGCAACATTTTGATGTAAAGCCAATAAAAATATCTCAAACCAAACTTCTATTTTATTATAAAAAATTAGACCAAGTAACAAATTTTACTCTGCAGCTGAGTAATTAAGGAAGGAAAGAGAGAGGAAAGGCATGGAAATGAGTTTGCAAATTCCCTGGTAGAATTATGTTTAAATCTATGTATGAAATATAAAACAAACTTCAGACTTATCTAGTTACCTTAACTGGGAAGAAAAAAAGGAAAATAGAAACAACCTTAATGTACTAACATCTCCCTTAACCCTATCACAGGGACTGAAGGGCCAGAGTTAATATTTTCCTTCGATCGTCAATTTCTAGTGTTTCTTTAACATTGCACAAATTTATGAATTTATACTCTGTGTATATTTATGAAATATACCCTGCATATTTATACACATATACTCTGTGAAATGGAATGCCAGGACAATGAATAAATAAGAGTACCAGTAAAAAAGATATTAAGCTGTGACTTTTGAGCAGAACTACAATATTTAGGTTGATAGGTTTTTAGCCATATGTATTTTCAATTACAGCATGACGGACAAGTGTATCATTGTTTTGTTTTTCTTCCCCCCAAAAAGGCCATTCTACTTCGCGTTAAGGTCTAGGCTGCTCTTCAGCCTTGTTTTCCCAAGAAAAGACTTCATATGACGGAATTTATCAATCTTCCTTCTAAATGTGCATGACATTTTCTGAGTGAAAATGTTTTGTCATGTGTAGCTACAGAATGAAGACCATAATATGATATTCATTACCTTGACACTATCTTTCTGAGGAAACCATGCTTTAGAATTTCAAGTCTTTGGTATAATCTGACTCTGACATTCAGCATTACATTCTCAAATTATTGAAAATCTATCCACTCTGCCTTATACAAAAAGTCTTCTTCCCGTCTCAACATTCATGTTAGTCTAGTAAGAATGGGATGGAATTAAGGGGAACACATAATGTGATCGTATGTATAGTAACATAGTATGTAATTATATATATTATATATATTTACAACTACCTTTTATTTTTTTAATTGTTTTTATGTTTATTTTTGAGAGAGAGAGAGAGAGAGAGAGCATGAGCAGGGGAGGGGGAGAAAAAGAGAGGGAGGCACAGAATCTGAAGCAGGCTGCAGGCTCCAAATTGTCAGCATAGAGCCCGATGTGGGGCTCAAACCCACAAACTGTGAGATTATGACCTGAACCAAAGTCAGGCACTTAAATGACTGAGCCACCCAGGTAACCCTACAACTGCCTTTTAAATCAAAGTACAAGCTTTGATATATTGGAAAAACCTACTGAAGGGATTATCCAGGTACAAACATTATTAAAATTCAGAAGAATTGGTCTAGTGTCCTCTAATATTTTGAAAACCTTGGCATTTAATATCTATCTTGGAATTCAGAGGATGTTATTACCTTAACAAAGAGAAGTCTTGTTTAATGTAGTAATGTATGTCTTAGACGAAGAGAACAGAACCTACCATGGAGGCTAGAATAAATTAAGAAAATGACTATTTATAGTAGAACTGAGTCAAAGGACCTCAAAAGCTAAACCAAACCAGGTAATTGAAATATTTTTTTATTCACAATGAAAAGGCTAAAGCACCAACCAAATAGGAGTATGTCCCAAATCTGTATTGTGAAATAATAATTCCAAGTTATAAATATCAGTTGTGTCATTTAGGAAACAAAAAAGATTTTTCATGACCAAATAAGTCCTAGCAATATTTCTTGACCAAATAAGTTTAATCAATGCTGTATTAAATGAAATTTAACAGTTTTCTTTACTGCAAAACTTACCATAAAACTATTACGTTGTGGAATCCAAGAACAGAACATATCTATGATTTTTGTTTTCAGATTTACATCACCAAATTTATACATCGAGTTTTGTGTAATCACCAATCCACAAAAGTCACTCTGAAATCCATGTTAATAATCAATATCATGTGCAAATATAGATCTAATTATGCTAAATAAAATTATTTAAAAATGCAGTTATGTTAATAGTGCATGTAGGAGGCATCCATGATATAAAATTTTATCCATGATAAAAAATTTGTTTTTTCTCTCATATCGTATAAAATATTACACAAAACATTTTATGGTAAATGAAATATTTCTTTTTACAACTTTCAAGAATGCTAATATTGACATTTTTCTTTAATGTTTGATTGCTATTTACAAGAAAGGTGTTAATGTTGTCAATGTAGGGGGCATTTTTTATGACACGATGTTCTATAGACAGAGTAAAACATCCCGAAATAAATGTTGGATTATAACTATTCAGTTCTATACGCGTTATTTGATAACTTTAGATTCAATCTTCACCCTATGTTATAAATGCAAGTCCATAATTTACCCAATAACAATGTTCTGAAAAGTCAAATCAATCAATGATGAAGACGATGATACAAATAATGCGACATTTTAAAAACATGACATTACAACAGCAAATTTTGACACATGTAGATGAAAACAGTATTGACAGGATGGAAAATTAAAAGATATTTTTAAACATACTTGACTTTAGCAGTAAGTTCTGTAATTCTAAATCCCTCTTAGAGACACAACACTCTTGAAAGTCCAGGTGCAAACAGTTACTAGATAGTTCTTATTTGCACCTAGAAATTATAACATTTCTCTACTGTCATTCACCTTTTCCTGCATAAGACGTTGAATTAATCAAATTTTGTCCTTGAGGGACTTATTTTTACTTCAGTATCACTCTTTTACTTTATTGTTGTTTCCCTACAAAGAATAACACAAAGAAACGCATGCACACACACATACACACACACACCACACCACAACACAAATTACGTTGGCTTTACATTTCCTCTTAGCTAGGTAAAGTTTTAGCCCAAGTCAATCTCCCCACCCCAGCCCCCGACATACTGCTTCAAATATTTTTGGATCCATTTCTTGTCATGAAAATCTACCTCACTATATATCTTTTCTTGGGGACTTCCTTAAAATTAAGGTAGTGTTTACATTTCAGTACGGTATGGCAAATTCTAATCCAATAAAATTATAAAGTGAAAAATCTGTGCATCTTCAAGGAGGAGATACACATCGTTGTCAAGGGGGTTATATTACTTAGCAGATGCCTATTTTTCCTAAAAATGAAACTAAAACTGTTCCCAAAGTCATTCAGATTGTAATTTCAATATTAGATTTACGCTTTTATTTGATATGCAACTCTCCTTAAAAATGACTTCTACTTTCTACGCTACATCTTTGTGTTAGGATATCTTTAGTTTTAAGTAACAGAAAACATAACTGTATTGATTTAAGCACTACAGAAGATTGATAGGTTCACTTTAAAATCTAAGCACAGCATAGGTTTTAGGTAATGGTCAACCAGTTTCTGATTTAGTTTATCAATAGTGCCCTCTCTATCCTCTTCCATCTGTTGGCTTAGTTGTTAGGCTGAATTCTCCCATATTGACCAAATGGTGATGCACTTCTTCATTCATGTTGGTAGAAACAGGTGTTCTCCATCATAACCAGTAAAAGGTATCTTGAGAGGTACGTGGATAGCTCAGTTGGTTAAGCGTCCAACTCTTGATTTTGGCTTAGGTCACGATCTCATGGTTTGTGAGCTGAAACCCCCGCAGCAGGCTCCATGCTGACAGTGCAGAGCCTGCTTGGGATTCTCATTCTCTCTGTCCCTCCCCTGCTTATGTGCAGACTCTCTCTCTCCAAAAAAGTAAATAAACTTAAAATAAAAGCAACTTAAGATATTCATTCATTGAATCACCCTTCGGGAACATCAACTTTCAGGTATTGTCACACACGGGTAAGATTAAGTCGAGATTACCTAAACCAATGATTGCAGACAGGGAAATGTGATTGTTGTCATTGCTCCCTCCAAACCACAGGGCTACTACCCCACGCAGAATAGCTGTACCAAATAAAAGCAAATGCCCTGTACAGGATTAGAAAAGTATAGGCTAATGATTCTGATTATGTGAAATTTGGTTTTCCTTAAAGATCGATTGCATAGACTAAAAATTATGTTGATGCTAAAATTTCTATTCTAAAATTGGCATTGAATTCCTTCATTCTTCAAATTTGAACTCCATGTGCTTATTTTAGGCTAGCAAGTTTCAGGGAGTCTGGGTTCTGGACATCATAATACTCTTCCTGCTAAAGTCATAAATATCTCCCTGTGGGTCATCTCCAAATTTTAGTTAATGACATAAAACATATATATTCTCCATGGAGTGTCTATGTTCGTGTATGCCTTCATGTACCATAAAAGAACACTTCTAGTGTGCTATTAGAAAATCTTCTTTTCTGAATATTAAGGCTTTACAGATTAATACTCAATTGTAACTCTAGAAAATACATAAGTGAATGCAAAACATGTTGTTCTTTCATTACACGATAGTAACTGCAGGTATACAAGTCTTTTTTTTTTTTAATTTTTGTAATGTTTATTTATTTGTTTATTTTTAACATTTATTTATTTTTTTGAGACAGAGAGAGACAGAACGTGAATAGGGGAAGGGCAGAGAGAGACGGAGACACAGAATCTGAAACAGGTTCCAGGCTCTGAGCTGTCAGCACAGAGCCCGACGCCGGGCTCGAACTCACGGACCACGAGATCATGACCTGAGCCGAGGTCGCACGCCTAACCAACTGAGCCACCCAGGCGCCCCTAAGTCTTACACATGTAAGCATTTTCCGATACTGATTCTTTTTAAATAAGCTCAACTTAATTTTAAATTAAGTAACAATAGGGAAGAAAAAATGAATAGTTATATGTATGTGTGTTACACATATGTGTGTATATGTTTATAAATGGTAAGATTATTTTATTTCCCATTCATTAAATACAAAGAGACTCATCAAACACTCCCTTTACTCTCTGTTCTGACAAACCCTTATTCATCAATCAGAATTAACTCAGACATCACTTCTCCCTAATTCCTTTCCTGAACGACTCAACTAGAATCAATCATGCACTGCCCTAATGCATATGCACTTTATTTTCATTTCTGTTGTTAAGTTTGCTTCACTCTATCATATATACTTGTTTTCACATATGTGACCCGCTAGACCAGACCTTGAAAACTCTCTGTACAGAGCCAGAGAGTAAGTACTTTAGGCTTTCAGAGCCATACAGCTTAAGTTGCAACTACTTAGATATGTCATTGTAGCACAAAAGCAGTCATAGATGATAGGTAAGAGGGTGTGGCTATGTTCCAGAAATATTATATTTACACGAGTAGGTGGCAGGTTGGATTTGGCCACAACCTGTAGTCCACAAGATGATGGAAAGGTAAAGGTAAAGTCTGGAGTTTTCCAGTGTTTTGTATGTTTGTTTTGCACCTGTTAGCACAATGCCATACACACAAAGGTGAGCTGGTAATTGTATTTTTAATTTTAGTTTAGTTGAATCAAATCAAGTTCAAGTAATTCCAAAATTTAGAAGTCTGGGTCTTAAAAGCTGAGATGTGTGCTGCTCAATATGTAACCACTAGTGATGTGTGGTTGTTTAATCTCTAATTAAAATCAAATAAAATTTAAAATTCAGTTCCTTGGTTATATTAACCACATTCCAAGGACTCAATACATATATGATGCTAGTAGATACTATATTTAAACAGCACAGATATAGAACATAACCATCATTACACAAAATTCTATTGGGAAGTCCTAGATGATATGGTACAAATATTAATACCAGGAGATATCCTCCAGAAGAATCTTCATGAAGTGCATAAAGTATGGTTTGATAGGGCTCAAATACACCACCTTGATGGAATTCTCAAAAATAGAAGTTACAATATGCCCAACGAGTGTGAATTTACTTAATAGCCTAGTGACTAAACACATTTATTCTATTATTTGAAGCAGAACTATTAAGCAAAACTTTGTGTGATATGAATTTGCATGTGTGTGGGTAACTAAAATTCAAAATTTATAGTGGATGTTACACAATTATAATACATAATGCTTCCTGTTATCAAGGAATTTTCAACATTATTGGCAAAGTATTGGAAGAAGATGGAAAATATCTCTGTTATTTCTTGAATGTGTGCATGTGTGTGTGTCATACATAATGTTGTTCAGAGAATAAAATGGGCTAAACACTGTTTTTTTAACATTTTAGCCTTTAACCTATTATTCTTCACTTGTGTTATTTCCTCTCCAAACTGAACTTTTCATCATCTAATCATCTCTTGTTTGATTGCTTCAATAATCTTCCAATCTGTCTTCCTACAGGATTGCCACAAGTTACCTATCTTCTACATAGACATTTATGTGACAAATGTAAAAAGAAAAGAGGACAATGTCATGTTGTTGCTCTCAACCTTTCAGTGGCTCTTCCCTGACTACAAGGGCTGAGGCATTAATGGTTTTTGACCAGCATTCCTAAATATCTTTTGACTCTTAAGCTTCATACTCTAAATTACTGAACTACTTGACTATCCCAATCATTGTATTTGTGACTTTAATAACGGTGTTCTATTTTCCTGTACATACTTCCTCTCTCCCTTTATCTTGCTTACCCTTATTCATCCTTTAGGATCCATTCACTTAATTTATAATATTGTTCAATCTGCCTATGTCTTTGAATTGACAACATACTTAAACAATAATAGTAAGTGGTTTTGAGGGATAAGCATATACGACAATCACCTCACTATTAGTAAAGAACCATAAGAGAAGACTCCCCATTAAAGGTGAAATCTAACTTGTAACCACAAGGATGGATAAAACTCAGTCAAGTAAAAAAGGGGCAAGAGAATCTTCCAGTTAATCAAGGGAATGGTATGTCCCAAGGAGTGGTCTGAAGGCCACAGGAGGAAAAAATATATATATATTAATATGTCCACAAGTAATTTAGTAGCCTTGGAACAAAAATTATGAGTGTTGGGAAATGCCTAATTATGAGATGACACAGAATAGCTCCTTACTCTTAAAAGGTCTTTAAATATCGTTCCAAGGAGTTTGCTTTTTACCTTGAGATCAAAGAGTATTGAATAGTATTAGGAGGAGACCTGGGAACAATTAGAAATATGCTTCTGGAATTAATCTAGAGAGAAAAAAAAACTAGCTAAAATATGTTGACAGATCAGATTGGAAAGATCAGAGAATTATTAAAGAGGAGAGAGAAAAACAGATCCATGGTTGGTTGGACACACTAGGAAAGTGGTAGAAGGGTAATGAGTGTATGGTAGGCTTCTTGGATGGGGTACAGCTTGAAAGGTGGTTTTATTTTATTCACTGAAAACACTAACCACTGAAGAAGAAATTTTGCATTTTTGTGGGGGGGTGCCTAGGAAAGATGTGATAATGAGTTAATCTCATATGTTGATAGGACTGTGGTCTTCCAAGTGGAAGATACTAATGAAGTGTAAGTGATTCGATGCATGAACTTGAAATACAAGTGAGTTCAGGAATGGAGATATAAATTTTAGTGGCATTAGGTCATAGATGGGTTACTAAGACTTGGAGTGGTTGATAACTAATTTAAGGGCAAGGTATAAAAAAATGGCATCTTTAAGACAAGTTTAAAGGAGAATAATAAAAAAAAAAAAAAGAGCCACTATCAAAGTATGGTTTCAGAGGAACCAAAGAATAAGAACATCTCAAAGAAGAAATTGTGAGAGGTAGAATTCTATGTTCACCCCTGAGATTCCTAGTGAGTGGTTTCAGTGTCTCGTTTGAGCTCCTCTTTGAGGGTGGGCAGCACCTATGAGCATGATGAGATAGCTTCTCCCCCCCCCCCCTGTTTAAATGACCTTACATGGCAAAGGGTATGCCATGCTCATGATTAGCATTTAAGATTTTTTTCCATACAGAAGGGAGGGAGATTCTCCTGCTAGGTGTGGAGAAGAAAGTTCCCATGTTGTAAAAAGAAAAAAAGGCCCCACAGCTGGGACATGACTGTTTTCTAGGAGTCAACAGTGACCTCCAGTCAATAGCCAGCAAGGACAACAAGGACCTCTGTCCTTCAGCCTGAATGACTTTGGAAGAAGCCTTGACCTCCAGATGAGAGAGCAGCTGGGGCAAAACCTTGATTTCAGTCCTGTAAGACCCTGAGCAGAGAAGTCAGGATGCCATGCCCAGATGCATGACCCACAGATCTGCGAGATAATAGATATATGTTGCTTTAAGATAAAAACTTACATAACTAATTTTTTTTGGTAATTTGTTACATAGCAATATAAAACCAGCACAGAAATATTCCAAAGTACTGAAGAAGCATGAAACAAAAGGTTTAACTTGAATGTGCCAGCACGTTTGTTGATAATAGAGATAAAAAGACGTTTTAGGGGAAAGACGAATGGGACTCAGATTTTACCACATAAAAGAGGGAAAGGGAAAAAAGGGGAGCAGCTATTGACCAAATCCATTTCCGTGGTGATGATTAAAAACCTTGAATAGTATTTAAAGAGTGACCATTTTTCCTTCTATGTCTTAATATTGAACTTGATTATTATTATTGTTAATATCATTATTGTTTGATATAATGGAGAATATCCAGAGGAGAAAACTGAAGCTATAGAAGAGAAAGTGAATTATACAAAAGTGAGGCATCTGTGTAGGCAAAAGAGGATAATATTAGGTGCTCATAAACTCAGGAAGCAAAACAGCTTTGACAATATCCAGAGAACATGAGAAACAGAGGACACCAAATCCATTTAAAATAGAAATGTGGGAAAGAAGACAATTCTCATTTAGTGGATTCTCAATTGTCAGTAAAGAAGGGGGTAAGTTTTGTGTTTTGTTCTTGATTTTGTTTTTTGTTTCTTTGCTATTTCGTTTTTCTGCTTAAGGAGACATTGAAGTTCATGAGGTTGTGAGTTGAAATTCAAGCTTTAATTATTATTCATTATGGAACCTTGATTACTCTTTATCCTTCTCACCTTCAGTTTATTCTCAGTGAAATGAGAATAGTAAAACCTCTTCTGCAGAAAATTGAGAGGAGCAAACGAGGTGAGATTGGCAGAGGATTGAGTAGATTGCTTAGCACCTTGAGTACTCAGAAAGTTGTAGCCATTTTATTAGTGAGATTGAGCATGGTTTTGTGGCATAAAGAATTCGAGCGCAGTAGGAAATGTTTGAAATAACTTTGTGAAGAATAAGAAAGGCAATTGAGTGGAAAGACATGGAATGATTCCTAAAAAGTGTTTAGAGCTCAGGTGAAATAGGAGGCAAGGAATTTCTTCTGTTACCAGTATGTGAGGGTGCCTGATCATTTGGGGCTGGCTGTATATGGATGCCAAAACGAGGAGAGAATGCGGGGAAGCCAATTTTGGGTAAAATTTATGTGGACTAATTGTGATTGAGGAACAATGGAGCAAAGAACTTGAAGGATAAGCAAGGGGGTGATAACAGTGCCCAGGAGTGGTAAGGACCAAACGAAACAAAAGATAAAGTAGAGAAGCCAAAGGTACAGAAATTTCCCCCGATGCCAAGGATATACTGTCCTCAGAATAACATGAGAAAGGGAGAAAAATGGAAGATTGTCATCACAAATTTGATACTTGAATTTTAGAGGTAAAATAAATCTACCTACCCTTGAGATCACTGTTGCACTATATGCTAACTAACTTGGAAGTAAATTAAAAAAAAAATAGAGGTAAAATAGATAACTATTGATTAATAAAACAAATAAATTTTAAAAATCCTAAATGGTGTCCAAGATGATGACAAAAATTGAGGTAATGGGAAAGACCATAAGCCAGGTACCAAACAATTTTAAATAGAGAATGTGACTTGCCAGTTGGTAGAATACAGTGACAGGGAATGGGGAGGGGGTGTATGTCACACAAATGTTGCCTTAACCTCGAAGGGATATTTATTATAAAACTATTTTTTTTTTACTTTTGCAGATATTTGAACTAAATTGGTAGCAAAATACTCATTATTTCTTGCCTAAGAGTTGCACACATCAGGAAATTCTAGTTTCTGGCCTTACTTTTATTATCAGTAGTATTTTAATTATGTTTTGTGACGTGTTTTTCAGTCAGAGCCACAATACCGCAGAAGTGCTGCTCATGCTGTAGATGAGTATCAATGTCATGAAGTGTGAGTAAAAGAGAGGTACTTTCTGAGTGTTTACTGTATACAGGAAATAAAAAAAAAATGTTAGTTTTCCTAGACTATTTGGAGTCTAAAGAGTACCGAGGTACAAAAGCCCCTGAGTTCCAGGTACAGGTAGGTAAATATCAGCTCCTCCTATCGCTCAGTTAAGAGAAAACAAAGCAACATGCAAAATATTTTTATCTAGTGCCACAAATCCAAACATCTTTGGAAACTTATTCCATAAACTTCTTCATGATGTACATTTTTCCCTCTTTCAAAAAATCAGGAGAAACTGGGGTGGGGGGGGTGAGGGTGGAACTTTTCTGCAGTTTACTTCCTTGACAATTATTTTTCAGAAATGCCAACGTCCCCACCTTTTTCTTTAACTCAAGATGGCGCCTGGCACCTCTTCCGGTGCTGGCAGTAAAAGTGCACAGTCTCACAGAAACATGCTTAGCAGGGATGGCTGGAGGCTTGTGACACACATCTGACACCTGTTTAGATGCCTTGTCACTTCACGGGGTTGCTTGTGGTTTCCACCTCATGTAAATTTTGAGTTTCAATTGCTGACTAACAACATTCTTCAGCAGTGTACTTTTGTCTGACTTTGGAGCTCGATTGCCTTTTCTAACTCAGCCACATCTTCCACAAGTTTAAAAAAAAAAAATGTTTGTGCCAGTTTTTGTAATTGGGCTCTTATGACAGAAGCCTTCCCACTATGTGGCCATATAATCAGTCAGCTACGTTCCCTACTGTGTCTTAGTTATAATTGAGAATAGCTTTTGATATTCAAGCTTAATCACTTTTACAAGTTCAAGGACTCCCTTAATAATCTTTGGTATGGCTTATTCCTGAGAAGCTATTTATTCTGCATGCCATTGCTGGAGTAATCCAGGCACTGTTCTCAATTTATAAAACTATTGCCTCTCTCAGGATTCATTAAAAAAATAATAAAAATAAAATAAAATTGTAAGGTGTTTTGCTTCTCTTTCTTTCCATTGTACTAATTGGAATGGCACAGTAACAAACTCGCAATAAAGATTCTGAATTGGGTGTCTTATAATAATAATGTTTTAAATATATTGGGAAATAGCCTGGCTTCTGATGTTTATATCATACAAAGTATAGCCTGAGGATTTTTTTTTGGGGGGGAGCATATGATTTTCCAATTGTTTTACTATCACATTTGGAAGATTATCCTTTCTCCATTCAATTGCCTTTGCACTTTTGTCGAAAATCAATTGACCATATATGGGTGAATCTATTTTTGAATTCCTTGTTCCCTTTCATTTATCTGTCTGTCATTATGCCCCAATACAATAGTTTTATAATAAGTTTTAAAATTGGACAATGTAAGTCTCCCACTTTTGATCCTCTGTTTCAGAGCTGTGAGGTTATTCCAAATCATTCACATTTCTGTAGAAATTTCAGAATCGGCTAGTGAATTTTTACAAAAAAAAAAAAAAAAAAAAGCCTTGTAGGATTTTGTTTGTAATAACATTTAATGTGCAAGTCTATTTGGAAATTATTTTCAAAGCAAAAATAATATTCTAAACTTAAAACTCATGTTCATAAATTGTGAACTAATTATTTTTAACATCCTGTTAGGCTTAATTGGAACAGGTTTTATTGATTAAAATAAGCACTAATTCTTACTGGACATGTACTATACATTACACATTGTACTGTTGTATATATTATAATTAAATATTTAGTAACTGATGAACACCCAAATTATTTCTAATATTTTGCTCTAATGTATAAAGTAGAGGTAAATACCTTTGTATATACATTTCTAGGCATAAATTATAAGATTTTGGTAAGATTATTTCTTAGAAATAAAATTGCTGAATCACAAGTATATTTATAATATGCATAGATACTCTAAATTACCATATAATTAATATTTCCCAGACAGATAAATTTTCCCATCTTTGTTAATCTTTCTCAACAGATATTTTAATTTTGTTTTATTTTTGACGCTCTGACCAAAAAATATTTTATTTTTGTTTTGTGATACAAATATTTATCACTACAAGCTGAGAAATTTATTTTCCCTGCTAATAATTCTGTGCTTTTGTTTTTAATAGTTGTGTTAATTTCTCCTTTACTATCATTATTCACTATGAATACAGGAGTTCTTTGAACTTTATACTAAATCATTGCTGTATATGTCACATAGCTTTTCATAGCCTATTTCACCATTTTGACTTGATATTTATTTTATTTCATTGATGCTTTATATCAAATGATACTTTATATCTCTATGAAGGCAAATATTTGTGTTATTGTCTTGTTTTTTTTATTTTTTGGCTTAGAACACTATTCTTTATTCTGTAAGTAAAGCACAAACACACAATCACATACACACACATTACCCAGTATTTTCTATAATGTGTGTATTCACTATCACAATAATAAAACTCCATTACAAGTAACTTTAAATGTCAAGCAGTTTAAGTAACACACATTTCATTTTCATGCTCATGGGGCTAAGTCAACAGTAACCTTCTGGACTAACCTGTGGTTCAGTGGTTTTGTTACAGGTTATATATTGGGTTCTAAAGTACTCCAAAGATTTTTTTTCATTCTAGGGTCAAACTCCCCCTACACACGTTTTGCAATGGTAAATGGAGAGCAAGAACGCAAGTGAAATTGCACAACCACATGTAAAGCCTCTGTTCACAGTATGCCTAGTAATTTTCTTTGGCCAAATCAAGTCACATGCTCAAGTTGAAATGAATTGGAAGAGGTAATTGTATGTTGCCAGCACTAAAGCCAGGTCAAAGTCCAGTAGGAAAGGAAGGATTGGGGGTGTATTATCCAGTGTGCCCCAAACTATTTCAAATTTTCAATTAAAGTTCATTTTCACTTTAAAAGGTCATAGTTGGGGCGCCTGGGTGGCTCAGTCGGTTAAGCGTCCGACTTCAGCTCAGGTCACTCGAGTTCGAGCCCCGCATGGGGCTCTGGGCTGATGGCTCAGAGCCTGGACCCTGCTTCCCATTCTGTGTCTCCCTCTCTCTCTGCCCCTCCCCCGTTCATGCTGTGTCTCTCTCTGTCTCAAAAATAAATAAACGTTAAAAAAAAAATTAAAAAAAAATAAAAAAATAAAAGGTCATAGTTGTTAGGTATAATATATATATATATATATATATATATATATATATACACACATATGTAGAGACCCTATTTTATCAATGGTATTTTGTCATATATAATATAATTAATATATTAAAACAATGTATTAATTTAATAATTATTATATTAATATGATATGTTAAATTATTCCAACTAGATTCATTGAATACTCCACCTCTTATCCACTGTTTTGAAATGGTCCCTCTATCATGTATTTAAAAATCATATATTCTTATTTTCTGATTTCTCACTAAGGTACTTTTCTATTTTTACCCAACACAATAGTATTATATTTGATGAACATTTAGACTGATGAAAAAGGTGCCCTTTCTCTATTCTTTTTTTTTTTAAGTTTATTTATTTATTTTGACAGAGAGAGTGTGTGCACAGTGCGGGAGAGGCAGAGAGACAGGGAGAGAGAGAGAATCCCAAGCAGGCTCTGCACTGTCTGCTCAGAGCCCGACCCAGAGCTTGAACTCGTGAACTGTGGGATCCTGACCCGAGTCGAAACCAAGTCTGAAGCTTAACTGACTGAGCCACCCAGGTGCCCTGGGAATTACATTTAATTACAGATATATTTGGAGACAAATGATGTCTTTATAATATTGAATTTTCTTATAAGACAGTGGGATGATATAATTTGCATCCTTTTATATTCTTTTAATAAAATGTTATATATTTCTGTCCCAGACTTGTCAGTTCATTACTAGATATTTTACAGTTTTTGTTCTATTGTGAATAGATCTTTTTCCTTCTATGACATTTTTAAGTTGTGGCTGGCATCTTCAAATTCTTTTTTTTTCCCATATCTATCACTTGTACCTGTCCCTACCATCAAAATTTTTTCTAACCATTTTCCAGTCAAATACTTTGGATTTTCTCAAATAGATAGACTATTTGGGAAAGATGCCTTCTTTTCTCTAAAAATATGTCTTCCTTTTAGAAGTACCTCTATCCCAGACATCCTCTGGCTTCCCATTCACTCATTTGCAGGGGAGAGGTAACTTAATATGTGTGATTAGTTTGAAGAGGGAAAAATGTGTACCTTGTATAAGCTGCTTTCTTCCAGGAGAAGAAAGAAAGAAAGGGCAAGAAAGAGAGAGAGAGAGACACAGAGAGAAAGGG
The DNA here is from genome assembly GCF_023721935.1 of Panthera uncia. Classification (NCBI taxonomy): domain Eukaryota; kingdom Metazoa; phylum Chordata; class Mammalia; order Carnivora; family Felidae; genus Panthera; species Panthera uncia. Next base: position 25,488,246 of record NC_064811.1, on the reverse strand, counting down.
AAAGAAAGAAAGAAAAGAAAGAACAGAAAGAAAGAAAGAAAGAAAGAAGAAAAGAAAAGAAAAGAAAAAAGAAAAGAAAGGGAGAAGAAGGAAGGAAGGAAGGAAGGAAGGAAGGAAAGAAGGAAGGAAAGGATACATTTCCCTTAATTGCATTTGGCCATTTGGTAAACTTTGGGTATAGACCCCACTACAAGGAATCCCCGTGGTGGTCCAGCATGACTTTTCACAAAGTGCATATTTTTTTATTTCTGAGTTTCTTTAAAAGAAAAAGCATTTGCTGCAATTTTAACTGCCATTTTCCAGTATCAGCTCTGTTGGTAATGAAGGTGATATATTTTTTTCATCTGTTACACTTCTTTTTCTTTGTAATATTTTCAGCACTGAGGAGGGAAAGGATGAGTTATTAACGGAGTGCCCTTGATATCCAATGAAATAGAAATAATTTGTAATTAATCAATGATTATTTTTTCTTATATATTTCTCATCTTATGGCACTGAATATGAAACTATGAAAAGTAGTGTATGCTACAGATTCTTCTTACCTTATTCCTGGAACAATGCTGAGCTTACATCATAAAATACTATATTTGCTCTAAGTTGCTGGAAGATAGTACTTATCATATTAGAATGTTTCCCTTTAAATATTGCTTCTAAAAGTGTGTTCATATTACTGTGAACATAAGTTAATTTATCTCCTTTATTATATTAAGGTAACAATTTTCTTTAATAAAATGAGATGTGAGCAATCATTTAGATAGCTTAAATTATGTGTGTACATATACCTGTGCATGTTTAAAAGCAAATCATTAATATGAGCACTCTGAATCAGACACATTTATAAATACACATTTCCAAGTTTGGGCAACACTTTATTAACTAATTATCTTTTTGAATATTTTTAATTTTAATTTTTATTTTTGAGAGAGAGAGTGAGGGAGGGAGGGAGGGAGGGACAGAGAGAGAGAGGGAGACACGGAATATAAAACAGGCTGCAGGCTCTGGGCTGTCAGCACAGAGCTCAACATGGGGCTCCAACTCATTAACCACGAGATCCTGACCGGAACCAAACTCTGATGCTTAACCAACTGAGCCACCCACGTGTCCCTAAGGTATAGTTTAAGGATATAGAGATAACAAAATAGTAATTTACAAAATTCTTTCCTAGTTCCATATCTCGCTTCCATATTCCTCCTTATTTACATTTGTTCTTACAAAATAAATATTTTTCAAGGAAGATCGATTCTTTTTTTTATTATTTTTAAAACTTTTTAATGTTTATTTATTGATTTTGAGAGAGACACAGCGTGAGTGGAGGAGGGACAGAGAGAGACACACACAGAACTGAACAGGCTCTAGGCTCTGAGCTGTCAGCATAGAGCCCGATGTGGGGCTTGAACCGACAAACCACAAGACCATGACCTGAGTCGAAGTCATACACTCAGCCGACTGAGCCACCTACGAGCTCCAACGAGTATTGTTTTGAATGAAAGTGCTTTGTAATTCACACATAAATGTCACTGTAATTTTCTATTTTGTATTCGTTCAATATCATTGTTTACATGATCAATTCCATGTTGTAATGTATACATCTAATTTGTTGCTTCTATCTTGTGCAGGTTACTCCATGAAATACATTTGACGTTGGACACCTAAGCTGTGAGACTTACCAAATATTAGTGCAACAAACATCTTTCTATCTGCCCTCGTATGGAGTGTAAGAAAATTGCTTCAAAATATAAATCCACGATTGCCGTTGCTGTACTCAAGTTTGTGTAAATATTGAATGTGAGTAGAAGGTACCAGGTTACTCAAAATTTCTTCATGATTCTACAATCCTGCCAATAGGACCTGAACACTCCTATGTATGTACTCCTCTGTCAATACATGGTACTATCCAGTTTCTTAACATTTGCTACTCTGGTCATTTAATAGGTTTTTCACATAATAACCGCAAAACTTAGATTTAATACCTTTGATTTCAAAGCATTTTAATCATGTCAACATTTGTTTCTTCTTTTGAAGACTATGTTACTTACATAAATTATAATGTTCTTATTTCTCTCATGTTTCTTTTATTTTTTTTTCTTTCTTTGTTTATTTTGAGATAGAAAGTGTATGTGTGTGAGCAGGGGAGGGGCAGAGAGAGAGGGGGAGAAGAGAGAGAATCCCAAGCAGGCTTCGCACTGGCAGTGTGAACCTCCATGAGGGCCTCGAATACACGAACCATCTGGCAGATATGTCTATTGGGATTGATATCTCTTTTTACTGTCAATATATTATAAGCAGTAGAACCTTGAAAATTTCTAAAATTGTAATTATCTCTTTCCTTTTTCCATCTTCTCTTACTTTGTTATAGTGGTTTCTTTGCAAAACAGAAATCCTAAATTTTTTGTAAAATTAATTCACCATTTGATGCTATATGAGAGGCCTTTGGTAACTTGGTTAAGACGTTTTTCCTACCATTAGTTACATGTATAAAATAAATAATGTAAAAATACAATGACAAGATATTATTTTATATTTTAACTGATTATAAACTTTGATGAAGTATTTGGTAAGATAATTTTTTCCCTGAACACTTCTCTTTAATATCCCATATTTAATGTGTGTCTCTCTGTCTTTCTTTAGCAGTTATACACTACCAATTCCAGAAATAACTGAAAGAGTTTAATAATGTTTATAGCTAAGTACCTTAGAAATATGAGAAACATGAGTCATAAGGGTATTCTAAGGAAGGATAAGGCTCTATAGCCACTCAGTCTGGTTCCCTGTTATTTCACTGACTCCTCTCTTGCTCATTTCCTTCTTACACACTAGTTTCCAGTAACATTGTCCTCATTTTCTCAAACACAAGACTAGTTCCTCCCTCTGGGTCTGAGCCTTTGCATGGCTCTAGCTAGAATTTAGGTCACTTATTTTTCAAATGTCACCTTCACTGGCATCCTTTCCTGTATTTGCTCCCAAAATACTTTCTCTTCTTGCTTTATTTTTCTCCTCAAGACATCCCATTTTATAACTGTTCGGAATTATTTTAATTATATTATGTCATTTACTGTCTGTCTGTCTGTCTCCCCAACTAGAAAATAAACTCCATGAAGGCAAAGATGTTTTACACTCTTTCCTTCTGTTTTCTTATCACATTGAACAGCAATTGAATGGGTGATCTCTTAAATACTTATTAGCTGAATGAATAAGTCAATCAATAAATCCAGGTTAGTAAAAATTCAACTATCCTTTTTTTTTATTAATTTATTTTTAAATATTTTTTCTTTATTTTTAAATAGTTAAAATATTTTTAAATATTTATTTTTGGGGCGCCTGGGTGGCTCAGTCGGTCAAACGTCTGACTTCGGCTCAGGTCATGAACTCACGGTTTGTGGGTTCGAGCCCCACGTCAAGCTCTGTGCTGACAGCTCGGAGCCTGGAGCCTGTTTCGGATTCTGTGTTTCCCTTTCTCTCTCTGCCCCTCCCCTGCTTGCACTCTGTCTCTCTGTCTCCCAAGAATAAATAAATATTAAAAAAATAATAATATTTATTTATTTTGGGAGAGACAGACAGACAGAATATGAAGCAGGTCCAGGCTCTGAGCTGTCAGCACAGAGTCCAATAAGGGGCTCAAACTCAGACCGCGAGATCATGACCTGAGCTGAAGTCAGACACAACTGAATGAGCCACCCAGGTGCCCGTAATATTTTCTTAATGTTTATTTGTGTTTGTGAGAGAAAGAGACAGAGCACCAACAGGGTGGTGGGGGTGGGGGAAAGCAGAGACAGAGGGAGACACAGAATCCAAAGCAGGCTCCAGGCTCTGAGCTGTCAGCACAGAGCCCGACGAGGGCTTGAACTCACAAACCATGAGATCATGATGAGGTTCGACACTCAACCGACTGAGCCACCCAGACACCCTTCAATTTTCCATTTTTAATCTAGGAACTATCTGGTGTGATTGAAAGCTATTGGTACCCTTCCTTGGAGTATTCCACAAAGAAAATAAAAGAAAACAAAACAAATAACAAATAGCAAAATCTTTTTTGGTCATCCTGACCAGCCCTTTTGTGATTAAACGATGATTTCTAAAATCTAAAACATTTCTAAATATAGAAATTTGACCCTAAAAAATAAATGATCAAAGATTACTAATAATGGAAACAAATGCTTATTTCCCTAAGGCTTCTAAAAACATAGTAGATAAGAGACAGAGATCACAATGTATATTTAAATTTAGTAAGACTTACAAATTTGTATTTAAAATCATTCTGTTTACCAAGTATCATATACCTACACAACATATACTTAAATTCACATCTGTGCATACCATGTAGTGTGTGAAATGAGTTAAATATATTCTAAGGAATCTTATTTTATAGTAGGGGATATAGATTATATACAAGAGAAATGATGAAAATAACACCAAGTAATATGAGATCTATTTTTATGGACTAAAAGTAATATACAATGTACTCAGTGACAGATTTATAATTTTCTCCAAAAACTGGGACAAATTTAGCAAACATTTTTTTCTCCTAAGATTGGATTAATTTTATAAAATATGGCGATGTGTTTATTAGCATACTGTGAAACATTACCATAGATGATTATAATTAAACTACACTTATCAAAATAATGAATAAAGCGCATTTTGTGGTACAGCAGTGTTGATGTTTTCCATATTTATTCGTTCACCAACTAATCTGCCAAACTCCGTAATCTCTAGTGAGTTTCCTAGTTATTAGTGTAACTTACTGAGGGTCTATTCTGATAATAAATAATAATAGCAATTCTGGGAAACAAAGCATTAGCAGTTTAATGTCTCAACATATTTTGGTAGATATTGTAAATTAAGAGCACAAGAAAACATTTTTCATTCAATTAGGGTATGTTTCCAGAGGCTTATAAGGCAATTTAAAGGGCTGCTCATAATGTATATATCAAAGCACCTGAATTTTAATTCTAACAAAATTGTTCAAGCTGTTCTAAAGAGGATTAGCTACATTAATATAGCATCCAAAAGAGATTTACAACACGAAAACATCTCTAAATCTAAGATATCTCAAATCTCTTTGATTAGTTTATCCATTTCCTTAGACTCTGAAACTGAAAACTTCTATGCCTACATCCCAGTATGTGGGGGCCAAGAGTATCAACAAAATCTAGCCCACGTATTAATTAATTAATTAATTGATTAATTTATTTAACAAATATCAGCTGAGCAACTACTCTGTATCTGGTATTCTTCTAGACACCAGAGATACAATACCGAGCGAAACAGAACAAATTTTCTGCTTGTGCTATGTTTTCAGTTCAATTTGGAAAGAGACAGACAGATAAAATAAGATATGTAAGCAAAAGCACACAGTCTGCACAGTACTAGTTGGGTTTCTAAATGTACCCTCCTTCTTCCCGAGCATATGTCTACCTTGCTTTTCCAGACTTCCCTTGCAGTTAGGTGTAACTTTGTGGCACATTTCTCAAGAATGTATGCTGAGAAGAAGAAATTTCTCTCTCAGGTCTGATCAGAATGGGTATGCTTATCACATTGACACACATCAATGTGTCCTAGGGCTATATCTATAGGTAACCCTACACCCATAGGGTTACCCAGTGACTACAAGTTTTCCCTTGGATGTGGACTTCCATCTTGAATTATTTTGAGGGTGAGACATATATTTCCATCTTTCTTTAGGAAACTTAATTATTGTTGGGTCATTTTGTATCAGCATCACAGACCCTCCCTGACTGATTCAGTATGTCTGATGGTGTTAAAAACGAAAAGGGTAAACTATGTAAGACAATAGAATATGGTAGAACATTTGCTTCTCTGCCATGTTTGGCAGCTTCCTCATGATGCAGTGTGGCTGCTCAGTCTCTAGCCTTCATGTTTGCATTCCAGCCAAACAGAAAGAAGACACAAGGAGGAGACTGTCTTAATTCAAAGGTTTGTATTGAAGATTACATCGAAGAAAATTTTGAAGAATGCATGTGGGGTAAGTCTGCTTGCATACTTGTGACTCAAATATAATCACATGACCTCTCATGACTTGAGAAGAGATTGGGAAATGCACCTTTCATTCCAGGCTGGCATTTGCACACAGAAAACTCAGGACCTTTATTAGCAGGGATCAAGGGTAAATGTTGTGGGACGAGTAGAAGTCTCTACACAGAGAGTTAGGTCTGACAATTTCTAGTGGTAGACACTCTTTAAAGTTGAATTGTGAAAATAATTTGCAATTATCTAAATAAACAAGAGTTGAAAGAAAGGGTGATTGAGGTAAAAGAGAGCTTGGTACATTTAGGAAACTCTCAAACCTACTCTGTATTACACATACTCAACAAAACTAAATAACAATAATAATTATAGTGTAGAGGTCAGAAAAAATGTGTTAGATATAGTGAAATAAATTTGAGAATTATCACAATGTACTTACCTTTGAATCCAGGGATATTGGTTAGTTTACAAGCTAGAATGTGTAGAGAAAAAATGGGGGAATATATTTACATGTGACCTGAAGAAGAGAAGTGAGTAGAAAAGAGGACTCTGAGGTGGGAAGAGAGAGAGAGAATACTTATTATAAGTATTAGTATTAGTACTAATATACTTATTATATTAGTATTAGTATACCCAATATTAGAAGAATCATCAGAGACACCTATTACCAAGAAGGAAGAACTTGATGAAGAATCAGAAAACTGAGTTAAATTGCAATGGGAAAATGTCACTGATTTTGTCTTTGAAGCATCTACTGGTGAAAGAGAGCCAAATATGTCACCCCAAAATATGACCATGGGATTTCAGAACAGGCCACCCAAAAAATGCCGCTTTGGCATATTGATAATTTTAATCTGTAAGCACTTGAAAAATAGCAAATGGGGGAAGAGCTTTCTCCAATTTCCCCTTATCTCCCTAAAATAGACCTGACAAAGGGAGTTCATTTGTCATCATCCTCTTCTGAGGAGTTTGTCACTTGGGGAAACTTGACTCTTCTCACCAAAAAAGGACAAGATAGACTTTTTCAGAAACTATGATAACCTCTCATCTATTTTTCCAATGGCCCCTTCAACTTTCCTAAAAGTCATTTACTCTTTGCTAAGATACCTGTATCCCCTCCCCACTTTCCCTATTTTAAAGGTATTTAATCCTGAATTCTAAACCACCTGAGGATTATTCATTTTTTCTGGGTATTTCCCATGTATACATGAGAGATACATATTAACACATTTATTTGTTTTTCTCTTGTAATTTGTCTCTTATTACAGGGTTCTCAACCAAGAACTCGAAAAAGTAGAAGGAAAATCATTTTCCTCCTCTATATTGGGACATTGAAGAGTTTGCTTTCCACGGAATACTTATTTTTAAAAAAAGATTAAAAGGCACTAAACAGAGGATGTGTGTTGAACCTGAATGTGAGCATCTGTCCATAGCCTCTAGAATCAAACTGTGTTTGAAATCCTAGCGCCAGTACCACCAGAAAATTATATTTTAGAACAAATTCTTACCTTCTTTGGGCCTCAGGCTCCAACCCATAGATTAGTTGTAATAGTATCAATTCCAAAGCTTTATAATGAGGGTTGGATTAAATGTTAAGTTCGATGATTTAAATTTCAGCAAGTGAAAGTGCTAAGGATAATCCTAGGTTCATAAGAAATAATAAATCTTATCTATTAGTATATTGATGCACTATTTTTTTGGGGGGGGAGAGTGAGTGTGCACGTACATGTGTGCATGCGAGTGGGACATGGGCAGAGGGAGAGAGAGAGAATCTCAATCACATTCCAGGCCCAGCAGAGAGCCTGACTCAGGGCTGATCTCACAACAGTGAGAGTCAGAGGCTTAACCGACAGAGCCACCCAGGTGCCCCTGGATGCACATTTTCATTAGAAATCTTGACCATGAAAGAAGTAAAAGAAATAGAAAAGCAGTTCAAGAGGGCCATGAGTTCATGAGGTTTTGTGGTTTTTTAGAGTGAAGCAAATGAGAATGTTTTTAAAAATTGTGCAACAAATGGACATAATGAGAGAAAACAATAGTGATGTTGATCATAATGACGGCTAACCTGGGCATAAGTCTTTAAAGGAGGAAGAGGTCTGCAGGTTTTGAAAAATATCCGGCAAACAGATACTGTGGATAGAAGGTGAAATAAAGTATCTAAAAAATTGTAAGAAAACCTGCTCTTCTTTCCCTTCTCTCTCTCTCTTTTGTTAAATGTTTATTTATTTTGAGAGAGAGGGCGTGGGAGCCGGGGGAGGGCCGGGGGGGGGGGGCAGAGGATCTGAAGTGGATTGTGCACTGATAGAAGGGAGCCCAATGTGGGGCTCAAACTCACGAACCAAGAGAACAAGACCTGTGCCGAAGTCAAGATGCTTAACCAACTGAGCCACCCAGGTGCCCTTCCTTCTCTCTTTTTACAGAAAGAAACATTCAAGTTAGTGAAGAAAGAGAGAGAGATAAATACAGGAAGAGGTAGAGGAGGAAAATAAAAGTTTAAAAGTAAGAAACTTTACCAGACTTTATAATTTATTCCAACATCCTGTGACCTTCTTCCTCTCGGTTCCTTATATTACATTTTGGAAGCTCCTTTGATCTAGAGAATAATGAGGACAGTGGCTAACACTTGGTATGAGAAAGGTCTTCAGGTATTTTGAGAATGTACTATTCTACTTTATTATAATGATAGCTTTTTCCAATAACACAGGGGCCTTGACTGTCTAATTCCCCTTGTCTTGCTTTGGGTGACCTCCTGTTCAGACCAAGTCAGCGCATCTCACATTATTTACAATTATGACGGGGATATTCTTGTCGTGTTCTGTGGGCATGTGTGTGGGGGGTTGTTTCTTAATTGCAGATGATGTATTGTTCTTTAAACGTTTGCAGTCAATTTTGAGAGAGGGCTTTAATGGCTTTTTAATTTTCTTAGACCCTTGGCTTTTTACACATAAGGAAATGTGATTCTAAAGAGCACTGTCATTTTTTTATTGCCTTTAGAAATATCTGTTTATCATTCTCCAAACTGCATCCCTCTCTTCTTGATACTATATGTCAATAAAATGAACATGACTCAAAGCACGAATATACATGACTCAGGTTTTAGCACTAGATGATGAAAATGTTAAGCTTCAAGATTTTAGAAGACCAGATGACAATGTTTTCTGCCAAGCAAGAATTATACATAAATAATAAATAAAATAAATATAGTTGATCTTTAAACAACACAGATATTAGGGGCACCAACCCCTCACACAGCTGAATATCTGCATATAATTTTGACTCCCCAAAAACTTAACTACTGAGAGCCTACTGTCAACCAGAAGCCTTTCTCATAACAGTCAATTAGCACATACTTTGAGTGTTATCTATAGATATATTATAATTGTATTTTTACAATAAAGTAAGCAGTGGAAAATGTTATTAAAATCATAAGAAAAAAACAAATTTACAGTACTATAATGTATTTGTTGAAAAAAAATATGTATAGGGGACCCACACTATTCAAGTCCATATTATTGAAGGGTTGATCATATAGCTTTTAAGAAAAGATAAATTTTTTAATGTTTAAAAAATGAGTAAAAATACCAAACCACAATGAAGAAAACCACACTGTAGGAATAAATTCATGAAAACTAACTAAAGACTGATAAAGCACTAGAAATAGTGTTATGGAAGGTATTACATGACATATTAAAACCATGAATTAGCACACATATGAACATTTCTTTATTTACATTATTTTCTCATCCTCTTTTTTTTTTTTTTTTTTTAATACGGTTATTTATTTTGTGCTAGAGAGAGAGAGCATGGGAGGGGCAGAAAGCGAAGGAGAGAGAGAGAATCCCAGGTAGATTCAAAACTGTCAGCATGGAGACCTATGCGGGGCTCACACCCACAAACTGTGACCTGAGCAGAAATCAAGAGTGGGACACTTAACCGACTGAGCCACGCAAGCACCTCTCATAGTCTTTCTTTTAATCACAATGTCAATTCTTTAGGTTAGGCCTTTGTCATTTCATGCCTGAATTGTTTAAACAACCTTCTTATTTAGTTAGTCTCTATGACTTTGAGCTCTTCCCATGCACTATGTCTTGAACATTATCACGAGGTTTATATTCCTAATGCAATTTTTATATTATGTGTTGGCTCACAAACTGCTTGATAGCCCCCCGAGTTAAATCTGAAACCACTCCCCCTATAGGGAGGGCAGGAAGAGATGGAAGAAAGAGGCAGACCATTCTAGATTGGTGGGTGGAAGTTTTAAAAAGCAAGGGCACTTACATTTGAGGCTTACTTTTGGTGGCCTCAAGATGAGTAGATAGATCTCCACACCTGCCCACCAGAATATTGTAGTTTATATGGAGGTCTTACTTGGGTTCATTGATATATGGCCATCCAGCTACACATTACTATCCCAAGGTTGCATACTTGGGGTAGCTTCTGGGAATGGAAAGGCAAGTGGACCCCACATTCCAAGGACAGGGGAGGAAGTGAGAAGCCTCAGATTGCTGGTATCCAGCTTACAAGTCAACTGGCAGTCATGTCCTCTCAATGACCATCCCAACATTGTCATTACCCCAATAGTGTTTTTCAACAATTTGGTCCTTAGTTTAATCATCCATCTAACCTACTGTTTATGAGACAGAGCTAAGTCCTGGTGTTTGATATTAAGAGTAAACAAAAAGCATACAATTTCCTTCAAGGAATTTACAAGTTAGCAGCTCTTTGCTCCTTTGGGAACAAGTCCAAATTATTTCACTCATATTTAAGCAAGTCCTCTTTACCTAAGTTTTGGCATCAGCATGTTTACCTTCATTGATCCTCTGAAATCTAGAAATTCTTTTCCACAGTCTACCTCTAATTCATCCTGACACTTCTTTTGTCTCAAATTCCTCCTCTCTCCATTTACTGAAATATTGACCTTTAAGAACAAGCTCAAGTGCCACTTTTGCTTTCAAACTTCCCCTGATCAGAATATTCTGAATCACTTTAAAATAATAGCAACACCAGTAAATAGCTCATGATTATAGGGGCTTACTGTGCATATAACACTGCACTAAGAGCTTTATATGGATTATCTTTTTAATACTTGGAAATACTCATTTATTCACTCAACAAATATTTATTGAGCACTTATTCTGTAAACTGATCTGTAGCTAAGATGATGTAGACATTATAGTAATCAGACAAATAAGACCACGGTGCTTATTGAGGATTTCAGACTGGGACACAAACAAACAAATATCAAGTGGCATAATTCCAGATAGTGATAAAACTCTAAGGACAATAACAAGCGCAAGCTGTAGGAATAATTGATGTAAATGTTATGCTGTTTTTTGTCTAAATACCTAAGGGATGTGTGTGTGTGTGTGTGTGCGTGTAAATTATCTTATGTGAAAATAATTTGTGGTTTCAATTATACACATTGACTACTTCTATGCTCCTAGATTTAAATTCCTTGAGCTGAGCATTCACATGCTCTAAGTTCATTCTTGTTCTTTCCTTCACGTAGCCTAGACTGGTATCTTGTCTTAAATAAAGCTAACCAGAAAATTAATAAATAATTTTATTTTTTCTATTTATAAGTATAATACCAAGGCAGAATACCATAAAGCTCATGGAAAACACATTTCCATTTTGTTTTATAGCACGTTTTCCTTACTTAAAAATGCATTGTAAATATTTCTTCATGTTCATCTGATGGTCATGACTGAGAAAAGTATCCTATGGTATGGAAAAATGAGATACTTTTAACCAATTCCTGTTTGTCTTAGGTTCTGTAATTTGCCCCAAAACATGAAATAGCCTTGTTGAATGTCGTGTAAATTTAGCCGACATATGTGCTGAAATTTTATTTTATTTTTTTTTAATTTTTCTTTCAACGTTTTTTATTTATTTTTGGGACAGAGAGAGACACAGCATGAACGGAGAAGGGGCAGAGAGAGAGGGAGACACAGAATCGGAAACAGGCTCCAGGCCATCAGCCCAGAGCCTGACGCGGGGCTCGGACTCACGGACCGCGAGATCGTGACCTGGCTGAAGTCGGACGCTTAACCGACTGCACCACCCAGGCGCCCCATGAAATTTTAAAAGTTAAGTGGAGATTTCAAATAATTATATCATCGATTGATCAAGAGATAAATTATTGGAGTTCAATACACATAAACTTAAAACATATGTTGTTTTAAATTCACCTTTTGAATGTGCTTCCATGCAGCTAAATTTTATCTTAGCTTAAAAATTCGTATTTCCTTTCCATCTTCAGAAATAATGAATTATAGTTTAGCTTATCATAAAATTATAAAAATCTCCTTGGTCCTTTGCTGCTTTCTGCTTATTAAGGTTTGCTTGGCAATACCAAATGATAAGCAAACTTTCACTTATTAAACTAAGTACAAATATTAAATAATTTTCAAAGGAATTCAGATTTCTCTCTCTCTTGCAATTCTTCTTTCTTTCCTTTAGTGAAGCTAGTTGTCATTTTTCTAAATATGAATTATGTAATGTTTGAATGGTTATCCCCACAGTTTCTTTATAACGTTTAACAACATATTGATGCTGGAAATGCCATAGTTGTGTTTACAATTTCAATACCAATTACAGAGTTAAACTAAGAGCCACGGCAATTCCATTGTAATGTTTAAAACAATATAACTATTGGGTAGTGAGTTCAATGTTTTAATATTATTTTAATGATAATCATACAGACGTATGGGGGAAATTTCTTGCAACACTAAAAAATGTCATGATTCTGTTTTAAATTGCGAGGTAGATTATCATTTTCCACTTACTCCTATTTAGTCTTAGTGATTCATTTTAAATGTTCAAGCTGGCTCTTCTAAAATCATTTAGAAATATATATACATAAGAATTTCCTAAAACATGATATTTTGCTTTTTCTTCCCTAATAGATACAATGAATATGCAGTTATAATATCTTTTGATCTCCTAGCTACTTAATATTAAAGTTGCCAGAGTAAATAAATCTCCATGTCTGCAGGATCTGGCAAGAGCTTTGATTTCTCTGTGGTGATCATAGGGAGACTCCAAAGTGCATTATTGGTTTTACTGTGGTGCTTCCGCTCTCTTTGACCTTGGAAATGATAGGGAAGAAGACAGTGAAATAAAATCATTTTGTGAAAAAAAATCAGAGACAGAAAAAATGGTCTTATATCTCTGTCAAATGTTAAAGATACAGTTCAAATACATTTAGTACATTCAAGATCTTCCATCTAAAATTAATTCAGCACAGAAGAACTGTTAACTGATACTTACAACAAATAAGCAAATCAAAAAAAAAAAAAATCAGCCACAACAGGATGAACTACCATTTGTTGACAATTGACTGTATAAGGCACTATGCTGAGGATTTTAAGGTCAGATATTAATTCTTATAACCTCTCAATACTGAAGGATCTATGATTTTCTATATTTTACAGAAGATCAAAGCTCAAGAAAGATTGCCTATTTTGCCAAGTGTCACACAGCTAAAAGGCAAATCCACACATAACACCTAATCCTGTACCTTTAAAAACTGAACACGCTTATTTGTGTGTATTTTCAGAAACTGCGTCGTGCCTTCCAATAGTTGCCTTACACTTTTTCCAGGTTGTGGGTGTTCTGGTTTAGATGCCCAGTTATATTGCTAGTATTTTCTCCAGTCATTTTGCTGGATATTCGACTTGAGTAGAACACTTTCTTTCAACTCTATTGCTTCTTTAGGTTTTGCAGATCATAGCCCCGCTTGCCGTCGGCCAGAATGGCTCCCTCACCTGGGCACTACCTTGGCACACCTGAACCTTGATCTTGCTTTTCCTCAGAACACCTTGTCGCTCCAGGGTGTTCTGAAGTTAATTGAATTCACTGAAGTTAATTATTCACCTGTCAGTAGGAGAAGGTTCCTATTTTGATTACCAATATTCAAATACCAATATTTTGATTACACACTCCATATGGTTATCCTGTATCATTTTCTCCTTAAAGTATAAACACAAAGCAGGACAAGCTTCTATTCCTGAATTCTCCTTTACGTGTGCAACCTATTTGAAAATGTGTGTTTGGTGTTCTACTACCAAGTATTTATAATCAGTAAGACGCCTGCCATTTAGATAGCAACTTTTCTCTCAAATTTCTGGATGTGTGAGGAATGTTATCTTTATATCCTCTCGTACAAAATCTTTTTCTTTTTTTGGTTCAATCTTTAAAGAAACCCCATTTTGAATAAAAGAATATTCATTCAACTCAATCACATGGTACATTTAAAAGACATATTCCATAACTCCAGGTTGTTAGAATGTAGGAGTGCTGACAATACTGACTCCATCTTTGGCCTTCAGTCTTGTTCATGTTCACTAATGACCTCTCTTGGGGTAACATGTTTCAGGTCCCTTGTAGATTAATACACATACCTTAAAAGTGCCCTCCAAGGCTGAGATGGAGGGAGGCTTGCTTTGACCTCCCATGAATCTGCTAGAGTTAATATAGTCTTTCCCTTTCCTTAAACACAGATGGTACCACAAAAGGTCTGTTAAATGTTAGCCGTCAATTAGGTGCATGTGAAACTTTGATCTCACTACAGTGCCCTTCTGTGCATCCCTTCACTCTATGAAACTTGAGACTAAGGTCCAGACTTTGCAGAGAATAACTATGTAGCTAGATCATTCTTCAACTGATGCCCTCATCAGTAAGTCACCTTGAATAAAAATCTGGAGTCGCTTGCTTTATGTTTCAGTCTCAAAGTGCCTTCTCAGTTTGAAGGATACTTTGCTGTACTCCTTCCATCTTTTAACATAAATGTTAAAAGGTAAGGTAGGGACACCTGTGTGGCTCAGTTGGTTGGGCATCTGACTCTTGATTTCAGCTCAGGTCATGGTCTCACGGTTCATGAGCTCGAGTCCCGCATCAGGCTCTGCGTTGATGGCAGATTCTCTCTCTTCCTCTCTCTCTGCCCTCCTCTCTCTCTCTCTCTCTATCAAAATAAATAAAAATAAACTTTAAAAAAATGTAAGGCAGACACATTTCATAAATATAATAGGGAGGATATTAGACATATATCCTAGACATTATGGAAAAACCATAGGTAAGGGAGCCTAAAGCTTAGGATATCATGGAAGTGAGACTGAAGCAATATCCAAGAAAGGTAAGGTGGTTAAGACCATGAATTCTGGCACAAAGGAGCTCTTTAACTTTGGATATCTATTTAATCTTTCTGTGCCCACGTTTACTTAGCTAACAATAGCTCCTACATTATACCATTGTTTTTAGGACAAATGCATTAATCAACATAAAGAGCTTAGAACAGTGTGAGTCATAATATGCCCTTGATAAATGTCTGTAATAATGAGGACTATTATGCAAGAAAGAAAAAGATCTATGCGGGAGAAACTTTACAGGAAAAGGAGAAATATAGAAAAGTTTATAATACACTCAGGAAAACAGAAATTTCTTTGGTTGGCAGGAATTTGAGGAACAATAACGAATGGACAGAATGAAGCTAAAAAGATAAGCAGGGATCAAAGGTAGGGACTATTTACGGGGCATAATAATTTTATGATGTAAGTTACAAGGTGAAATTATTGAAAGATTTTATGCAGCAGAATGTTATGGCCAAATGTGCATCTTAGAAACACAAATCTAGTAAGAAGTATATAAAATGGATTTGAGAGAAAAAAATGACAGTGACAGAGATTATTAGGTGACCTAGGAACTAGGTATTTTTAGGATTTAAAAAAGATAAAATTAGTTATGTATAATGTGTAAGTCCAGGGACCATTTTAAATATTAAGCCCAGGGCTTACTCCAGAGTTAACAATTTATGTTAGCTTAGAATTATTATTGTGATGTCTGATATGTTTAAACAAGAATTAGTAAATATTGGGACGCCTGGGTGGCTCAGTCAGTTGAGCATCCGACTTCGGCTCAGGTTCATGATCTCACAGCTCGTGAGCTCAAGCCTCGCGTCAGGCTCTGTGATGACAGCTCGGAGCCTGCAGCCTGCTTCAAATTCTTTAGCTCCCTCTCTCTCTCTGCCCCAACCCACTCTCATTCCATCTCTGTCTCTCTCAAAAATAAATAAACATCAAAAAAAAAAGAATTAGTAAATGTTATTACTTAAATGACTCTGGCGTTGAATGACAAATTGACAACATGGAGGACTGAGTGTGGATCAAGAGAAGATGACTTCATTTTAGACACATTGTATATGAAATTTCGATGGGATCACTGCAGGCATATATGTACAGAAATCAGATGAAAACAGAGACTAAGAGTTCAAGTGAGAAGCTTGGGTATGTGCGATGGAAAATGGAGGAGTTGTATCCATGGCAACCAACAATATATGGGGTCCAGGAGAAGCATTAGGAATAAACGAGTTCACTTAGGGAGGCAGATAAGAATAAGTAGAGAATGAAGAAAAAAGTGAGAACATAACCTCAGTGTACATGACTTTTTTCTTGTAAAGATGAAGATCAGTCAGGGAGTGAACAATCAAGGACATATGAGGAGAACTAACAATTCGTGGTTTCATAGGGAGTCCTTAATCAATAACACTTAAGTGATTACGAATATGCCAGCTGATATATGTACTTCATAAGCATTCATTTTTTTAATAATTAAAAAAACAACAACTTTACTATAGGTCCTACGATTCAATCTTTTCTTTCTTTCTTTTCTTTTTTTTTTTTTTTTTTACAGACAAGAAAACTCAATGCACAGGTGGAATATAAATACAGTGCCCCAGATGGGAGAGATTCAAGAAGGGCAATCATCACAGCCTGCAAATACTGTTTGACCAGTACTGACAATAGCCCATTGGCTTTACCGATTAGAAGGTGTGGCCTTCCTGCCACAGAAAGATTGTGGCAGGGAAGTATGAGTTGAAGTCAAATTGCAATACAGTAGGAAGCAGTAAGTCAATTAATAAAGAAGAGAGCACAAACACTCTGTCTGAATTTCATCAGTTCTTTTTCTTCAAGCAAAGGTGAATGCACGTAGCCATTTTCAGTATAAACTGTTTGCTCTCTAATCATGTGAGGATGTGGATTGTAGTAGTTTAAAGCACCTATGATTGTCATTTCCTTCCTCTGAGGGAAAATTCAATTAGACTGATTAACAGTCATAAAGATGAATCATAGAAAATGATATTGGATATAATATACTCATTGAAATCTGCGATCATGGGGCAGTTGCTATATAAAATTATGTTTGCTATCATTTTAACTTACTTGAATATTTTATCTTAGAAATCTTTTTTCAGGGGGTGTGTTGTATTTTTAAAAAGCACAACTTCTCTTTTTTTCTTTCTTTCTTTTCAATCTCTGAAACAAAAGTAGATTTCCTGTTCTGTTTCCTTAAAACTTGGAAGGCTTTTTCTTTAATTGTTCCTCAAATTTCTTTCGGTGGAAATCAAGTGTCACCTCTTCAACAAAGACTTTGACCCTTCAACTTGAACTTGCATAATTCAAACCATGACTACACTTTCTTAAAGGATTTTTCTCCTTTTTTTAATGTTTATTTATTTTTTAGAGAGAGAGACAGAGCACGAGTGGGAGAAGGGCAGAGACAGAAGGACACACAGAATCTGAAGCAGGCTCTAGGCTCAGAGCTCTTAGCACAGAGCCCTATGCAGGGCTCTAGACTGACAGATAGGGAGATCATGACCTGAGCCAAAGTCTGACACTAACCCACTAAGCCACCCAGGCGCTATTTAAAGTATTTTTCTCATTTGATCTTGAATATTGTGTGTGTGTGTGTGTGTGTGTGTGTGTGTGTGTGAAAGCGAGACAGAGAGAAAGGGAGAGAGAATTAACAATTCTTTATTAGAAGGGTGCCTGGCTGGCTCTGTAGCTAGAGCATACAACTCTTGATCTCAGGGTCGTAAGTTCACGCCCCATGTTGGGCATGGAGCCTACTTTAAAAAAATATATCACAAAGTCCTTATTAGATTATGGATACTAAATAAAAAAATGATTAATTTATTCTCACAATGTCGTACATAACAGGCTTACAACTATCTCAAAAATAAACAACATTTTAATGAATTTAAATACATTTGCTAAATATTATTTTCTGTCCACATTTATAGGGGGTAGTTCTAGTAAAATTCCCTATTGAACTGAAAAAAAAAGTTTGGATAGCTGCCTGAATATTTTTTAATACAGCTTCTACTGCAAAAATTTAAAATACGGTCTACTGCTAAGATACTAACTAAATCTTACCTAGCAGGAAATAATGAACCAAATCCCAACAAGTGCCAAAATTATGGAGAGAGCATGTGTTTTCTATATGCCATATAAGCAGTATCTTTAGGAACTGAATTTTGGCTTAGTAGGAACTTAGACATTGAAACTTTTGGAACATTTCCTATTAGTCTTCAGTAAGGTGTGTTATAATGCATCACAAGGGACCAGGGATCATAAGCTGATTTTCACCATGTGTAGTCCTTTTTCCCTTTGTCCTTCACTGAGTCTTATGCTTCCTTTTTTTCTACCTCTGAAGCACTCCTGAGGGGCTAGTTAAACCAAGATAGAACATTCACCTCCTGACTGCTTCAGTCCTTGAGAAGAAACTAACAGAGTCAAGGAAAAGAAAAAGAGGAGAAGAAAAGGATTAGAAAAGCCAAATTTGAACAGAAAAATCATAGGCAATTGTCAATAAAGTTACCCATAAACTTTGACGTATATGGTTTCAAACCCAGGTGTGAAAATTAGACATCCATTAGAAGAGCATATTAAACTAATCATGTGAATTTGTTTCACACTTATGTAAATTTTTAGTGAGTTAACATTAATGCTTCACAGTGCAATTATAAATTTGCTCTGCATTTCTTTACTCTTAGCAAAACCTCTCTGAATCAATCATGTCAACGTCTCGGTGTTAGAGATATATTTTCTGTAGTACAAAGAGGTGAGAGAAATTGCTAGTGGTCATATATAAAGGTAAATTGCATCTTATTTACCAATTGATCGTTGAAAGGATATTATTTACATTAGAACTTATCCTGTCAAGGTAATATCCACACAAAGAGAAAGATGTGACGCATTACAACAAAATGGCTCAAGAGAATTCTCCAAGATTCTTTCACCACTTTCCTGCTGTTGTCTGCACCAGGCAGGAGAGTTTTTTCTAGAGTGTCTTGTAGAGTCCTACCTTGCATTCAGCTTTAAATAGATAGAGGGCTTTATACATAGTTGTTATCCAACATTAGTAATTTTTTTGTTTCTTTCTCTATTAAGAGCTTTCCAAAAACTACCGAAAGAATGATTGGCCTGATATTTGGGAGAGAAACTATGTCCAGTATAGTTCCCATACTTTTACACATAAAACGTGAAGGACGTCCACAAGATTCTCATTTCAGATACTAGTCTCCCTCTCCCTCAGTATCTGGTGGTAACTGGCATAGCTAAGGAAATGGTTCTGTTCTAGCTGATATTTTCCAAATACTGTGACCTGAGTTTTTCCCTTAGCCTATTGAGTCAGCACTCAAATTAGTCTGCTTTTGTTTTGTTTACACAGTTGCTCAAATAATAGTGTTTAATAAGAGAGCTTTTATCGATTCCTAAGAAATGCTTAATTCCCTCCAATATGCTATAGTCACGCCTGAGTCACCTGTGCTTTCTCTGTAATTGGAGGACTCAGTGTCTGAATTTGTGTTTTCTTTGGCCGTTCTATTTTTTAAGCATCAGCAACTTTCTGTACAGCAGACAGAGACGTTGAAACCTCTTTGATGATGAGATGATTCTCCATTCAGGCAATTGAGGTTTATTGTTTAAGTTTTGATGTAGCTATCAGAGGGAGACTTATATGATCACATGTTAGAGTCACTTTGTCCATAAAATTAAATGAGAAAATGTGAAAGTGAGCTCTTAGCTGGACAGGAGCAGAAATTCCATTTCCTTCACATTTTTTGTCTTCATATCCTTGACAAAAATATGGTGGACAGCTGACTTCAAAGTCCAATAATGCCAGTAAATTTCCTGTCTGTAGCTCTGGGTGTTTGCTATAAGACAATGAAGAAAATAACCTAAAGGTTTCAATGTTAAGGGATGAATTTCTAGATTCTCAATTCCAGTCTATCACTTTTCCCGTGTGTGTGCTTAGACAAATTATCTAATTTCTTTAAGTCTAGACAAAATCCATTTCAACAGAAAAAAAAAGAAAACACTTGTCAAGAAATAATGAAAAGAAAAGTTATATAGTTAAGAGTATGTAGCTGATGCCTGGGTGGTTCAGTTGGATGTGTACCCAACTCTTGCTCTTGGCTCAGGTCATGATCTCAGGGTCATGGATTGAGCCCCGTGTCAGGCTCCAAACTGAGCATGGAGCCTGCTTGAGATTCCCTCTCTCTCTCTCTCTCTCTCTCTCTCTCTCTCTCTCCCCCTCCCTCTCTCTCTCTCCTCCCCCCACTGCTCTTCCGAACTCATTGTCTATCTAAAATTTTAAAAATAAATAGATAATAAAATAAATTAAAAAATAAATAAAAATAATTTGTAGAGAATTAAACTAAGACATTTTTAAAAGGTGTTAGAATCATATTTGATGAGAAAACTAAAGTTTGAGGTATTAAGAACCTGCTATGTGTTGAGAATAGATTATAAATGAAACAATCACTGTATAAATCACAAAATGAGCAAAAGCTCCCAAAGAAAGGATAAAGCCTATATATAACAAATAAACATCCCACAAAATTCTCAACTGCATCATGGGCTGCTCAAAAATAACAAATCAATGCCTTTATATTTAGGATATAAAAGACAAAACTGAAAAACCTTTACTTTTATATCCAACTCTATAGTTTAAGTATGAATTATTAAATGTTCAATATTAAAGTTAAAATTGCAACTGTGTTTCAAATATCAAATTAAGACATTTAGGGGCGCCTGGGTGGCTCAGTCGGTTGAGCGACTGACTTCGGCTCAGGTCATGATCTCACGGTTTGCGAGTTTGAGCCCTGCATCTGGCCCTGTGTTGACAGCACGGAGCCTGGAGCCTGCTTCTGATTGTCTCCCTCTCTCTCTGCCCCTTCCCTATTCATGCTCTCTCTCTGTCTCAGAAATAAATAAACATTATTTTTTTTTTCAAATATAAAATTAAGACATTTCAAAGATTTATCTAATTAAATAATTAACAAAGATACCGGTAAGATGTAAAAATTGGTTCAGGATGAGTCCCAAAAGCATATACATATATATGCAATCAGGAATCTGAAATGAATTTGTTTTTTAAATGCAAAATTAGATTTTCATTTTGTATGAGGAGGTGATCAATTGCACCTCCAATAGACAAATTTGTTTGTATTTTTATGGAAAATAATAATCTGCATTGCTATTCATTTTCTACATCTTACAAAGTAATAACAATGAGAGGCAGAGATGCCATGCATTAATATAAGCCATCTGGGTTATAGTTTTCCAATGAAAATACACTTTTTGTTCTATGTCAGTCTTTCTTAAGGATTTAAATTAAATGACATCATTGGACATTGAAAAGATTCTATTTGCTATCTTTGCACATTTTTTTTTAATACAGAAATTGTAATGGTGCAATATAAAGAACTGAAGTAAAATTTAGCAGGTAAATTTAATCTATGGTTAAGATACTATGTTGAAGAGATAAAGGGAAATGTTATGTATGTTGTCTACTATCCAATGTTCTTCCACCTCCATTTCTACTAACAGCACCTCTGTTTGCCCTTAGGAAACATATATCCCAACTTTAGACAGTGCTTTGTTCACGAAATTAATGCATTTAGGCATGAGTTAGTGTGTTAATTAGAGAAATGCAGCAAATATACATAGTAAATAAATACATTAAGGAAACTTAGAAAAATACAGCTAGCAGAGGTAAAAAAGAAGAAGAAAACTTAGTTGATTGAATATGAATCAGAGAGGAAAGAATACAAGCAAAGAAGAGCATGCAAAACATTAGTAAGTCCAAATATAATAGAAGCTAATATTTATATCATATTATATTATATTATATTATATTATATTATATTATATACATATAATTAGATTATATTCTTTCCTTAAGGGAGTGTTTAGAGTCAACCAAATAATAATAATAATGATAATAATAATAATTAATAATAATATATGCTGTTACCAGAAACGTTTAGATTATAGTGGCATAGATAATTTTAGAAAGTGAGGGTAGGTTATATAAATTATGTTTCAGTAATTTAATAGGTTATTATACAGTTATAGAATATAATTTGTGGCAAACCCACCCTTCCAATGGCACAGGCTCGAAAAACTTGGAGACAACATTGATACACATAGCTAATTCATCAGAAAATACTAATAGTACTACCTGAAAATGCATACAGAATACAGCCATTTATCAACATTCTCCCACTATTTCCCTGAAACAAGTTACCATCATCTCTCGTTTGAATTATTTCAACACCCTCTTAAATAGTTCCATAATGGTCAATGGTGATCTTTTCAAAAGAAACTCAGCTTACTGTATTCCTCTACTGAAATATTTCGTTAACCTTGTAAATCACTGTACAAATTTCGGCTTTCCTCTTGGATTGGACATGTGTGGATGTATTGCAAGTTTCGTGGCACGAACAATTGAAAAGATGGATTTCCTACCTATTATATTCAATATAGCACATTGAAGTTGCTCAGTAAACAGTACCTGAATAAAAGAAAGAACAATGAGTGATTAGATCTTCTGACATGTTTTTCTCAGACTAGAGTGACCAGGCATGTTAAAGGTTAAAAGATATAGTAAATATAAATAATTCTAGCATTAAAGCTGATTCAATAGTATCCAAAATATATAGTATCTAAAATATATAAGGAGCTCATACAACTCAATAGTAGAAAAACAAATAATACAACAAAATCTGGGCAAAAGATTGGAATAGACATGTTTCCAAAGATGAAATTCAAATGGCCAACATGAACATGAAAAGATGCTCAACATCACAAATCATCACTGTAATGAGATACCATCTCACACCTTGTATGGCTATTACCAAAAATCCAAGAGATAAGTATGCTGGCAAGGATGAGGAGAAAAAGAAACCCTTGCATATTGTTGGTGAGAATGTAGATATACTCACTATGGAAAACAGTATATATACACATATACATATATGTATACATATATGCATATATGTGTATATACATATATACATATATGTACATATACATATATACATATATGTACACATATATACATATATACATATATGTACATATATATACACATATATATAATAATTTTTAAAAGGTGAATATATTCTGGACATCTAATGTATACCATGGGGACTATAGTTAATACTGTATTGTTAATACTGTATTGTTTGCTTCAAAGTTGCTATGAGAGTGCAGCTTTAACAGTCTTACTATAACAACAAAAAAATGGCAATTGTGTGAGGTAAAGGATCTATCACGGTAAATATTTCACAATATATGTGTATCAAATCATCACATTAAACACTTGGAACATATACAATATCATGTACCTCAACAAAGCTGAAAAAAGAAGAAACAGATACGTTTTATAATCAATATTCAATGGAAAAAATTGAAAATGACAATTACAATTTTTGTAAATTTTAAAACCATGCAAAGCAGTAGTAATATTTACAGATGCGCACATTTACTTTTAAAAATATACCTGAAGGGGCACCTGGGTGGCTCAGTTGATTAACCAACTCGGGTCAGGCTCCTTGCCGACAACTCAGAGCCCGGAGCCTGCTTCGGATTCTGTGTCTCCCTCTCTCTCTGCCCCTCCCAAGCTTGCACTTTGTCTCTCTTTCCTTCAAAAATAAATAAATATTTTCTTTAAATTTTTAAATAAAAAATAAAGATAAATAAAAATATACTTGAGAAAGCTATATAGCAACTACACCACCAAAAGCAGTGACGTATAGGCAGGGAAAGAAAGGTATGAGATCGTGGAGTTGAAATGGGGTTTGGGATAACAACAGCATAAAAGAATGTAATTCTTGAAAAAAAAAAACAGTTGAAATTAATCTTTCCACATGCTAATTTTAAAATATATATATATAGAGAGAGAGATGTTGAGTGTGTATGTATACTATTTTACACTTCAGTTTTCTGTTGGATTGGAATATTTCGTAATTAAAAATAAAACATTTAAATAAGACAATTAAAATTTTGATAAAGTAATATGTAACCAGAAGCAGGTTTTAAGGCTTGTTGCTGCATTTTCCTTCTGAGAACTTATGGAAAGCCACTTATTTGCTCTCTTAATTCTTCACTTGGGAATGGGACCATACTACTCACGATTGCAAAAGAAAAGTTAGGGGAATTGAGAAATCACATTTTAGGGGCTCCTGGGTGGCTCAGTCAGTTAAACGTCCAGTTCTTGATCTGGGCTCAGGTCATGATCTCACAGTTGGTAAGATTAAGCCCCACATCGGGTTCTGCACTGACAGCGTGGAACCTACTTGGGATTCTCTCTCTCTCTCTCTCTCTCTCTCTCTGCCACCTCCTGTTCTCTCTCTCTCTCTCTCTCTCAGAATAAATAAACTTAAAAAAAAAAAAAGAAACATCACATTTTATAGGGCATGAGGAAGTTTTTGTAACCTACGTATTTATTTATCACAGTCCCGTTGTTTTGTGATTATTCGTTGTTACGAATCAAATGACTGTAAACAGTATTTCATTATATTCTTTTTACCCATTGCCACGTCGTGTAGAGTTGAGATTCCAGAATAGGTGGAGCCAGCAAAATCTGGCTTTTGGTATATACATTTTTTATCTTATAAAACATTTATACCATACACTGTGTGTATTTTTTTTTCTTCCGCGTGTATGCACCTTAAGCATGCGGGTGGAAGTGAAGTTTTGAAATTCATCTTACATCATTCTCAGTTGCTGAATGCACACGATATTTCAAAGATGTACTTAGCTGATGCGAATGGGAGAAGCCAGTTTAGACCGACGTGTGGGTCACACGGGTCAAAATGTTAAGAGGAGGAGAGAAGTGGGTCAGGAAAGTACAGGGATATTCCCGAAATGGGAATGCAGCAAGTGACCAGCTTTTTCTGAGTAGTAAGAAGAAATCTCATGGAGAAATTAATCCTCTGTGGTAAATATTTAAGGGCACAGCAAACAGTGCATCGTCTGACTTTTACAAACAAGAGGCAAGAGGCCCCTGAGCTGAGTTGCTTTGAATGGACGGCCAGGGCTCTATTGGCTTCTCCACCTGCCTTTCTAAATAGTTTATGACAATTGACTCTGTGTGCTTTGTAATTGGGCCTGATGGCTCTGTAATTACTTGGTCTCAACAAACAGTAAAATTGTGAGTAGGTTTTATTTTTTCATTTGTGTTTTTCTTGCCAGTCCCTCCTCTGGGACCTGTAGCTGTAGCAACCTGATGACCATGTGTTTGTGGGAGAAGAAGTGTGTCCAGTGATTGCTTAACTTTCTTGTTTCTGTTTTATTCAGGGCTTTGCTGAATAGGCATTGTAGCTCACATTCCAATTCCCCAAGAAGACAGTAATGTCTTTACTGAATTTACCTTTGTTACCTAGGCTATCAGAGATTAATGGGGAGGGGATCTGATGTCAACTCTGCCTTGGGAAGCAAGGGGTTCCAGCCAAAAGGAAGGCAGTCTTTAGAGACAAGAAAGGGCCTGGCTTTCAGTTGTTTGAAGCTTGTTAGATCAGCATGATTTATGTTACTGCCCATGCTACAGTTTGTTCTGTGTATATCTTTTTATGCTTCTCTGAAAACTAACTTATAATGATGGCTGTGCATTCCTGTCCTATCTTTTCTGTATCCTTCAATAAGATACTACATTATATCACAGGTGATATTCACTCTGTCAACCAGAGACTTAATGCTCACAGACAGGGTCAGCTCTATCCTAAGGCTTCGGGACATGCATTTATGATTTTGAAGTTAAGAGAAAAAAAGTCACAGAGTGAGACTGCTTGGTGATGGCAGTCATTTTCCAGGGGATATGATTGTTTGATCTCTGGTGATCCCAGAAAGTTCTATGCCATGCCAAGCTATATCTACATGTTTTCATTTCCTTTTCATGGGATCGGTATAAAGACCTCCTATTTTGTATGACTGACATCACAAATAAAACAAACCAAAGTGTTCTGAATAAAGTAGAATTTCCTGAAAATTCAGAATAGCTTTAATTACTATTTGTACCTTATATATTTTCTAGAATATGCAATAACAAATTAATTGACTTCCACCTAGACAAAAGTAGGTGATTGGATTTTTTCCAGACTTTATTACAGACTGTTGAGTTTTTGCCAACATGATCTGAAGCAATAAATAGAGAAATCAGCTAGTGAGATAGTCAAAATGAAATGTGATTCAGTATGAATGCAATGGGACCCGAGAATTTGCATTTAAAACATTGCTAAACACCCTAGGAATGCATTACCCAGGTAAAAACCCAAGGTGTTAATTACCATAGGCGGTCTGTGGACAATATTTTGAGAAATAAAGGCAGGAATTTCTGCCTATGTACTGATTCTCTTGATTTTAGTGTAAAGCAGAGTGATGACTTTCTTTACTCATAACTCCAGGACAAAACTAACAGTAGTGAAAATATCACCTATACGATATTGTCATCCACCCTAACAGAATTCAATGTAGGTTCTCACTGATTATGTTGAAACTTTATTTAACAAGCCCCAACAAACAAACAAAAATAATGTAGTGTTTCACCGATGGGCCAGAATATATTTGATCTGTTCTGTCGTCCGTATAGTTTTTCTCCAATTTAATAGTGTGGCGTTCAGGCACATTTATTAACGCCTCTCCAGACAAAGATAGGTATAACCTGTGTGAGAACAATAGGATCACAGAGCCTAGAAGAGCTGAAAGATGGAGAAGAACCATTCAGGGGGAAGGGCAAGGTGTTTGACTAAAATAGTTTGGAGAAACAGGCACATTGAAAAATAGGAACTGATTATAGACAGGAAGAAGATACCCTAACAAGATAACAGAGTTTAGCAGCTGGAGATGCAAAAGCAATTATTATTCATTCATGTTTTTTTTATTATTAAATCTACAAGTGCTGGAAATCAACATCAAATTTAGCTATCAACGGACAACAAATTCCCACCTCGAGGACATTGACCACCTAATCAAGTCAGAGTTCTGGTGTTCTATAGAGAAAGGAGAGGGGTGCATGCCACTTTAACACAATAGCACTCAGACCCCTAGGGTTTCTGACTGCAAATCTCATGCTCTTTAAACTCCCAGAGGTAACCATGGTAGGCAACATGAGTCGCAGA
This sequence comes from Panthera uncia, assembly GCF_023721935.1. Lineage (NCBI taxonomy): Eukaryota > Metazoa > Chordata > Mammalia > Carnivora > Felidae > Panthera > Panthera uncia. The sequence continues at coordinate 25,461,017 of NC_064811.1, read as the reverse complement.
GAAGAAAGCAGACCTTCCGCAGAAAGAAGATTGTTTTTCTTGAAGACCCCTGGTAACCAAATAGCAAAAAAAAAAAAAGAAAAAGAAAAAAAGAAAAAAAAAGTGTGTACGTTTTGGTGACACCAACAGCCAATTTTGTAAAGTTGGGAAGGGATTACACTGAAGGGAGTGGAGGAAAGATAATAACTACACTTGTTGTTATGGTAGTGCATTTTTATGTGGTGAAAATGTCAGGGCTATTGAACTGTTTAATTTTGGCTTTCATTGTTGAATCAGTTTGAACTTACAAACAGGGGCACATCTTATTCAAGAATGATTATATAAACTCAATGTGGAGGGGTGCCTGGGTTGTTCAGTCAGTTAAGTGTCTGACTCTTGACTTTGGCTCAGGTCATGATCCCATGGTTCATGGATTTGAGAGCCTCTTTCAAGCTCTGCATCCAGCTCTGTGCTGACAGTGTGACGTCGGCTTGGGATTCTCTCTCTTTCCCTCTCTCTCTGCCCACCCCACCCCCCAATGTGTGCATTCTCTCTCTCCCTCCCTCTCTCTCTCAAAATACATAAACTTTAAAAATAAATAAATTAAATTTCATATAAATTGACTATTACCCTTAAAAATCCTCTTTTTTGAAGATGGATATACTGTTTGTCAATAAGTCCAGTAGCCAGTTTTCCCACCACGACTACAAAAGAACATTGTTTCTGCAGACTTAGAAGATGAAGTGCTTTGCCTTGGTAATGTTTAGATGCGAAATCATACCAAAGCTGAATATCTTTAATTCTAGAATTTCAGAGCTCCAAGATACTGCCATCATGGGAGGGAAGTGTCAGGGGAACTGAAGTATACTGAGAAGAAGAACTAGCACATTTACCCCCTTGTATACTTGTTTAGAGGCATCGGTTCATTCTGAAACATTAGTTCACATCACCTCTTCTCCGGCTTGTTTAGATACTCTTGTAAAGTAACGAAAATACCTAATATGTATGGAGGAATTAATACAGCAGTAAGTTTTTTTTTTTTTTAAGTTTTTTTTGTTTAACCTTTATTTATTTTTGAGACAGAGAGAGACAGAGCATGAACAGGGGAGGAGCAGAGAGAGAGGGAGACACAGAATCTGAAACAGGCTCCAGGCTCTGAGCTGTCAGCACAGAGCCCAACGCGGGGCTCGAACTCACGGACCGTGAGATCATGACCTGAGCTGAAGCCGGCCGCTTAACCGACTGAGCCACCCAGGCGCCCCAAGTTTTTTTTTTTTGAAACAAGTTTACAAACAATGAGGCTGAGAAAAGAATAATCAAAGTGACCTCCTCCAGATCGCATGGCTAGAAATTGGCAGAGCCAAAATTTAAAGACCAGTCCTCTGGTTCCACCAAAGCCTTGCATTTATTCCCAGGGTAAGCAGAATTCTAAACTGGCACCCAGCACAGTTCCTGGGACTGTGAATTTGATGGGCTGTACTTCTGTGATTAGCCGGCAAAGAGAGGAAGTCGGAAAGGTATACTTCGCCTGGTCTTAAAGAAAGCAGGCATCCTGGTTCCAAACTGTTTGCAGAGCGAGGCAGCTTCCAGGAGCTGAGAGCAGCCTTCATCCAACAGCTGTCAGGGAAATGGGGACCTCAGTCCTACAACCACAAAGGAATGATTTCCGCTGAGCATAAAAGTGAACTTGGAGGTAAATGCTTCTCCAGATCTTCCAAACAAAAAAACCCAGCCTGGATAGTATCTTGAGTTCAGGCTGGTGATACCGTGAGCAGAAAACTAAGCCATGTCCCATCAGACTTCTGACCTACAAAATGGTGAACTAGTAAATGGCTGTTGTTAGGTTTGTGCTCATTGGTTACGCAGCAATAAAAAACCACCCCCCTGTTTCCTGCCTTTGTGTGTGGAACTCTGCCCACTTTGTCTTTCTACATGCTTGCCCCTAGGCAGGGGTATCTAAAGATATAGACATCAGTTTGGGTGGTTTTCTTGCCACTGTAAATCAAGTGACAGTTGGTGTCAAAGAGAGTCAAGAGCAGTATAGCATGATTATATTAGTAAGTACATTCTTTGAAAAAAAAAATTAAGCCAACTATCAAATGCCTTTCAACATGTCTCAACTCTGCCTGTATCCATATCTGTACAATCCTACGTTAGGAATACAACTCTCTCAGGGCACCTGGGTGGCTCAGTCAGTTAAGTGTGTGACTTCAGTTCAAGCCATGATCTCATGGTTCATGGGTTCAAACCCTGCATCAGGCTCTCTGCTGTCAGCACCGAGCCCACTTTGGATCCTCTGTCTCCCACTCTCCCTGCCTCTCCCCGACTCATGCTCTATTTCTGTTTCTCTCTCAAAATAAATAAACATTAAAAAAAAAGAAGAATATAAATCTCTCAATGTTGGCACCAGTGTTGTTGAAAATCTCACTTTGTCTGCTAGCTATCCCAGAAAATCTGCAGTGCCCTTAGGGAGTGATCTAAATTTCCCTTTGTCTACAAATTTAGGGTTTTCCAGCCTTCTCTCCATATCATTTGTTTATGTTTTTTCTTTATTAAATAACAAGAAAATTATGAAATATATCCAATTCTTCATCATTAGTTAATGAGACATCTTCATTTTGAAACAGTCTGGTCAAATTTTATTTTCAAGTAAATTAGTAGGAATGGCTTTATCTAATTAATATCTTTGTTATGGCATATGCTAATGTTGTTCTTTACATTTTCCCTTTTTATTTTTACTGAGCATGCAGGTTATGTCTAAGCAATTAATATCCACCGAAGTACAGGAGAGTAACCAATATTTAAGAGTTAAGTAAGTTCCAATGTCTTATATTTACTGATAACAATTAGCTGAAAATTATTATGAAAGCATATAGATAGATTTGTTTGAAATTAATCTGACTCCAATCTCCCATGACAAATTATGAAGTTGATCAGGAGTTATTAGCAAATCTGCTTTCGGGCAGGAAAAATTGCAGTATCGTCATTATTAGCAACATTCATATTGTAATTATCGCAAAAATGTGAAGCATCTCAATTAGGAAGATGCCCTGGAACAGATTTTTGTAGGCAACATAAATGAAGAAAACAGAATAAACTTGACTGATTGAACTTCTTTCTTAAGGGACTTGAAATCTTCATGAAGCCCATATAAAGTCTAAAAGTGAAAAAAACAGTAAGTATTAATTAAATATTCTATTATGGTTTACTATGGTATAAATATGAATACAAATATGACACATACCCCCAATTATATAAAACTAAACCTCATGAATAATTTTACAACTGAAAAGAGCCCAAGGGTCTTCTAATTCACCTGTCTCTGTGTCCAGATGGAGAAATAAGTCCATAGCGTCAAACATGTCAAAAATAATAAATACATGTTGGTAAAGTCTGGATAAATATGTGAACATCCTATTGTTTGATGTCTCTCCAGTGGACCTTCCATCACTCCCATTTCAGGGAAATCAAAGCCCTTCTCTGTCCATGCTCTTCTTCAGAATCTGTCCACTCCAATGACTTCAAAAGAGATCTCTTTGTCTCTGACAACCAAATCAATATTTTCAGCCCTGACCTCACGTACAACTCCAGATCAATATTTTCTACTATTTCTGCAATGCCTTCAGCTATTTGCTTTCCCCTCTTCTCAAACTCATGATATTTAGAATTGAAGTTTTCAAAACGATATATTCACAATTTGTGAAACTTGGTGCACCATTGTAAAGTGAATAACCACTTCAAGGTCGTGTGTGTGTTTATATGTTTGATTTATTAAAAGCAGAAACCTTGGTCAGAAATTCAAGTCTAGAATCTTTTTCTGCCGAAGTAAAATCTTCTTCAGCAATATTTGAGGGAAATATAAGGACTTGTTTTGTTTTTACAATTGTACCTCTACTTCTTTAAAAAAATAGATTTAGAAAATGAAGTCAAAAGCAGCAGTTATTTCAATATATATATGTATATATATGTGTATATATGTTTACATATGTATGTGTGTGTGAGTGTGTGTGTGTGTGTATATATATATATACACATATTTATATATATACATGTATGTATGTATGTGTATATATATATATATACACACATATATATATATGTGTATATATATATAATTTTTTTTTTAAGTAGGAGACTGACTTTTTATAATTCCTAAGGCTAACTCTTCTGATCTGCAGGAAACTTCTCATTGCTTAAATCTAGAGCACATCTCAAATCCTGTTTAGGACTCAGGAGTACTCCATACTTTGCTCTGTTATAATAGATCTGTGCTCACTGCTCAATTAGCACACTTAGGATACTGTCTTTCTACCCAGCTCTGTTGAGTGCTCCTCGTGGAATAAGACTGAATTCTCACTAACCCAGTGAATAACATTCTACATTTTATTCAAATAATGTTTTGCTTGTGATACAATTTTTGAACTGGAAAAACAGTTTTCAATGGCCACAGAGTTCGCCTGCCTCACTTTCTTGTCTTACGTTTTCTCTATTCCTCACCACTTAGGCAACTACTGTTTAAAACTCTACGCTGTTGTCAGAGGTCTGTTCTTTCATTAATTCAATAATGAATTTTCAAGGCCCATTTTAGAGCAAATTACTGTGACAGACACCATGGGGTAAAGAAGATGAAAAGGGCATGGTCTCTTCCCTCAAGGGATTTAGTCTAATATGGAGGTCAGCCAACTATAGCCTGTGGGTCAAATTCAGCCCACCACCTATTTTTGTGCATTATTTTTTGTTGTTGTTGAAACACAACCATGGTGCTTAAGTCACATATTGCCTGTGGTTCTTTGTGCATACCACGATGACAGAGTGGATGGTTGTAACGAAGTTTAAATGGTATGCAAAGCCTAATATATTTATTTTCTGCCCCTTTGCAGGAGAAGTTTACCAATCCCTGGATTAGTAGATATTATAGACTGATGTATAAGAACAAGCAAAATGCTAAAACTAGGTTTAAAAATGTAAAGTTTAGTTAAAACTGTAAGAATGAAGGAGGATTCTGTGAGCAACAATTTCTGTGGACTCACAAAAACAAGTAGGCATTTCAAGAGAAATGAGATGAAAAGTTAGCACTGGCTGCTAACATGTTTTAAGTGCTATCAAAGATAAAGCACACATGTCCATAAATTGCACATGTAATTATGGCACAGTGGTGGAGGAAGATTTCCAGGCAATAATAAAAGGAGTTTCATGGCATCTTTTAAGATGTATGAAAGGTGCCCGTTCTAGATGTTGTTAATGTGATTATACAAATATCTTCTTATAGCCACACTGAATATATGTGAGATCTTATTTATTATTACAAATTAGGTCAACCATTAAAATCAACATCCACATTTTTATTTACAAGAATAAGAGTTTACATTAGCAAATTAAACTCTGTAATTTCGACTCTCTAAATAGGAACTTAATAAATTTAAATAACGTATTTTAATAAGTTTGCATGAAATATCAAAACATAATTAGGGAGGGACAAAAGAAGAACAAAACATAATTGGTGAGATGTTTTGGGTGTATAGATGTTAATGGGTGTTAATGATAGGTTCAATGTTAACGAGAGGTTCAAGGGTTCAAACATATTTGCTGGAGTCATATACTGAAATTAGTATTCTTACTTTATTTAATTACCTATTGTCATTATTCTTTTACGTTCGCATCTCTCCTCCATTTTATAATCTTACCTGATAACCTTCAGGTTAAGATTAAATATTTTAACTCACATTGTCTCTTAACATGTTCTCCGATTTTCACATTACTTTCAATTGTCAGTTCATTAATTTCTGAGTAATTAAGGCAGAAATTATATATTATTTAAGGATTGTGAACTAATCAACAATTTCATGACAATCTGTAAGGCAGCAGTTTAAAAACAAGAATAGAATAGAATGGCTACTTGTAGCACTGAGAACATACTGTCTTGATAATGTAATTGAAAGTGATAATAAAGAGTATAAACATCTTGCCAGAAAAATGTTTTAATACAGTTTGAAAATGAAATATATATGATATTAAACAACATATAATGTTCATGTAAAAGTATCCTAGAATGTTCACATATTCATATGATCTTGAGGGAAGGTTAAGCATGGGAGTCTCATGTATAAATCACTGTTCTCATGCATTTGAGGTAATCTTGAATATTTAGGGTTTTTTTTTTTGCTCCAATCCGAGTGAATAATATGAAAACAAACCTTTGATAAGAATTAAGCTATTATCCCGGCATTGAACTCATTTAGGTTCATTGGGGACAACAAATAATGCTATCTAATTAATTAGAATGACAGGAAACTGCATGACATATTTCTTATGGCTGGCTGGTTTAACATTCTAAAACCCTCCTGTTGATTAGAACTCGCATGTTTTAAATAGAAAAGGATGTTAGACATCCCATCTGTTGTGAGGCAGAGCTTTAGGGAAAAAAAAATAAAAAAGGTACACTCAAGTCTTGATAAGTTCAAGTCAGCAGAACAAGACAAATGTAACATGCTATCTGATACACAACAGAGCAGGCTAACTAATTGTTTCCAACATTATTTTGTTTGCCATCAAGCTATAATTAAGGAAAATGACTATTTCCAATCTTGGCAGTTTAACCCTATTTGTCATATTGCAGAACACCTAGCTCCAGTTCAGAATTTTTCCTCCGTCTGTGTATGTGTGTACAATCGGCATTCTACGAAATAACTACACTTGCTTTACCCTCAGCACATTACGCTAAAAATACAGACTATTACTCCGGCCTTCATTCCCAATTATTCATATCTTCTGAAAGAAATTTTTTAGAAAGCATACACTTAAAGATATACAATTCGATTTCATGGCTGAAAACACTAATGGAAAAATCATGTACTTTTTGTTTTATATTTCACATATATTTGACATGGATATGGATGGAAAATGAATGAATATGTTTAAGGCCGTCTGAATTAAGCGGAAACTGGATTGACTGTACATTTATATGACATCACATGCAGTCTTCTATAAAATATGAATGTGTAATTATGCTTTTTGATACATGTTTGGCCTAAAGCGAAAAGAACTAAACCAACGTCCACAATTGCTTACCAAAGCAGGATTAGCTGGTGCTCTGGAGGACCATCCATAATGCCTGTAAAACTCTCATGCTCCTAGAACTACTCGTGGAAAATAACTATAAGCAAACTAAAAGTGAAATAAAAAAAAAAAATACAAACACTTTTTTTTTGTCATTTTAATTCTTTTTTTTTTTTAACATTTATTTATTTTTGAGACAGAGAGAGACAGAGCATGAACGGGGGAGAGGCAGAGAGAGAGGGAGACACAGAATCGGAAGCAGGCTCCAGGCTCTGAGCCATCAGCCCAGAGCCCTACGTGGGGCTCGAACTCACTGACCTTGAGATCTTGAAGTCAGAGGCTTAACCAACTGAGCCACCCAGGCGCCCCTTTGTCATTTTAATTCTACTGGAAATACCTTTCCTTAGCCTGAAAATGCAAAGTACAAGCTATTCAATATTAGATTTTTTTAAATCCATGACTAATTTCTAAGTCATTTGCAAAGCAGGAACTAGGCCCACTAGATGGATCAAGGACAGAAGCTGAGAAGGAATTTATCTTGGCATATAATGAAAGAGGAATAATGGCAAGTAATTGCCCCTAGCAAAATTTCAGCTCATCAAGGCGAATCTGCCAAATGCTATACTTATCTAGAGATAAGTAGAGATGAAAATGAGATATCATCAACGAGGAAATGGAACTAGACTAGAAGGCCAAATGTAAGTCATAGGTGTTAAAAAAAAAAAAGGAGATCTTATGTTGACAGCATGAACATAAGGGGCAGCAAAAAAAAAAAAAAAAATCAACAAAGGTGATCTAGAAAATAAATTAAGGTGCTAAAGGGGAAAACAAGGATGTAGATAGGTTTAGACAGATTAGATACAGATTAGATATAGATATAGATACTCATAAATACATAGATACACATACATATGTATATGCAACATGTTAGCTGACATAAAACATAGCATATAAGTACATATATATCATCAAGTCACAACATAGTTATTTCATGCACACTACATCAGCAATGAGGGGATTCTTTCTAAAAAGAGAACCAAAAGGAAACTGGCACTTTGGTGAGGTTAATTGTCTCCAATTTGAATCTGTATTTTTCCAGCTCGGTTCTCTCTTCCCACTGTTTTTTTGTTTTTTGTTTTTTGTTTTTTTTCTATCTGGTAATTTCTTCCTGCTATACATTTCTTATATTTGTCTATGTTTTTTGTTGCTATGGTTTGTTTGTTTGCGTTTCCACCAAGGAAACGTCGCTTGCTTCCACTATGCCCATCTCCGATCTTTTCAGATAGATTCGTACTTCCCCATAATCAGTTCTTTATTCTACACATAAAATGAGATCTTTTATTTACTTTTTTTTTAACGTTTATTTATTTTTGAGACAGAGAGAGACAGAGCATGAACAGGGGAGGGACAGAGAGAGAGGGAGACACAGAATCTGAAACAGGCTCCAGGCTCTGAGCGGTCAGCACAGAGCCCGACTCGGGGCTCAAACCCACGGACCTCGAGATTGTGACCTGAGCCAAAGTCGGCCGCTTAACCGGCTGAGCCACCCAGGCGCCCCTAAAATGAGATCTTTTAAACTGAATTGAAATTAGTCATAACAGACCAACTAGTCTTCCATTTCAAATCTTGCTAATGTCTTGTTTTGTTTAATATACAAACCAAAGTTTCTAAGCTAATGTACCTGATCTTTTCTACACTTCTTTGATGTCATATACACATCATATATATCATATATCATATACACTGAAGAATAAAACAGTAACAGAGATGGTTGTAGTTCCAGCTCTGTCCTGGAACATAATCCTGAGCAAGTTTCTCGACTCTGTAAGCCTCGGTTTAATTATCTCTAAAATAGGAAATTATAATTACTTGGCTTGAGAGATAACTGTGAGGATTAGAGATTATAAATGTAAAATGCTGGGTCTGTAATCAAAGTAGTCAATCTCTATTCAGCACTTTCCAAAAGAAGCTAAGTTTGGGGAGTTTTAATGACTTGATCAAAGTCACATAACTCGGAGATGAGAGAAATGGGAATATCTCTCACACACACATTTTTTCTCTAACATTCCTTGAACCCACCAACAATACAGCTTTCAGGGCACCTGGGTGGCTCAGTGGATTTAGTGTCCAACTTTAGCTCAGGTCATGATCTCACGGTTTGTGAGTTTGAGCCCCTCATCGGGCTCTGTGCTGTTAGCTCAGAGCCTGGAGACTGCCTTGGATTCTGTGTCTCCCTCTCTCTCTGCCCCTCGTCCATTTGTGCTCTGTCGCTCTTTCTCTCTCAAAAATAGATAAACATTAAACAAAATTTAAAAGTACGGCTTTCTAGAGATAGTTAAGAGAGAAGTAATAATAATTTAGTAAATGATAGCTGCCAGTATTAGACTACTCTTTCTAGTTTCCTTTTCTTGCACATTCTTCCTATTTCTATTCTCACTAACTCTATAGAACAGGTTTTCAGCATGAACCTTCTGACTATGAAGGCGTCTTTATTCATCCGTAGAATGGAAAGTGTAGTGGCTGCCTCAGTCTTATGAAGGAGCAAATGGAAATGTCTCTGACTAGAAGTCAGTACTGACTTTTTATCACAAATCTCTTGGGGCGCCTGGGTGGCTCAGTCGGTTTAGTGGCTGACTTCGGCTCAGGTCATGATCTCGCAGACCGTGAGTTCAAGCCCCGTGTCAGGCTCTGTGCTGACTGCTCAGAGCCTGGAGCCTGTTTCAGATTCTGTGTCTCCCTCTTTCTGACCCTCCCTCATTCATGCTCTGTCTCTCTCTGTTTCAAAAATAAATAAACGTTAAAAAAAAATCTCCGTACACTGCTTCCTGCTACCCATACTAGAAATGGATAGTATTTGAGAGAAGATTTGCATTGGTGAGAATATAGTTTAACCAAATCAGTACCCACTAACCATTTACATAGCCAATCTCTAGCACACACACTCAAACCACACTTCATCCCATAAAACTTATTTTTCTGGAATGCAAACTAGACATACTTTAATCAAACATTAACTTCTATATCTTTGGCATTATAGGAAGTGTGTGTGTGTGTGTGTGTGTGTGTGTGTGTGTGTGTATAATCTACAGATAAAATTTAAAAGGTAACCTTTAATCAGTAAGAAAGTGATTGATATGTCATGCCCACTAAAGCTTTTCCCAAGTGTTTTAGATTTAAGGAGTTGTAAGAATTCTATTTTGATTTTTTAGGTTTCACATAGATTCTATTTTGGATCCAAATGTTTCACATGATGCTATTTTGGTTTAAAAAAGAAAAGAGCTTTACTTAGCTATTTAAAAAGACATTAATTGAGCAAAGTAGGTGGATGTAAATCTAACCATGGTATCATGCATAGCACGGATCAAGACACTGTGTCTGCACAATACAGGGTCTGCACTTAGAATATGGGTACAGATTTATTTCTAATATGTCTAGGATGAAAAGGCATTGTAAAACACTTTCCTAAAAAAATATTTTCTTGGGGAACCTGCGTGGCTCAGTCGGTTGAGTGTCTGACTTTGGCTCAGGTCATGATCTCACCATTCGTGAGTTCAAGCCCCATCTCAGCCTTGTTGTTCTCAGCACAGAGCCTGCTGTGGATCCTCTGTCCCCCTCTCTCTGCCCCTCCCCCACTTGCACTCTTTCAAAAATAAATCAAACATTAAATAATTTTAAAAAATATTTTTTTTGCTACTTACATTACATTATACTAAATTCTTAAATGATACTCGTAAATTAAAAAAAAAAAACATTTCATTAATCAACTCCATCAGGAAAATATAATGTACATTCAAGACAGATCTCCCTTATTTTAAAGAGCTAAATATCCAATTCTACAGAATTTCACAGGACAGGCATAATTAGAATGTATCTAACTTGGTTGCATAAAAATGCTACCCTTCCCATAGTCTACGCAAAAGGTATATCTAGACATTGCCCATCAACTGAGAACAAAGGTTTTGAATCATCCTGTCTAAACTACTACTGCCTCACCTGGGTTATTTTCAGTCTCCATCCCTAGAATCTGCTCTTAATCTCCTGCCCTTCTCTTTCTTGTTTTGTGCTTGAGGTGGAGACAGCTATTGACTGACCCCTGTAGATTACATCAATCAGGTTCCTTAACCAGCTGGATTCTGGTTGGTTGAGACCATTGGACGGGAGAAGAGAAAAGTTTCCGACCCCGTCCCCTTAGCACTGACTCTGTACTTCTAGCTATATGTGAATTCCTTTGGCACACCACCAGGTGACCTCGCCTTCACTAATCTCTGGCAACACTATTTCACTCCCTTGGTACTTCAGTCCCAGTTGAAGTAATGCTTCCCCATCTTGATAGTCTCAGGGATCTTCACCATCCCTTGTTTTTTTATTTTGTCCCTGTTCATGCTTATAGTTTGTGACCTCTGAACTATCTGGGGTGAATTCGTTTTCCTCTTGAGATGCTGACTGGTACACTCAGTATATCCAATCGATGAGATCCATTTCTAGCTTGCTTTTCGATGTAATAATGCCACAAACAGATGATAACTTTATAAGAATACCCTACACAGGATTTCATACCATTTTCCTAGATAATTTATTGTTCAACATAGTCTGAGGACAGCCACTATCCTTGAAGACAATCACTTTTCCACATATAAACTCAGGTCTTGGGGCACCTCAGTGGCTCAGTCAGTTAAGCACCTGGCTCTCGATTTTGGCTCAGGTCAAGATCACTCATGGTTCATGAAATTGAGCCTTGCATCAGGCTCTGTGCTGACAGCAGGGAGCTGCTTGGGATTCTCTCTTTCCCTCCCTCTCTCTGCCTCTCTCTCTCTTTCTCTCTCTCTCAAAATAAATTAAAACAATATATAAACTCAGGTCTTACAAACATATATCACCATTTTATTTCAAGTGAGACTCTTGTCTTTAAAATGCCATGCGACTCTTGCTTTCCCTAGTTACCTTTTCCCCAAATAGTAATGTGAAATTATAACCTCCCTGCCACATTTTATTCGATAATTTCCAAAAGTTACTAGAAAGTGTCATATATGTGCTCATGAACATATATGTGCTCCAGGTCCAATGGTATTCCCTCATCTACCTTACTCGCCTTCAATAATGAAGTCTTGAAGACCTAAACAGCACAATGTGCAGGTCAGTTCTGTTCTGTCTGCTTTTTCATGGCATTCTGTGCAGCAGCATCGACATGCTAAAACTCTCAACAGGATGAATACATACATTGTAATCTTCCATTGACCAAAACCATGCTTCACTGAAGAGACTGACACTCTCCTTCACTTTGTGTGCACTTTCTTACCTAACCATAAAAACATTACTCGGATCCCCAATTTCTCACTAAAGTCTTAGTAGATGTATTTCCTTTAGATTGGTCCTCTCACTTACCTGGAGGTGGTGGACTGAATTTAGCCCGCAGGCTGTAGTTGTCTGACCTCTACGCTGTTGTCAGAGGTCTGTTCTGACCTCTGTCTGACCTCCATATTAGACTGTAAATCCCTTGAGGGAAGAGACAAGGCCCTTTTCATCTTTCTTACCCCATGGTGCCTGTTACAGCAATTTGCTCTAAAATGGGCCTTGAAAATTCATATTCTATACATTGTCTCTTAACACATTTAAATCAGAAAAAAAATATATTTCACTTATTTTATTAAAACCTTTTAATAAGCCCCATTTAAGCACTAAACTAAATGAAAACAAAAAATAAATAAATAAAAATTAAAAAATAAACTGTATTTTTTTTTTTTTTTTTAGTCCCTTATGTGTGAGCATTTCATTATACATTTTCCTGACCAACCCTCATGGAGATTTTGACTCTAACCCCAGTTAGGAAGACATGATTATGCCTTTCTAAACACAAGGGATCCAGCCGAGATCATTTGATTTATACAAATTGATGTATAAGGAAACAGATCCATGAATCTGCTCTTGTAGGTATTTTCATTTTGCTGTCTTTCAGCACGAAAAATTCTATTGTGGAATACACTCAGAACCAGTACTCTCTTCAAGAAACTAAAACTCTGATATCTTAATAAGTAAATCTCTGATATCAAGTGGGCAATGCCTAAATTAACAATGAAGGATAGTTATTTCTTCCACCTTCATCACACAAAGGAATGGGGTTTATTCAGCCACTTTTCAAAATTCATCCTGATACTTGATTATCTTCATGGCCAAGAATTTGTCCTCTAGGACTCACCAAACTCACTCTTCTTTTTATAAATTATGTTTGCAATCACATTATTTCAGTATATATCTTTCATAAATCACTGTTTGCATATAATGAATATAGTGATTAAACTGTATTTTCCATTTTGAGACTAACAATCAATTATTTCCTTAAATATTTCTAAATAGCATATAACAGTTGATACTCTGAATCTTGAACAATGAAATGAAAGATAGGATGAGAGACGAAAGAAATTCAGGTCTATTTAATTTAGCTTTTTCATTCAAAAATCTGAATGAAATTCTTAAAAGTAACCTAAAAACAATTTCATGTTTAAGGCTTCTTTTATAGCTATACTTCTTGAAGTGAATTCTATGCATAATCCCTAAAGCTGTCTTGTTTCAACGAGTGGTCCACAAATGTCCTGCTCATAATCACGTAGGTGGGCAATAACTCACACTAACGAAAGCTAAAACTTGTGGGAGGGGAAGTGGAGTATTCCACCTAGAAGCAACCTAGGTGATTTCAATGCCTTTTAAAGTTCAAGTAATTTCTTTAAGGTAGAAATTATTTTGCATTAGTCTTTGTATTGCCAACACCTCACTACAGTGAATAGAACAACAACAAAAAAAAGCAAATCAATAAACATTTATTAAATAAATAATGGATGATTGATTTCTTTGGCTGCCATTTTCTCCTCCCTGTGGCTTTTATCCTACTTGACATACTCTCTTTATTCTCTAACATTTGGGAGGTAATATCAAGCCTCAAGTCTCTTCTCCCTTTGTTACCATAACCTATATCCCTTGGTACTTTTCTCTTAGACCACTTTTTAAAAATTTGATTTACTACTTTCTGTTCTAAAAAGGAAACTTACTATTATTATTTCCACTTTACAGAGAAGATACATGAGTCAAAAAAGTTAGAACTGTTCAAATGGTAAATATTAAGTTGCAGAACCATGATAATGATTCACTTTTTTAAATATTTTTGAACTCATTTTTAGTACTTAACTTATTTTTAGTCACTTAGAGAAACTGCATAATATTTATTGAATATATAAATTAATGTCTGAATGAGTGTGTAAAGGGATCTCTGCATTGAGAGAACATTAAATGTTATATAATCTCTAAACAGTTAAAATCCTAAATTTACTGTGCATGTGTGGGAGTTTTTAGATTAAACATTAAAGGTATCTATGACTCTAATTGTCCAAGTGCAGAGAACTTCAGAAGTTTATCCATTAGTAGTCCATCTATATGAGGTGTAATGAACTTCAAAGATGGTTCAAAATCATTTCCCCCAAAAAGGAGATCTATTCCTCTGACGTGACCTAAGGAAATTCTTAAGCCATCAATGTGTTTTTTCTCTAGGTTTGGTCTCTCTGGCTATCCTTCCATGGACTTCAATTTGGGCATAGTTATGAATAGGCACCTTTACCCAGTTTTATAGATATCAGAGATCCCAGCAGCAAATTTAGTGAAAGAGAGACACAGGTGATTGGTCAAAAAAAACAAGATAGTCATATGGTAACTGAAAGATTTTCTCATATGACAGTGAATCCTTAAAGCCTTCTAGAATAATTGAGAGAAAAGTAATTTGTAGAACAAATGTTTGGAAGTATTTTAATAGTAAGTGAAGATAATATTCAGGAATAGATGGGTAATTATTTTGCTAATTATTCCATTTTTTCAGTGTCTAAAGAATAATGGTAATAAAACGATTACACATTTTCAAGCCACAAATTTAAACACCACCACAATATTCCTAAGTTTCCTTTTAGAAATGTAAGCATCTCAATTTCAGATTTGAGTCTTTTGTTTGTTCATTTATTCGTTCATCATTTAATAAGCATTTTCAGAATACAAACAATGGGTCAAGCACTGTGCAAGATTTTTCAATACAGAATTGAATAAAACATAATACTTATTATCATGTAACTCATAGTCTAGTGGATGATGCAGATATATAAACATGTAATTATATTGAGATAAGTTTTGAAGGAGTATTATAAAAATTAATTGTGACAACACAAAAGAGGGAATGATGAATTTGCTATTTTATGAGATAATTAGAAATATGTTCACTACTTTTTCTCACAGTGTGCTTTTTCTCTCCATGTTCAGTTCATGAATCCCCTTTCAAGATGATGTATCTCAATAAAAGAACATTCATTTCAACATCTGGAACTGCATTAATCAAAATTCGATTTAGCAAATGCAAACTGAATCTTATTCTGAAGAATTACCAGTTGTTATTTATATACCAATCAACCTATAGAGGTCACCAGGAGTTTGAACTGTCTCTGGTAAGATAGATGGTTGTAGATAAACTTAAAAATGAGAATAATTTCCCTGTAACAATTATTCCAATAGTTTGCAAAAAGAAAGCAGGAATAAAAAGGTTTAACTCAAAACAGGGAACCTGGTGGGGAGAAAAAGTTATGTAATAGTAAAAACTTGAAACAATCTGCAAAGACATATTAAACTTTGACAAATAACTTAAAAGAATATTTTCTAAGACTACTTTCTAAGTTAAGAGATTTGTGCAACAAATATAGAACAAAAAGCGCAGGGAATGCTTACTTGATCAGTTATAGATAAATAAAGAAAAGGTTGCACAAGTGCAAGAGAGTTTAACACAACCTAAATGTTGGTCAATGGATGAGTGGATAAATAAAATGTCATATATATATGTATTATATATATATATATATATATTATATATATATACATATATGTATATATACATATACACACATATGTATGTATAATACATACGTGTGTATATGTATATATACATACACATATATGTATAATACACACACATATATATACATGCATACATACATATATACACACATACATATATGATATATTATGTACCACATATATATGATTTATATATATACATACTTATATATATGATATAGTGGTTCAAGATATACTTGCCCCCCACCCAAATATGCCACTTTTGCATGTGGATTATTTTTTTGTTTTATTTTATTAAAAAAAGTTTTTGATGTTTATTCAATTTTGAGAGACACAGAGAGACAGAACATGAATCGGGAAGGGGCAGAGAGAGGGAGACACAGAATCTGAAGCAGGCTCCAGGCTCTGAGCTGTCAGCACAGAGCCACATGTGGGGCTCGAACTCCTGAACTGCGAGATCATGACTTGAGCCGAAGTTGGACACTCAATTGACTGAGCCACCCAGGCACCCTGGAATGTGGATTATTTTGAGCTGAAGGCACATGAGACCCTTCATGCTCCAGAGAAAGTTTTGTCCTCCGTTATCAACACAGAAGAATCTAAATTGGAAATCTTTCCCAGAATAAGTGCTATTAACATAGACCAACGTTATCAGTGACCCATCTATATGGTAGGGAACACATTTACTGAACATTCACTCTTCTTATAGCTCAATGAATCCAAACTCTGAACCCAAACTCCTACCACTCTATCCTTAATTCAGAATTTTAAAATATATATATACACCTCTTTTTGCCTCTCTTTGTATTTTCCATGTCTATGTGGATTCTCTGTATATACGCATATTAAATTTGATTTTATCCTGTTAATATTTCATGTCAATTTGTTTCTTAGTCCAGTTAGAAAGACCTTTGAGAGGACAGGAATTCTTCCTCCCTGACAATATATACACTCAATATACAATATACAATGGAATATTATTCAGCCATGATAAAGAAGGAAATCCTGCCATTTGAGAAACATGGATGGACCTCAAGGGCATTATGCTAAGTGAAGTCAGACAGAGAAACACAAATATTATATGATATGGATATTATTTATATGTGAAATCTGAAAAAGCTGAACTCATAGAAACAAAGAGTACAGTGATAATTCCTAGGGGCTGGGGGTGAGGGATATTGGGAAAGACCTTGGTCTTAGCTGATGCTATAGTGGTAATCATATCACAATATGTAAATGTGTCATATCAACACGTTGTACACCTTAAACTTACACAATGTTATATGTCAATTATGTCTCAATTAAAACAAAGTAAATAAACTGGAAAATCTGGGTGGGCTTGGATTACAAAGAACTTTGGGGAATTTTCATTTAGTTTAGTGCTTAAATGGGGGTCATTAAAAGGTTTTAATAAAATTCGCGAAATACTTTTCTGATTTAAATGTGTTAAGAGGCAATGTATAGAATAGCTCAGAGAGGATAAAAAGTAGAGAATATGGTTTAAATGCAGAGTCAAAGGCACAAACAAACAAAATGCCTTCAGAAACAGCTAGTGAAAGCAATAGAGCATAGAAATAGCCTACAAATGGAATAAAAGTACCCCAAAAGTAATAAAATAAACAGAACCAAAGGATGCAGGACAATGCCCATATACCTGAGTTTATACCTAAACTTTTCTATTAAAGCCATCATCAACAGCTTTGCCAACTAATAACCTTAGACCATTGAAGCAGTTGTGACCTACATTATATTTATATTTTTGAACATAATCCAATTAATCTCGTTGAGTCCAACATTCCAAACTGTTAGAAAAGAAAGAGGACTGAAAAGAAAGTGCATTCTATTTTCACTAGGTTTTTTAAAAATATTTTTTAATGTTTATTAGTTTTGAGAAAGAGGGAGAGAGAGAGTGTGAGCAGGGGAGGGGCAGACAGAGAGGGAGACACAGAATCCCAAGCAGGCTCCAGGCTCTGAGCTGTCAGCACAGAGCCCAACGCGGGACTCGAACTCACTGACTGCGAGATCATGACCTGAGCCAAAGCTGACGCTTAACCGACTGAGCCACCCAGGTGCCCCAATTTTCACTATGTTTTAATTAAAAAAACAGGCACCGTAAAGAATATTTAGTGGGCTCACCTAAAAAGGAATCTGGTATTCTGTCTTCTGAAAAATATGCAAATAATATAAGATGATTTGACAGTTTTTAGCTTATGTCTTTTTGCATATCAACACTGGTGGTTGCTATTTTTTTTAAATTTTTTTTAATGTTTATTTATTTTTGAGACAGGGAGAGACAGAGCATGAACGGGGAAGGGTCAGAGAGAGAGGGAGACACAGAATCTGAAACAGGCTCCAGGCTCTGAGCTGTCATCACAGAGCCCGACGCGGGGCTTGAACTCACGGACCGCAAGATCATGACCTGAGCTGAAGTCGGATGCTTAACCGACTGAGCCACCCAGGCGCCCCTGGTGGTTGCTATTAAACAATACAGTGCTCTACAATTCTTATCACTGTCTATGGAAATGCTGACACCACTATAGGGTCAGTTCCCATTAGCATCAGACTTGCTAGTATTATATGCATAGAAAGGAGATATTTCTCTGTAGCCATACCTTTACCAGCTGTGCAAATACTAAATATAAACCAAGAGGGATTGGATCTCAAGAAAATTGGTACAGGGGTGCCTGGGTGGCTCAGTCGGTTGAGCGTCCGACTTCAGCTCAGGTCATGATCTCGCGGTTCCTGAGTTCGAGCCACACGTTGGGCTCTGTGCTGACAGCTCAGAGCCTGGAGCCTGCTTCAGATTCTGTACCCACGCCCCTCTCTCCGCCCCACCCCTCCTGGTGCTCTGTCTCTCTCTGTCTTTCAAAAATGAATAAACATAAAAAAAAATTTAAAAAAAGAAAGAAATTTGGTACAAAATCAGCTTCAATACCTAAAGCAGTTCCTGGCTTTCAGTAAATATGTTTTCGATAAAATAATAAATTTCTACTACCTATTTACTTCTAATTACCTGCCTCTGCCACAGTAGAGATTTTAATGTTTAAAATCACTACCAAGGATGGTTTCTATAGGTTCTTTGCAAAGCTATTTATCACCAATAGCAAGGAAAACGTCAATGACCTTGCAGGTCACTGCAAGAACAATGGAATTCAAGAAGTCCAAAAATATAATGACTGTTTTCTGCCTTTCACATTCAATAATGTTAATGATTCTTTCTTTATGCGTTAGCCAAAAACAATTTGCACCAATAAAGTAATTACTGACCCAATGTTGCCAATCACAACAGTAAACATTTATTTTAAAGTAATTGCAATGTGAAAACGAAAAAGCTATGTTGAAAACATATGATCACGTATATACTTGTAAGAAAGATACTGTCAAAAATAACATCAACTACTACATAGGAAACAACTTAATGGAAATAAGAAAAATGCGCTCATGGTGTCTTATTTATCAGTTTGATCAATTAATTTCTCTTCCCCTTCCCCTT
This sequence comes from Panthera uncia, assembly GCF_023721935.1. NCBI lineage: Eukaryota > Metazoa > Chordata > Mammalia > Carnivora > Felidae > Panthera > Panthera uncia. The sequence goes on along the minus strand of NC_064811.1, from coordinate 25,441,615 downwards.
CCTGTTTCTAATGAAAATGTGTTGACTTTTAAACTATGCTTTTGTTTATTGTTTCATTTTCTTCTTCCCCACTTGTATCTGCTGTTAGAGCAGAAAGAAACTCTCTGCCAAGATATAATCCTCTCGATTATTTTATTATTCATATTCAGAAACCTTGATTTTAGTCCTTCATGAAACTAGAGAATGTTTATAGAAATGCCATCAACACTTTGATATGGAAATAGGATAGAACAGTGCTAGAAACTTGGAACAAAGAGAGAGAATTACAATCAGTGTGCCAGTATAAAAAAATGGTGTATTGTTGATGGGAGACCGAATATACAAATGGACCACAGCCAGACCACATATAAAAATAGAACTTGGACGCACAACCTACAGCAAGCTGCTGAAGAAACCAACTCTTTATCTATAATAAACAACCCAGGAGGCCAGCTTGATGAAAATCAGATTTGCAAGAAGACAGATTGCTACCTCTAGTGATAATCCAGGAAGTTAAATAATAACTCTGGAACAATTGGCTCAAAATGGCCAGTATCTGACTGATAACTGAGATCTTGCCTGACTTTTGTCCCTACTTCCAACTTAAGACCAAGCAGAGAAGCCAAATACGTTCTCCTAACCAATTATGTAAGATGTTCTGCTTCTAGTTAGCCTACGGACAACTTCCCCATACCAGGCCTCCATCAAGAGCATACCTGAAAGTTCCCCTTCTTTCCATTATAAAGCTTCCTCACTCCTCTACCTTCCTTTGAGTCTTGGCCAAAATGCAAGTGGTGATGGCTGACCCTCTTGCTCTAGCAAATTCAGAATAAAAAGTCTTTCTTTCCTTGTTTGGCCGGCCTTTATTTTTTTTCCCACTGAAGACATTAAGGAAGGCACCTACTTCAATGATCAACAGGGAAATATAAGAAGTACATTAATAATTGATATAATGTATAGGTCAGAACACCCTTCCTTCCTTATTTTTGATCACTTACAATAAATTTTAGGCACACTATTTATGAAGCTGATATCTGCATCATTTATTTGTTGGTTTTTTATTTTGTTTTGTTTTGTTTACTGAAATTTTCTGCGTGTCAGGAACACAGGACATGTTTAGCTCTCAGGTTTTGACTTAGAGTCTTTCAGGAGGAGGTCAGGGTCACAGCCATGTGGAGAGAGGACTGGAACAGAAGGATCTAATTCCAAGAGGACTCATTCACAGGGATGTTTTTAGGAAAACTTGGATTCTCATTGGCTATTGGCATAATGCCTCAGTTCCTCATCATGTGGACTTTCCAACAGGGTTGCTCGATTCCTCTCTGCAAGAGAGCTGATTCTTCCTGGTGAATGATGAGACAGTGTTGCAATAGGAAGCAGCAGTTCTTTTTTTGGAGATCTTACCTCCAAAGTGACACCAGTCACTTCCATCTTTTTCTAGTTGTTAAAAGTGAATTACCAAGTCTAGCCCATACTTGGGGACTTACGTTCCACTTTTTGCAGGGCATGTGGAAGATTTTGTGAATATCTTGTAAACTACAACAAAGTGTTCACCTGATTATTAACTCAACCTCTCCTAAAACTCCATGAAACAGGTATAACTAGTCCATTTCACAGATGAAGAAGGTGAAGTTCAAAGAGACAAAGTAATTTGTCCTCACAGATGGTCCACAGCTGAGCTAGGATTTGGACTTTGCAAATCTGTACTTTTAACTTCTTTACTTTCTGTCTGCATGTACTTATGTCACTTGGCAGATAATTTTTCAGTTCTGAAAACATCTCCTAGGGTCATATCACCTGTAATTCCTGATCCCCACTCTCTCTTTTTTTCTAGTTTTTTCTCCTGTTTGCCAGAGCAGCACCCTTGCCTTTCTGAGCTCCCATTGCCTTGCTTACTGGGGAAAACTACTTTGTCCAAGAACACAATCTTCTTTTCTACTCTGAATGTGTTTCAATTTCTTGCTTATTGGAGAAAAAGTGAACCCACACCTCTGAGAAGCGTTTAGATGTCCCAGATACTGAAGAGATTATTGGCTAAAGAACATTATGGATGAGGAAGGAACACTTGTAATTCAAAATAAGAAAAACATCCATTTGCAAGATATGGTGATACAAGGATATGCCTAGTGCTCCCCCCCCCACCCACCCACCATTTTACTGTGATGGTTCTTTTTGAAATACCCCACAACAAATGCTCTCATTTTGCTGTCATGGCTATTTTTGCCAGTGCCCTAAGTACCCATTTTGTCTGAGTCTTAAATAATAGCACTGAAAAGTGATCTATGCCCCATAAGGACACAGGCCTAGAATTCTGTGATCCTAATTTTTAAGACCCATGCCAGCAATGTGTACTATATCAGTGGTATTGTGGGTTAATTAGGCAATTACTGATAATATTTCCTCAAGGGGGGGTATGTTTTATAATCTAAAGAGCTGGCATAAAACAGTTGAGAACAAAATGGGTATTAATTGCATTCCAATGTAGAAATCCTCCTATAATTAGGAAGAGTATTTTAGTCTGTGCAGAGATCCAATATTTTAACATTGTTAGATTCAACAAGCATAATTCTTTTATTTCTAAAACATTTCTGAAATATATCTAGTATATTTGCCTAGTATAAGTTATTTAAGAATACCAAGAAAACAATTAAAAAAGCTGATGTAAAAAACAGGCAAATCACTGTTGAAAATCAATCCTATAGATTTATGCAAATCTTAGGATCAAATACAAATTATTGGAAAAAAGTTTTAAATCGTCTGATTTTAATATACTTTCTGTCCTCACATATTAAAATATGCATACATCTTAAAAATAACTGTACTAGGACAGACACATAATTTAAATATCTGTTTATCTTCTTAATTGCTGGTCAGTTTTAACAGTTTGGCTATGACTTCATGACTCCTGTTGGATAGCAAGATTTCTTTTCCATTTTGTGATTTCAGAAAAACCTTTAGGTAGGCTTGGTAAGATTTATTTTTAATTTTTGTAATGTTTATTTTTAAAAGAGAGAGAGACAGAAAGAGTATAAGCGGGGGAGGAGTTGGGGAGGCGGAGAGAGAGAGTCACATGTAGTATCTGAAGTAGGCTCCTGGCTATGTGCTGTCAGCACAGAGCCCAACGTGGGTCTTAAACCCATGAGCCATGAGATCATGATCTGAGCCAAAGTCAGACACCTAAGCAAGGCAGCCACCCAGGCACCCCAATTGGTAAGACTTGTTTTTTAGCACATCAGACATGTTGACGGACCAGTCACTTCACACTCATAATTTTGACCATTGTATCCTAGTTTAGTTGTCTTTGTGTCTCCTTTTCTAGCCATGGAGTAAATTGACAATGTGGATGATCTCTTAGTAAAGGTTGAGCCAAGCCCCGAGGCAACTAATGTTAATGTTAATTAAAAACAACATTCAGAGCCCAATCTGGACTGCATGAGCAAAACCAGTCTATACAGGGGAAACTAGGTGCAATTCTCTTCTTGCTTCTGATACGCAATTTATGTGTAACATGGGGAGAAAAACAATTTTTAACCTTTTATTAAATCACTTATTCAATCTTTGTCTTCTAGAAAACCTAAGAATCACAAACCTCACCTCTTTAAATTTACACCGGCCATTCCAGTACAGATGGCGCATCCTGGGGTTCAATGTGATGGGATTATCTATTAGAACACCTGAACTCTGTGGTCCTCGGAGCTTATTACTAAAGATGGCCTGGCTTTGATTGAATTAAGGACGGACCAGAGGCAGGTTGGATCAAGGGCACAGGCCACGTATGTATGTCATCTCTCCTCTTACTTTAACTCCTAAGTGGAAGAGAATATTTTTCCTTTGGAAAAAAAAAAAAAAAAAAAATATATATATATATATATATATATATATATCAAGAACAACACCAGAAAATCAGAACTATTACCACCAAGTGGGCCAACATTTTTGGAGAAATTCGTAGAAGACAGAAAGCAGATGGGACCAGATAAACAGAGAAGAAAATACATGGAGTATTTGCAGGAGCCAGGCAGGGTAGGCCTGCTGGGAAGAAGGGAATGGTCAGAGGGAGGTTGGGGTAATTGACAGAGTGACGAATTGACAACTGCCCCAGTTTTTTTCTGAGTTTCTAGCCACAAGCTCTGCACTCTCCCTGAATTCATTGATTAAAGTACTGGGCCACACCTGCCTCCCGGGCAGTCGAGTGGTTGTGGGTGCTGGGATGCAAGATGCAGAAGGAGGTCACGGATGACCAGCAATCCCAAGGAAGTAGAAACATCATCACAAAGGAAAATGAATTACAGCATCGCCATAACAATAGGGGTAATTCTTATAATCAGGCTTTAATTTATATACCTTTTTAATGTTTAGCCATCTTATAATGGGGATGTGTTCCTTTGTAACTTATGAAATTAAGAATGTTCCATTTCCTGGAGCCCAAGTTGGACTCTCCTAATCTCAGCCTCCTATCCTCCCTTCTCAGTCCCTAGGTCTCTTTCCCCAGTCAGGGTCTACCAGTTACTTAAATATATACCTTCCTGTGGCGCCTGGGTGGCTCAGTCGGTTAAGCGTCCGACTTCGGCTCAGGTCATGATCTCATGGTCCGTGGGTTCCAGCCCCGCGTTGGGCTCTGTGCTGACCGCTCAGAGCTTGGAGCCTGTTTCAGATTCTGTGTCTCCCTCTCTCTGACCCTCCCCCATTCATGCTCTGCCTCTCTGTGTCTCAAAAATAAATAAACGTTAAAAAAGGGGCGCCTGGGTGGCGCAGTCGGTTAAGCGTCCGACTTCAGCCAGGTCACGATCTCGCGGTCCGTGAGTTCGAGCCCCGCATCAGGCTCTGGGCTGATGGCTCGGAGCCTGGAGACTGTTTCCGATTCTTTGTCTCCCTCTCTCTCTGCCCCTCCCCTGTTCATGCTCTGTCTCTCTCTGTCCCAAAAATAAATAAAAAACGTTGAAAAAAAAAAATTAAAAAAAATAAAAAAAATAAAAATAAACGTTAAAAAAAATTAATAAATAAATATATACCTTCCTGAACCAGACCTTGCTAAGCCGGCTGGAGATGAACATACTGTAGGACTCAGTCTCTGCAAAGATGGATCCTCACTTTTCCTACTCATGAATCTTAAGTTGCTTTCTACTTCAAGAAGGTAGATCGAGGAAGAGAGGTTAAACACATGAGCCTACCCATGGCCCAGGCCATCAAAGTGCTAAGGAGAGCACAAGGCCAAAGGTGATTAGGGTTTGGTTCAGGTCCCAGGCCTTTAAGTCCTCAACCGTCTGATTCTTTTTCATGTTCCCTGGAGGTGCCTTGCAAATTCTATGTTTATGACTTGGGTCACACAGTGTTCAGTCCAGATTCTTTATTTCCATGACAGAGGCCCTGCTCAGTCTGGTACCTGATTGAACTGCCCAGGTATCCTGAGGGCCTGAATTGAAACAAAGTGACCCCTATGGAATGAAGGCATCCATTTCCAGACCTTTCGGTGCAGTGGGGCCCGCAGCTTTGGACTCCAATTGCTACCTGACAACACACAGAGGTTCCCCTCCAGTTGTGTGAATGCCTATATTACTGTTTTCTGTCCATACTACACAGTTGCAGTTTTGTTTCCCTTTTAAATTCAAGTTTCATTCCCCATTCTTTTATCTCACTTCTACAAATTTCAGAATCAGTATATTTAGCATATGGATGGTATCTAAAAACAGTGTTAGCAGCATCGAAGTTTCTTTGCTTTTTAGGAGTTTTCTTTTTTTGTTTTGTTTTGTTTTGTTTTGTTTTGTTTTTTTGTGAAGTTTATTCATTTATTTGAAGAGAGAGAGAGAGAGCGAGGGAGGGAGGGAGGGAGGAAGAGAGACAGAGAGACAGAGAGGGAGTCCCAAGCAGGCTGTCAACAGAGCCTCATGCTGGGCTGGAAGTCACAAATTGTGAGATCATCACCTGAGGCGAATCAAAAGTCAGATGCTTAACTGACTGAATCACCCAGACACCCCACAATTAAAGAAATTAAATTAAAAATTTAATTTATTAAATTTATAAAATTTAATTAATTAAATTAATTAAAAAATTGTTTTTTTAAATGAAATTTTATGTGAATGTCAACTATAGGAGATATAAGCCCACCACATAGTCTCTCCACTCATTCCTGCCACCCAGCTGCCCTGAGCCACCTCACAGAGTCTTCATATTCCCGGGCTCTGAGGGTGGCAGGTTCTGATCCTATGACACCACCACACCAGCTGTCCTTTTCCAGGAAAGATGACCCAGTGAAGTTGACTAGGGGAGGGAACACTGGTCCCTTTTTACAGGTACAAAAGCTAAAGCTTGGGGCGCCTAGGTGGCTCAGTCGGTCGGTGTCCGACTTTGGCTCAGGTCATGATCTCACGGTCCGTGAGTTCGAGCCCCGCGTCGGGCTCTGTGCTGACAGCTCAGAGCCTGGAGCATGTTTCGGATTCTGTGTCTCCCTCTCTCTCTGCCCCTCCCCAGCTCATGCTCTGTCTCTCTCTGTCTCAAAAATAAATAAACGTTAAAAAAAAAAAAAGCTAAAGCTTGTCATCGTGAGTGCCATTCATTTAAGTGAATGTTTTATATTTAAAAACTTTGGGTAGACGTTACTTAAAAATAATTAATAAAAGTGAGCTCATAACCACATTTCTTCATCCTTTTCACATGTAATGAATCCACTAAACACATACGTTCAAGGGCCTACTTTCATCAGGCACTGCTCTAGGTGTGGGGCCAAGAAGAAAAGCTAAATTTTTCTGCTCCCAAGGCACTTGCGTCTATGATATTGTGCTTGCCAGGGACTGACAATGAGCGTCAAGTTTACATGTGAGCCCTGCTTTGACCGTGCCCTTTAAGAAATAAATGTAAATAGAGCTCCCCGCACCTCCACACGCATAAAATCTTTAGCTAAGGCTTAACATTTATATCCTCAGAAATAAGGACAGTGTGTTACTTTCCATACATACTTACATGGTAGCATGATGTGTACCCTTATACCTGAGAATCTCCGTGTCTGGCCCTGAGAACAGAAGTCATTAGCATTAGGACATACACTGTTTAGCAAAGGAAGGTTCAACCCCAGAAGGCTGAGAGGCAAGGAACAAACCAGTATTCCAACTCTCTAAAAACAATGGAGCCTGCTCTTAATGCTTTGCTGCAGCCTAATGAAAGATCAGACTTCAGCAACTCTGTTTTCCTGTCAGGTGCAACCTAGCCAAGGTGAACTTTGGATTCCTGATATAACCCTTCAGTCAGGGTTGTGTGTGTGTGTGTGTGTGTGTGTGTGCGCGCGCGCGCGCGTGTGTTTGGTTCTAGTAAGTACTTTTGGTTTGGTTTTAGCTCAGAGCTATCATGTGCCTTGAATTCTGAAGGCACGTGGATTTATAATTTTATTTCCTTTGTTTTCGTGAATTTTAAGGCAGAATTGAAACGATTCTTTACATAATGTAAAGCCTTGAAAACATACCTTTGGTGTTTCAATAACTTCTTAGACTTTTTTTTTCTGCAGACTGATAATAGGAAAAAAAGTATTTCTTGCTAATTTTAGGTCCTGAAATTTTTTCGTCTTACAGTAGAAATATACGGGATCAAAAGAACTAGGCAAAGACTCGGTTAGAATCTTTCTATTTCTGAACGTGTGCATGTGTTTCTTCCATCTGACTCTGTCTTATGCTCAACTCTGCGGTGACATAGTTACCGTTATTATTCTGCTCCCTCACTAGCTGGTAAAATGCAGAATCATGGATTTCTCTTTGACTGTCTGCACAGCGTCCCGCTATTATTAGGTTAAACTTCACCTAACCCAACACAGATAAAATCCCCAAATCCCAAGGATGCGGGATGTTCCACGGTGCTCCTCCTGGTTTATTGGAGCTCATGTGGTAGAGACAAATGACAGAGGGCCTCTAGGAATTCAGAATGGAATCATGAATTTGAAGTACTCGCGTCTAGGAGCACCTGGGTGATTCGGTCGGTTAAGCATCCGACTTTGGTTCAGATCATGATCTCACAGTTTGTGAGGTCCAGCCCCACATCAGGCTTTCTGCTGCCAATGCAGAGCTCTCTTAGGAAACTCTGTCCTGCCTCTCTCTGTCTCGCCCCCACTCATTCTCTCCTCTCTCTTTCTCTCTCTGTCTCTCTTTCTTAGAAATAAAGCCATTTAAAAACTAGAATGAAATACTTGTTTCTACATGCTTTTTAAAAAACTACAAAGCACTCTTCCAACTAAATAATATTTTATATAACAAGGCTTACATTCACAGAAGAAGCGGGGCCAGTGGTAACATTGACAAAGCAACAAAGCATGATTAATCAGGAATTATCAGTTTACCGTGTTACATTCCCTAGGTGAGCTTCAGGAACACACTGTGAATTTGTATTGAAGACACCTTGGAGAATATTTCAGGCGGAATGCTTTAACCTTGGGATCAGGTCTGAAGGAGTATCAGATATAAGGCGACATAAGCAACAATAACTAACCCACACAGGCCCAGTTTGAAAGCTCAATAGAACCATAAAGAAAAGCACAGCTGGTGTGGCGGTATTATAAAATCACAAAGAAAAATATCCATCTTCTTGACTCCTTGCCCCACTCACTCTCCAGCCTTCCTCATCTCCTGTTATAAAGATTAAGCCCATACCGCCCACCTCCTCCGTTTTCCCTTGTTGTTGTTTTCTGAACATTCGAAGAAACTTGTCTGGCAGTCTGACCTATTTCAAAATACGTGGCTCCAAAATTAAAGCTATTACATACATCTCCATGGCTTCATTAAGTCCTATTTCTTTGGCACAGCTGGATCTCATGCAGTCCTTTGAGAAAAGAGATATTAACGAGTGACCCGGCTTTAAAGTTTTCATGGAGGAAAAAAAACAGCCTTAACCATTCCATTTCTAACAAAAGATTTTTTTTTTTTAGTTCTGTATGTCTTACGATGTAGAAAATAAGATCCCTGCATTTAGGGGGTAAAGCACCTCATTTTTTTTTAATATGGTGCTAGTTATGTGCATCTTATGCAGATGAATTGATGAAAATTCTAGGAGACAAACTGAATTTCAGAGAAGGGCACCTTTCAATCTTTAGTAAAATCAAACTGCAGAACAAGTAGTATCGGCCCTGGGAAGGGGGGCATGAAAGGGCATAACCCACGTTCTCCTGGGGGAGAGGAAATCATTTCCACGTGGATATTCCTACTGAGAAATGTGTTTTCTTGGAAGGAGTGTTGAGCCTTACTGTATATTTTTTATTTTGCATATTTATAGAGCACTTTACTTTAAAAAGCCTAATACCAGGGGCACCCAGGTGCCTCAGATGATTGAGCATTTGACTCTGGATTTCAGCTCAGGTCATAATCGCACAGTCCTGAGATCCAGTCCCATGTCTGGTTCTGCACTGGGATGGAACCTGCTGAAGGGTCTCTCTCTCTCCCCCTCCTTCGGCCCCTCCCTCCCTCTCCAAAAACAAAAACAAAATACAATCAAAGCTCAATACTGATCATTATGAAGGAAACACAGATAACTATGACATAAATGCAAAAGAAAAAACAAAGTAAAAAGAGCAGACAATTCCAAGAGCCGTCTCCCGTGGGTCTTCCAACTCTATCTGATGGGGAAAGAACAGCTAGAAGCAGTGGGGGTCACACAGAGGAGTCCCCTCTGTCCTCCAGTCCGGCAGATCAGGCTGACTTAGGTAGAGCTCATTCTCCAGTACAATTGTCTTGTGCCTGGGGATTCCTGGATTTGCTCTGGGAGGAAGAGCTCTACTCCTCATTCTAGCCCAGACCCAGTGCTCTCTCCTTTCTGTGGGTTTGCTGACTCTCTGGCACTTGATGGCTCCCGGGTACTCTAGATATGCTCTCATCAAACATTTTTGGATAGAAAATCACCAAGAGTGGTTTGGACAGGATGAGTTAGGAAAGAAATATTAGATATTGACCCCTGGGTCCTAAAGTAGGAACTAAATTGAATTCTGTCCTTCAACAAAGTAAGATCAGGCTCTCTAATTTGTAGCATAATATTCCACAGAACAATGCCAAGTGCTCAAACTTGACACAAGGGAGGAAAAAAGACAAAGGAGACAGGGTGAGGGAGAGAATTATTGAGAGTCCTAAAAACAGAGTTTTTGTCTCCATGTTTAAGAACACCAAAAAATTGGGATGCCCGGGTGGCTCAGTGGGTTCAGCATACGACCCTTGGTTTTGGCTCAGGTCACGATCTCACCGTTTCGTGAGTTTGAGCCCCGTATCGCACTCTGCGCTGACAGTGCAAAGCCTGCTTGGGATTCTTTCTCCCTTTCTCCCTGCCCCTCCCCTGCTCTCTCTACGTAAACAAATAAATGAACAACAATTAAAAAAAATTAAAGAAGAAAAGTTAATTTTTATTTTTTATTTTTTTATTAATGAAATGACCCACCGGCATAGAGTTCCCTGATACTGTCTTAGGTCTCTAGGATTCTGTGTGCTTCTGGGGTAACTGACTGAGGGGAGCTGCATGCATTCTGTCAAGCCACTTACATGCGAAGGAAAGGGTGAGTTGGCAAACGAAAGGAGGCTACTGAATTGTAACTATTGGTACAAGTTCATACACACTGTGTTGGGAAACAAGTTGCAAGACTGGATTACAAAGGCTCATGTATATATGGTCAGAATTATGTAGAAGCCATCTGTACTTTAGTGACTCTTCCTAATTCTATTCTTTAGACTTACCGTTGACCCACATGCAGATACACTGTCGTGTGTAATTTACGATTTTTTATAAATATATTCTTGCATCCCATGAGATTACTATCTTTACCAAAATTTATGAGAAATCTCTCTCTCAAGGGCTGAGAGAGAAAAGCTGTCTTCCCTACCTGTGGTTTTGTGGACCCAGACAAAGAAGGCCTCCGGCTGGTGTGAATCACCATGATTTTGAGAAATTGCCTGCAGTCTCATTTCTCCTGCCTAATTTTAATACCAATTGCTTACCTCTTTCAAAAATGAAGCCGCAAACGGGAATGCTAATCTCGAACTCTCTGTCTTCCTCCATAATAGATTCAGCATTTTCGGGAAAATAATACCTTTATTTCAGTGAGCGAAAAGGCCTTGACAGACCTTTCTTTAAGTCACAAAACCAGTGACAAAACCACAGGCTAGCATTACCGTCTTCCATCTCCAGAAGGAAAAGTGAGGGATGGACGGAGTTAGCTCCTCAGGACGACCTAGCTGATGACCACCCCCACGCCGGGCCCCGCAGCCTCTGTCGTCCCGTCTGTCCGGCCGGCGTGTGTCTGCACCACCCTCCTCCCCCTTGTCCTGTTGGAAGCATTTCTGCCGTTTATACATTGCTGGCCAAGAACTGACTCCTCAAATGCTTTGTGCATTACGAGGGGTCATTATTATATTAAACGAATTGTTTCCGTGGAAGTATCGTCGACACACAAGGTTGCATCGGTGTCAGGTGTACAACGTGGTGATCCCACAATTCCACAGGCCATGCTGTGCTCACCACAGGCGTGTGACTCCCAGCTGCTCCGGTGATGATTTCTTGCCCAGTCTCTTAGCGATAAATTAAGCCAATAAGATTGGAATGTGAAACCTGAAGAGAAAGGCCCATGCGTAACGAATATGCTGATGCTGACGTATAAAATGAGAGTAGGCCGGAGCGAAAGAAGGTCGGCAGATTCGTATCACAGAGGCCTTAGGGGCTTCCTGGCCTGCGGCCTCCCTTCGATTTTAGTGTTCAATTCGTCAGTCGATTTATGATCTACCATAATTTCCTTCATTTTTTTTTTTTTTCCGATGAGGCACCTGACCGAAAGAAAGTCATAATTCAGTGTGGTTTGTGGCTCTCTTCTTATAAAGTCTCTTTACTGACACCTCAAGGAAAACGGAAAGAAATCTTCTGATCAAATAATTAATAATATTGCCGAATGACGTCTCGTCCATCATCGCCAGACTTTGTGGATGGCTTGCTTCTCAGTGTTCTCACGTAGTTGGACCTTCTTCCTCTAAGTTATGTAAATATGCTTTTATCTAAGGAAATAGTCACTCAACGCCACATGATTTGGGGTGCCTGGTGGCTCGGTCGGTTAAGCCTCCTACTCTCCGTTTCAGCTCAGGTCATGGTCTCCTGGTTTTGTGAGTTCCAGGTCTGCGCCCCACTCGATGCTGACAGCGCGGAGCCTGCTTGGGACTTTCTCTCTCTTTCCCTCTCTCTCTCTCTAACCCTCCCCAGCTCACACTGTCTCTGTTTCTCTCGAAATAAATAAACTGGAAAAAAAATTAAAAACCCACATGTTTTTATTTACCATGTCCATTTTAGCTCGAGCTCATTTTTCTGTTTATTGATTGTCATAAAAATTAAATAAAAAATAGCTAGATAAACATCTTGTGCCTCCTGACTTTAAGTACATTACAATTTTGATGAAAAAACAAGCCCTAAAAATGTACGACTGTTAATAATTTATTACTTCATTTCCTAAGAGTAAAAAAAAAAAAAGGAAAGAAAAAATAAAGTAGGGTAATGTAAATATATATTTTTCTTAAAATATTAGAAAAAGGGTAGAGTAATACAAAAATGACCAATGATAAGTTAGGTAGTCTGGATTCAATATCTGTGTCTATCAGTAGGTCCCTTCACTGTCACTTTTTGAGGGCACAATTTCCTGGAAAACAATGGAGGTGAGACATTAAATAGACTAGAAGCAGGGGGATTGTGAGGAGATCTAGATTGACTCATTCTGGCCATTAGAATCCTTAGGAATTTCTTGAAAGACTTCAAAGACATATATGAAATGAACTTTTGTACTTAACTTAGTGACAGAACATATATATATATATATATATTTAAGTTTATTTTGAGACAGAAAGAACACATGCATGTGCAGAGAAGGGACAGAGAGAAAGGAGAGAGAGAACTTTACACAGGCTCTGTCCTGTCATCGTGGAGCCTGGAGACAAGAGATAAAAGACTGGATATCAGGAACCAGGAGATCAGGACCTGTGCTGAAATTTAGAGTAGGTTGCTTAACTGACTGAGCCAGTCAGACTCCCCTAGAACATAATTTTGGTAAATATTTTTATATATAGATATTATGGTCATATATTATTACTGTTGTTTTCAAGGGCAGTTATGAAGAAGTTTTGAAGAAAACCATATATACAATTGGAGGAATATGCAATTTGAAGAAACGTGTATGTGCAATTACAAACCACCAAAAATGATTGATCAGAAAATATGGAATTGATATTATATATATATGTCAAAAAGCCCAAATAGATACACATGCATAGGTAAATAACATAGAGATAACTATCTGTGAGGCATTATGACCATGAATATTTTTAAAGATGTTTTCACATTGTCTTTATTTTTTATTCTATTTGGATTGGAGGGGGTGAAATTCTTGAATATACTAAAATTAATGTCGTTGCGATGCAGAGATACAGAGGGGGTTTTGATGTAATCTAGGAAATCAGTTAGATGGAGCTTGAATGGAAGCCCTGCAGCTTTCTAATGTCCACATTCTCAACTCCCTTCCTTGTAAAAGGGAGATAATTCCATGTCATAGGGTTATTGCAAGAAGGAAATAAAATACGTACATAATGGGCACGGCACAATATAAGCTGTATTTACTATCGTTACCGATCACGTGGAAAATTATCCTAGAGCATCCACATTGGTGGCCGTAGAAGGGTGATTAGAACTTTAGTATAGTAGAGAAAGAACAAGTGTTCCAGAAAGGGCTAACTATACACAATATCTGTACCTAACTATATATACCATCCATAACTAACTATATATAACATCCATAACTAACCATACATAATATCCAATGTTCCCTTAAATTTAGCTTCTGGTTTTAAGGAGACTAACTCAAAATCATGCATAGCATGTTGAGCTAAGAGTCAGTGAGAAGAATCTCCCTAGAAACTCTGACTGAAAGATAATGAAGTTGCATATATTTAAAAAGCAACTGCATTGACATGTGAACTGTCACAAAGGCTTACGTTGTCTAAGATTATCTGTGATTCTCCTATTTATTAAGAAGCAACATGATTGCTTCTCTCAATAAAATATTCATATGACAATGAATTCATTGTCATAATTAGTGGAAAGAACATAAAATATTCATTTTGTTTTCATTGTCCGTTTGAAAGAAAAAAGAAACATTATAAGGGGGAGAATACTCGATTAATATTTAAACGATAAGATATATTCTTTTTCTTAAAGTTCACTTACATTAAAGCACTGTAATAAGTGTTATTTTTAGACTTTAGTAATTTTTTAAATGTTTTAATAAAATATTATAGCTGTTTTTTGGTAATTTTGCCTTTCTCTTTCTTCTTCTTACTTGAGTATACATCATTTGTCATGCAGGGAGTTACTGGATGCTACCATTCAGAAAAAGAGAGAGACAAAGAGACAGAGAAGATTCTTACTTCTCAATGACTGTGAATATGAGCTTGACTCGATAGAACTTCTCGTTTCCAGTATATAGTTAGATGGGTCAGGCTACATGCTGACTTGTGAACTCATTGTTCCCATAGGATTCATAAACAGAGAGGAAACATCAGTTTATTTGGACAGATATTGACTGATGTTTCTCTTAAATAATATTGCTACTATAGTATACCAGCCAAGTACAGCAAAAAAGAAGGAAGTTTGTCTTTTTCATTTTTTAATGGTAAGTTACATCTCTGGGGCATCTGGGTTGCTCGGTATGTTAAGCTTCCAACCCTGGCTCAGGTCATGATCTTACTGTTCCTGAGTTGGGGCCCTGCATCGGGCTCTGGACTGACAGCTCAGAGCCTGGATCCTGCTTCAGATTCTGTGCCTCCTTCTCTCTCTGACCCTCCCCCGTTCATGTTCTGTCTCTCTCAAAAATAAATAAGCATTAAAAAAAATAGCAAGTTGCCTCTCAACACTTCCCTTCTTACACAACAAAGGGAAAATCTCCTCAATTATTGCTATACTGCTTGATATAGATTCAAAATTATAATAAAACTGTGAATTTCTAACAGTTAATTAACATACCATTTTGAATGCACATTTTGTATGAGTAATAATATATTGTAAACAATGTGAAATATTATGAAAGGAACAACATTTTTTTAAATGTTCCACAATTGCAAGAGTTTCACTTTGGAGTCCAAATTTTAAATTATTAATAATGGTAATACCATTGGATTTTATTTTTTTTAAGTTTTAATTTTTTATTTATCTTTTAAAGAGTTTTTTTAAGTTTATGTATTTTGATATAGCACATGCACATATGTGCATGTGCATATGAGCGGGGGAGGGACAGAGACAAAGGAGAGAGCGATCCCATGAACTGTGTGACCATGACCTGAGCTGAAGTCAAGAGCCAGTCACTCAACCAACTGACCCACCCAGGCGCCCCAAATTTTAATTTTTGAAGTGATCTCTACACCCAATGTGGGGCTCAAATCTATAAGCCTAACACCAAAAGTTACATGCTTTACTAACAAACCTATTTAGGTGCCCCAATACTATGGATTTTAAATTATGATATATATTTTTTATCCTGATATGCTCTTTTTATTTATTGTGGGACCCTAAATAAATTAATCTCTCTAAATATAGGATTCTTCATGTATAAAATGGCAATAATGATGATGATGATAATGATGATGATAAACACATATTTCATGGCTTTGTGATAAGAGGTATGTAAGATAATTCATATATAGGATTTAGAATACTGCCTCCTGCACAGTACATATTTACTAAAAGGTGAAGTATTTTTTTTTATTATAAAATCTTAGCAGTTATTTTGTGGTATATACTTGAATAAATAAACACTATTTAAATGACTACTTTTTCCTGATATGCTGAACTTGAATTTTGCATAATAAAATATGAAAAAAATGAAAGAGCATCACCACATATTTAATCACATATTATTCTTTATGTTAAAAAAGAAATTTTCAGGGCACCTGGGTGGCTCAGTTGGTTAAGTGCCTGACTTCGGTCAAGTCATGATCTCATCGTTCATGGGTTCAAGCCCCTCATCAGGCTCTGTGCTGACAGATCAGAGCCTGGAGCATGCTTCAGATTCTGTGTCTCCCTCTCTCTTGCCCCTCCCCCGCTCTCTCTCTCTCTCTCTCTCTCTCTCTCTCAGAATAAATAAATGTTAAAACATTTTTTCTTTCATTTTATGAAAACTGTTATAAATATTCTAGAAAGACTTAAACTCTTCAAAATATCCTTTTTTTCTCTTGCCTTTCTGTTAAATTCCCTGAATGAGCTTAAGTGACACAGTCTTAATATTTATATGTCTAGGAAATATTAGCATGGGAAAAATCTTACAGGCCCTCTCAATAAAATATTAGCAAATCCAATCCAATGGTGTATAAAAACAATTATACATTATGACCAGTTTATCCCAGTTATGCAAGGATGGTTCCACATTAGAATATCAATTGATGTAATCCATCATATAAATAAACTAAGTAAGGATTATAACAGTATTCTATCAATAGATGCAAAAAAAGCTAGGTATAGAGGGGAACTTCCTCTACTTAATAAGAATATCTACAAAAACCCTACAGCAAATATTATACGTAATACAGCAGACTCCCTCCCCGCCCCCCTCCCCACACACATACAATCTGTGGTTTTACTTTCTGAAGTTTCAGTGACCTGTGGTCAACCACAGTTCAGAAGCAGATGATAGTATCCTAACGCTAGGTCACAGTGCCTACATCATTCACCTCATTGCATCTATCACATAGATATTTTCACATCACCACGGGAAGAAAAAAGGTGAATACAATATAATACAGTTTGACAGACAAAGAGAGACCATATTCACATAACATTTATTACAGTATATTATTATAATTATTCTATTTTATTATTGTTGTTAATCTCTTACTGTGCCAAATTTATGAATTAAACCTTATTTTACTTATTTACTTAATTACAGGAAAATCATATAGATATAGGGTTCAGTACTATCTGGAGTTTTAGGTGTCTACCAGGGGTCTTGAAACATATCCTTTGTGAATAAACGGAACTATCACAGTGAGAAACTCTAAATTTTCCTTCCTAAGATCAGGTAAAAGGCAAAGATGTCCCATCTCCCCACTCCTTTTCAACATTGTGCTGAAAGTTCTAGCTAAAGCAATAAGAACAGAATAGGAAATAAAAGGCATACAAATTTGAAAGGAAGAAATAAAACTCTCTGCTCCCACATGACAAGACTGTCTATATGGAAAATACAAAAGAACTGGGGTGCCTGGATGGCTCAGTTAGTTGAGCATATGAGTCTTGATTTCAGCTCAGGTCATGATCCCAGGGTCATGGGATCAAGCCCTGCATCAGGCTCTACGATCAGTGTGGATTCTCTCCCTCTCCCTCTGCCCCTTTCCCCCATTTGCTCCCTTTTTCTCTAAAATAAAAATCTTTAAAAATAAATAAATAAAAAGAAAATGCAAAAGTACTGACAAAAAAGCAAACAAACAACAAACCCTCCTGGAACAATAATCCATTATAATAAGGTTGCAGTATACAAGGTCCTTATGACAAGATTGCAGGATACAAGGTCAATCACTTTTCTATATACCAGCAGAGAGCAAATGATTTGATTAAAAAACATAATTTACATGAGTACCCCCTAAAATGTACTAGTTAAGTATATATCTAACATAATATGTAAATATCTTTATTTAAAAAAAAACTACAAAACTACGATTCATACAAATAAAGAAGAATTAAATCATTGGAAAGATATTCCATGTTCATGTATAGAAAGACTCAATATTGTAAAGATATTAGTTCTTCCCATCTTGATGTATAGATTCAAAGCAACCTCAGCCAAATCTCACCAAGTTATTTTGTGGAAAACAGCAAACTGATTCTAAAGTTTATATGTCTCTTCTGTTCCAGAATAGACAACAAAACATTTAAGTTGAAGGACTGACACTACCCAAATGTAAGACTTACTATAAAACTTCATTAATTAAGACAAAATGGTACTATTGTAAGAATAGATTAAAAAAAAAAAAACAAAACACAAAGCAAAAAACAAACAAAACAAACAAACAAAAAACCTCTAGAATAGAAAACCCAGAAACAGATCCTCATAAATACAGACAACTAATCTTTGAATAAGGAGCCAAGACAATTAAATAAAACAAAAAGTGGTCTTTTTGGGTGGCTTGGTTAAGCGCCCAACTCTTGAATTCAGTTCACGTCATGATCTCACAGGTTTGTGAGTTCGAGCCCCACATCAGTCTCCACACTGTCAGTGCACAGCCTGCTTGGTATTCTCTCTCTCCCTCTGCCCTTCCCCATCATGTGCATGTGTTCTCTTTCTCTCTCTCTCTCTCTTTCTCAAAATAAATAAATAACTTTAAAAAATGGTCTTTTCAGCAAAATAAGCCTAGGACAATTGGACATACATATACAAAAGTACATTTATACACAGTATTTATATCCTTCACAAAAATTAACCCCAAATGGATCATAACTCTAAGAGAAAAATGCAAAACTATAAAACTCCTAGAAAATAACATAAGAGAAACTGTAGATAGCCATGATTATGGCAATGACTATTTGATACAACACCGAGGGCATGACCCATGAAGTAAGTAATTGATAAGCTGCATTTTATTAAAATTAAAAAATTTTTGTTCAGTGAAAGATAATGTGGAGAGAAGGAGAACACAGATCACAGAAGTGGCGAAAATATTTGCAAAAGACATACTTGTAAATGACTGTTACCCACGATGTAGAAGAATCCTTAAAATCCAAGATTAACAACCACTCTGAGGTAAAAAGAGGGGGGTAATTACTTCAACAGATACTTCAGCTAAGAAGATATATGGATGACAAGCATATGAAAAGATGCGAAGCATATGTTACTAAGAAAGGCACATTAAAAACAACGAGATATCACTAATAACTATTAAAATGGCCAAAATCCGAAACACTGCTGCCATCAGTTGCTGGAAAGGATGTGTAGCAACAGGAACTCTCAGGAATTGCCGGTCAGAATACAAAATGGCCCCTTTCAACTACCGAAAGTAGTTGAAAAGTTAAGCCACACACAAACTCATGCACAGATGTTTATAGAAACTCTCTTCGTATTATCAAAACTTGGAAGCCATCCAGATGTCCTTCGAACAATGAATGTATCAATAGTGGTCTATCCAGACAATAGAATATTATTCAGTACTAAAAAGAAGTGAACTGTTAAACTATGAAAAAACCTGGAAGAACCTTACTACATTACTACATGAAAGAAGCCAATCTGGCTGGGGATGTTGATTAGGGGGCTAGCTATACATGTTTGGGGCAGGGGACAAATAGCAAATCTCTGTATCTTCTTCTCAGTTTTGGTCTGACCCTAAAACTTCTCTAAAAATCTAAAGTCTTGGGGCACCTGAGTGGCTCAGTCAGTTGAGCACCTGACTTTAGCTCAGGTCATGACCTCGCAGTTTGTGAGTTCCAGCCCCGTGTTGGGCTCTGTGCTCGCAGCTCGGAGCCTGGAGCCTGCTTCAGAATCTGGGTCTCCCTCTCTCTCTACCCCTCCCCTGCTTGTGCTCTATCTCTCTAAAAATAAATAGACATTAAGCATTTTTAAAATAAATAAAAATATAAAGTCTTAATAAAATATTAAAAAAAAACTCACAACCAAATGAATGGCATAGATTTTGTTTATAAACACTGTTCAGTATCACTAACAGTCCAAACATACAACACAGGAAGCTGCCTACTCTGGTTTTTTTTTTTTTTTTTTTTTTTTTTTTTTGCTTGAACCAGGAAAGAAACCCATAGTTATTTTGCCATCATCCCTTTCACAAGCCCGTTAGAAATGAGGCCATTATATCCAATCATGCCAGTCGTCACAGAAGTGACTATAGACTTTTGCTGTCTTTGTCAGTGGTAAATTCCATGAATCTTGTGTCTTCTTGATGTCAAGTTTTCACATTAAAGTTGCCAAAATTCTAGCACAATAAGGATGTACTTACAGCTTTTAGAATAAAGCTAGGGCTTTTTTTCCTTACTTCCAAAAATCTCTGAGGTTTAAGAGGAAATAAAATGGCCTTTGATTTACTTCATAATGCAAAGAACATGAAATCAACTCTAAATCACCAACTATAGACACTTCTGTACCATACACACACATATACACACACTGTATTTATTGTAGTAGGTGTAAGTTCATTATTTTTGGAACATTTTGTTGTGTAGTGTAATGGGCATTTTTGTTGTTGTTGTTGTAAACCTGTCTACTTTGTTAATTTGTGAATGATGATTCTAAAGCATGCCAATTAGAAAACGTTAATCTGGGATTTAAGATTATTTTAAGGTAATTCCCCAAATATGGTTTCCTATAAGAAAATTTAATCGACACTCAGTTCAAAAGTAGCATAATCACCATATTTAAATGTCTCAATGATGAACTATGAGCATTCACCAATTGATCTTCTAAATGTTTCCAATCAATAATTTTCCAGCAGTTTAAAAGAAGGGAACTACATAAACAGCATATTTCCTACTTGAGGCACATGTGTTTTATGCATGTACTGTGAGAATACATTATTTTGTGTTGAAATATTTATCCATATTTCTCATTAGTTTGTCCATGCAGCTGTATCTTGTTCATTAGAGACTGGAAAGTTAAAACTTGGCATATTGTGAGAAAGCCTTGGTGTTTCACATTTTTCAATCTCAACTAATATATAGATATGAATCTTGTTCAAATCTTCAAAAGGCACCAAATATATACATATAAACATATATATATATAAAAGGCACCAAATATATATATATAAATACATATGTATAAACATATATATAAATATATATATGTTTGTGTGTATATGCATATATACATATATATATATATACACACACACAAATATATATGTATATATACAAATACATATATAGTCCACTTCAATGCATATCTTTTTCCATTTAAACTTTTTTGTTTTGAAAGTTAATCAGAACTTTTTACTATTGGTGAGAATAGTAGATAATGCTATTCTCATTATATGTTTTCATTAAAAGCGGCATGTTTTAATACATTCCTTTGTGGAAAAATTAATCTCATTTTAAGTTAAAAAGTAGGTTTTGCTTTGCTGTATCCTTTGTGTGTACCACATTTCACAGGAATCCTCGATCACAATTGGGTACTTCTTTCTGAGTACTAGGAAAAAAAACAGTTTAAGTTAGACTTAAAAATAATAGTACAAACAGGTACAAAAATTAAAAAGAACACAATGGTAAAACATGAGGAAATGAACTTGAAGGAAGATCACTTGTATTCAAGGCTTTTCTTTTATCAACTAGTTGCAGGACTATGATGGGTTGTCATTTTGGGGGTTTTGTTTTGGTTTGTTTTTTTAACCAATGACTATTTCTTCCAATTACTATAATCTTCTACTGGAAATCTAGAGACCATAACAGTAAACAACAATAACAAGACATTTATTTGGTGCCAATTCTCTCCCAAGTGCTCATTTTCTCATTTAAACCTAATACAAACCAAAGAACTAGGTCTTATTATTAAATTTATTTTATACATAAACTGAGGCTCAGAAAATTCCTAAATCAATCAAGGCCATACAACTAAAGAGAGAAGGAACTAGGATTTGAGGTTAGGATTCTCTGATTCTACAGCCCATTCACTTAAACTTTTACTATATTACTTACCTTAGTGTCTAATGTAAGTAGACAGTTGTTCTAAGTGATAATTTAAGGATCCAAAAATGAGGTTTTAATCTCTTAACAGTAATATAAAATACCCCATCTGTCTCAGAAATGACTTGTCTGTCTGAGATGGCCACCCCACTGCCTCCAGAATTCAGATAAAGTTCAAGAATATTAATAATTACTCAACCTAAAGTGTGAGTCCTACTTGTGATAGAAAAACAAGAACGCATACATGAGATCTGTTATTAGTGGCTCCTTTCCCTGCTGGCCTACTTTTAGTGCCACCATAACTAATATCAGCAACACATCAACAAACAAAAAAATAAATAGAAACTTGAGAGTCTTTCCAGCCATGGCCTACAGCCACCGTTCTGCTCCAACACAGGTGCTGCATCAACCTTGACCTCTCCATGTTTTCCCCAGGTAAATCTTGATTTTTCTGGGTAGTTCCACTTTTTATTCCAAATTGCGATCCCCACGGGCCCCTTTATTTTCAAAAGCCAATCTGTTTGTATGAGGTTGGTCCATCATGCAAAGTCAGGTCAAGAGATTTTCTTTGATTACTCTATATTCTTCCTTTTCCCCCTATTTCCACACTGAAAAAAAAAATGTTTATTAAAAATCACATAGATTAGGCTCTTACATGGCCTCCTCAGCCTTTCTTTGATTGTATCTCGCTTTTTTTCGCAAAAGAAATAAACATGATAACTGTGTTTGCAGCCGCAGCCACGCCCCCTCGCTTGCTAATGCCAGCACCGCCTCTAGGTCGCTGAGCTCCAGCCGAAGAAGGGGGTAAAGGAAGGACGTCTCAGTACCAGGGCTCCTAAAGAGCTGACTGCCCGCAAATCGACCCATGGTAAAGCACCGAGGAAGCAACTGACGACGACGAGAGGCATTCACACGAGTGCGCCCTCTACTGGAGGGGTGAAGAAACCTCATCCTTAGAGGGCTGGTACAGGGGCACCCCGCAAAATTCGACCTTGTCAGAAGTCCCCTGAACTTCTGATCCTGATCCTCAAACTTCCTTTCCAGCGTCTGCTGTGAGAAATTGCTCGGGACTTCAAAACGCATCTGGGTCTCCATAGCGCAGCTGTTGGTGCTTTGCAGGAGGCAAGCAAGGCCTATCTGGCGGGCCTCTTTGAAGACACCAACCTGTGTCATGTGCCAAACGTGTAACAATTACGCCCAAAGATATCCGGCTAGCACACCGCGTATGTGGAGAATGTGCTTAAGAATCCACCCTGATGGAAAACATTTCATTCCCAAAAAAAAAAAAAAAAAAAAAAAAAAAAATCTCTTCTTCCTGTTATTGGTGGTCCTGAATGTTAGATATCCCGCCCCACCCCCACCATGGGGTCAAAAGTACCTAAGTTAATGATTGCAAATGGAAAAGTGGGGGACAGAAATCAGGCATTGGCAGTGTCTCTATTTTCATTTGTATGTGAATTTTTAATATAAATGCGGGGACATAAAGCATGAATGCACGTCAAAATGTTTCAGTGAACACGTTTTTCAGCAGTTCAACCTTATAACAACTATAAATAAACCTGTTAAGTTTTTTGGACAATGCCAACACTTGGATTTTTTTAAAACAAGTAAATTTCTTATCGACGACAACTAAATGGTGTTAGTAGCATTTTTATCATACGGTAGATTCCATCCATTCACTCTACTTTTCTAACTGAGTTGTCCTACATGCAAGGACCCGTTTTTAATGCTGTCTGTCTTCTGTGCTGTTCCTGTAAGTTTGCTATTAAAATGCATTAAACTATAAAACAAAACAAACAAAAAACTGTAAGTCCAAGAAATTTACATTTTTATAAAGATCTCCCTCTAGTCCTCTCTATTTCCCTAACACTCAGGTTTGAAAAATAAAAACTCAAGCACACAAATTTGAAGCACACAAATTTATGGACATAACTTTATTTTCATGATTACAGCCAACTCAATAAATAGTTGGTCAATTCTTCTGCTGAAACAGTTAAAAATGCTGGATTATCATACATTTAAAAATTGTTTAATTTTATCGGTAGCCAGGAAATTGAAATCTTCATACCAAAATCTAAGTGAACTCACAGAGGTAAGTGAACCGTAAAACCTTCTTTCACCTCAAGGCTATTTATTCACTTATATTCTTCAGCTTTAGTTCCACATCCTTTTGGGAGAAAAGACACACGTAATAAAACTTAGGTTTCTTCTTAGCGAGAACTCCCTAAGGTGATACATCATTAGCCTAAGAGTGAAATAGAAGGAAAATCCATCACTCGCCAGTACCCTCATTCTTCCACCTCTGCATAAGAAGAGGAAAATTTACCTGTCTCCTGCACTTGCGCTCAAGATAGGGAGAAAAGTGTAAATAAATGTAAAACAATAAAACAAAAAACAAAGAGAATTTTGTCCTGTGAGATGTTCTAACCATAAGCCAAGTTTGAAATCAAATTCACCCTGGAGGGATGATGTGGAAGGAAAAAAAAATCATGCAAAATTCGGTTTAAAATTATCCCTGGATTGCCAGTAGCTCCAGGATTGGGATCCTGGGAGTAGGAAATATAAATCATCTTGAGAAGACGAAGAAACTACTTCACAATCAGGTACGAAACAACTCTTACTAGCAAAATTCCAGGGACTATAAACATATAATACATGCAAGGCCTATCAACACAGAATTTTATAACTAACAAAAACAAACAACGCTTTTAATACGAGAAGTAAGAGTAACGTGGGACATTTTCAGATAGGCGAACCCAAGCTGCTGTGAATGGATTTTATCAAAAGGAAATTCCATAGTGTATAATATAAGTAAAATGGCATTGGTTTCAATGAAAGGTCTAAAATATTAGTTGATGAATAAGGATAACATAAGTACATGGGTGCCTGGGTGGCTCAGTCGGTTAAGCATCCGACTTCAGCTCAGGTCATGATCTCACGGTCCATGAGTTCCAGCCCCGTGTCGGGCTCTGTGTTGACAGCTCAGAGCCTGGAGCCTGCTTCGGATTATGTGTCTCCCTCTCTCTCTGCCCCTCTCCTGTTCATGTTCTGTCTCTGTCTCAAAAAAATAAATAAATAAATAAATAAACATTAAAAAAAAAAACTTTTAAAAGGATAACGTAAGTACATAGACATCCAATTAATTGAATAAATGATAATAATGTCTTGAAAGTTTATAAGCCATAATAGAAATAATTTATACCAATAAAATTTTATAAACTAGAGGAAAGATGATTAAATTGTTCCAACATTCCTAAAGTGTCTAGAAGAAGGATAGAGTTTTTATAAACTTTAGAGTTCAGTATATTAACTTGGTTAAAATTTCTATAGTAACCACTAAAATAAAATGAGTAAATGGAGAAAAACGGTTTAAGGAAAAAAAAATTAAGTAATCAATCAATGAAAACAAAACAAAATGAGGGTAAGGAAGGGG
Source organism: Panthera uncia (assembly GCF_023721935.1). NCBI lineage: Eukaryota > Metazoa > Chordata > Mammalia > Carnivora > Felidae > Panthera > Panthera uncia. Next base: position 25,416,561 of record NC_064811.1, on the reverse strand, counting down.
AAAAGAAAAGAGATGAGTCAAATAACCAATGATATTAAATAATAATCCAGAATGACAAATACCAGATTGAAAAATTTCAAAGCTACAATATTAATATACCACAGAGGATATGAAACAGTAAGACTACTTACCAGTTAACATGTATTTGTGAGTGTACATTGGTGTAACCACTTTGGAAACAATTTAGCATTAACTTATAAAATTGAATATGTAGAGAGCTTTTAAATAAACACGTCAAACCTAAGTTTATACTAGAATAGCCTTATATATATGCATCCCAAAACATATGTAATAATTGCACTGTTTGGTGGAAACATCCTGGATATAACCATCAAGGGTATAATCGATTGGGGTGCCTGGGTGGGTCAGTTGGTTAAGTGACTGACTTCAGCTCAGGTCATGATCTCGTGGTTCATGAGTTCAAGCCCCACATTGGGGTCTGTGCTGACAGCTCAGAGCCTGAAGTTTGCTTCAGAATCCCTGTTTCCCTCTCTCCCTGCCCTCCCCCCCCCCATAATGGCTCTCTGTCTCTGTCTCTCATAAAACGAACAAACGTTAAAAAATTTAAAAAAGAGTGTCATCGATGAATAAGGGGCTATAGAGTTAATCAAAATAATTCCGTATCTGTAAAAATGAATTAATCAATGTTGCATTCAACTACATGGATGAACGTTAGAAAGACCATTGAGAGAAGGCGGCAAATGATTCTGTTGCTATGAAGTCCCCCAAACTTGTAAAATTATGTACTCTCTAGTGATACAAATCTAATTACTAAAATTCAAAAAATAAATACAAATTATAAACCAAAAATTCAGTTAATGCTTAATGCTAAAGTGGAAAGAGACTGGGATGGCAGATGTGAGGTGATTTCAGTGTTGCTTTTCTTTCTTCTTTGACATGGATCGTTATATTTTTATCTTTAAAGTTTACTCCTACTTTATTAATATTTTTATACCTAATAATGAAGAAAAAAAAGTAGAAATTCCTGTATAAAATAGAAGTTAGATGTGAGGTTTATGCTTTTAGGGCAAAGTCTTTCTTAGTAGACTCTGGGCCCCTGTTCATCCAGCGTCTCCCCAAAATGTTGTGAACATTTTTATATTAATCTTATCCTCCAACCTGTGTCTGTCAGCCTTCTTTTTTTTCTCTGTTATGTCACTGTATCTGTTATCCATTTAAGCATCTGTGTATTTATTGATAGTGACAGATATTCTAAGAACTCTTAAGCATGTGATGAAATGCATTTTTATTTTTGGAAATATATAAATAGATATTAACAAAAGACTGATATTTTCCCCATGTGATACCACTGTTCTTACATGTTTTGATTTCCTCTATAAAGTTTTGATTTGGTGCTGAATATGGAATTAAAACTCAAAAATTGTCCATTGGCTTTATTTTTCTTTCTTTCTTTCTTTCTTTCTTTCTTTCTTTCTTTCTTTCTCTCTTCTTTATTTCTTTTTTTTTCAGAAACCTTTTTATCCCTTTGCTATAAATTTTGAGGTTTGGAGACTCAGGACTCCACATGCACTAAAATTGTGGTTTAAACTTTAAAGTTTTGTTTAGAGATTTTTTTTTTAATTTTTTTAACGTTTTATTTATTTTTGAGACAGAGAGAGACACAGCATGAACGGGGGAGGGGCAGAGAGAGAGGGAGACACAGAATCGGAAGCAGGCTCCAGGCTCTGAGCCATCAGCCCAGAGCCCGACGCGGGGCTCGAACTCACGGACCGCGAGATCGTGACCTGAGCCGAAGTCGGACGCCCAACCGACTGAGCCACCCAGGCGCCCCTGTTTAGAGATTTTTTTAATGTATGCTGTGGCTGCTCAATACATCCCACATCTTTCAACTTTTGTCTTGCAAAATGAAAGATTATCATTGTATACTGTATCATCTAGCATTTTGGTCTATTCATTTATCTTTATTCTCTTCTGACAGGCAAAAAAAAAAAAAAAAACAGAAACAAAAATTAAAAAAAAAAAGCTTTAGGTTTTATACTATCTTTTGGGCATGTAAAGAAGTTGAAGGGAAACTAGAACACATCCAAAACTGTACCCTTAGGTCAATGTGAAACAAGTATAAAATGATTAATAACTGAATAGAGCTGTTTTTAAAGCCAGACACTCTTTTATTTTGTTGGTCTTTAGTCCAAACAAAAATAAAACATTCCAACAGAATGTCATCTATACACTCTGGATGCCAATGTTTTGTTGGCAGAGTTGTTTCTTTTCATGTTTTGACTATTTTATAAAATCTCCAGGTAAGTGTTAAATCTTGGTTTTATATCTTTATATACAAAGGTCCTCTGTACCTCATAAGTGGCTTTAAAATCCATTTGATGAAAATACTGTGGCAGATACTCATGTATTACAGTGCTACGGTTGATTGGTCTCCATCAAAATATTAAGGAAGACACTTCTGCTTACAATAAAACAGGACTGATAGAAGCTGAGTATTAACCTAAATTTATCTCAATCTTGGAACACTGAAAGAATCCACATGACAGAAAACTAACGTCTCAAATGCTTGTCTAAGAACTATGTTGCCAAAGAGAAGAGCACAGTCCAGTGCAACAAAGACTTAAGGAAGATCAATGATGGAAGAGAGGAGAAAACACATTCAACAAATGGAAAAACTTAAAGAAAATACTTAATGTTAACTATCTGAACAGGTTTTCAGCCAGAAAGACAAAGGAATTACCTCCCTAAAATAATAAATGCAGATTATGACACAAGAACAAAAAGTATAATAAAAGATATTAAGATAAATCATAAAGAGTTCTTGAAAATGTGGTTTGATTATTAAGATAACTTAAAAATATGGATATCATTATGGACATCATTAATGACAGAATTAGTGACCACATAAATGATCAGCCCGAGGAATTCTCCCAGAATGCACTGCAAAAAACATGTACAGATAAAAATGAGAGACATACAGCAAGTCAGAGTCCCAACATTTATCTAATAGGATTTTCAGAGGGAAAATAAAACATATGGGGGAAAGATTGATAATTAAGAATTTTGTAGAACTAAAATATCCAAGGCTTACATATGAAAAAAGTCAGTGAGTGTTAAACAAAAATGTCAGAAATGTGGAAAAAAAGAAAAAAAATACATTGACATACTATACTGTATCTTAAAAACATTGAGACTAACAATAAAATTCTAATAGCTATAAGAGTTCAAGGCAGATTATCAACAATGTAATGAAAATGAGACATCATTTTCATCAGCAATATTTGACATAAGGAATAATGAGAAAAGAGTTTCAAAGTGCCACATAAAAATTCTTTACACATAATACTCCATATCTACATAAATTATCACTCAAGAACAAAGAGGTAATATGGACATTTTTAGACTAATAAAAATAAGAATATTTATGGATAAATCATCCTTTAAAGACCTATTTGACAAAAGCCATTATGGCAAAAAGAAAAATAAAACAAAATAAATAGAGTAAATGTGAAAATAATCTACAATTTAATTCTAAATTAAATAACATATTACATATATCAATTATACATGTATAGATTTATAATTGATATCAATATATATTGATGGATGACAGAAAGATATAAAATTATTCATTCAGTCTGTTGACTTCCTAAGAGAAAGGATACAAAATCTGATTAATTCCAGAATATTTTAAGAAATAAAAGCTTGTATATATTAAAAATATGAGCAATTCCTGGATGAATAGATATGGGACCTAGAATTTTCTAATCAAGTAAAAATCTTAGGGAAAAAGACAAAAAAACCCACCAAATATGGTAAATATACATTTTTTATGGAAAGCTACCAAAATATAATTATTCATTCAAGAAGTGGTGAGGACTGGTATCCTTTTGTAACTTAAAACAATCCTGATCACAAGCAGAGAATAATTCTATTTAAAAAAAATTAGAGACTGTTAGTCTCTAAAGAATATGAGTGTAGTTACAAAGAACATGTTTCTCTATATTATTTTACCAATTCACGATTGAGGGAAATGCTACACTCTATTGAATGTTTAACAAGATACTCATTTTTTTCCACTTGACAAATTAAAAACAAAAAAGCTAAAAAGAACCTTAAATATGGTCATTACTATCCACAGCTGGAGCATTATAGGTTTTTTAAAACAAATACTTAAAAACTAATAGCTGGAAGCTAGAAATTTAAAAATTGTTCTTTATTTGTAAACCAGAACTAATGTGAAAAACTACATGCATACTACCAGTGTGCTTACTTATGAGAATATTATCCGTGATTTGTGCGTACCTACAACCCCAAGGTACAAATTTTCAGTATGAAAAATGGAAATCCCTCAGCCTGAGTAAACACAACCCATTGAACTACAGTTCCTCAGGACATGGAGAACTTCACAGAATGAACCGATCTGTCTTAAAACCTACGATAGGTTTTTATTCCATCTGAAATAATGCCTTGAACTTGGCATTTCTTATTCTCCTATGGTTAAGCCAACTGAACCACTGCAGAGCCATTTTAATCTTAGTGTTTCTCCTAAGAGTGACATCATCATTGGTTATTTTCGTAATTCTCATTTTCTGCCATATTATGTGAAAAGTATATTCTAAATTGCAAAACTTTATATATCAAATCTAATGGTAGATAATCATTTGGGGGATATAATTCCTTTCATTCCTGCCAACACAATTTTTAACAACTTTATTCAGATATAATTCACATAACATACAACTAACTCATCCATTAAAGTGTACAATTCAGTGGTTTTAGTACATTCACAGAGCTGTGCACCGGTTACTATGATCAGTGTAAAACATTTTCTTTACCCTCCCTAAAAACTCCACCTCTGCTTAGCGCTATCACTCGACCCTCAACCCCCACCTCTTCCTCACTTCTAGGCAATCACTAACCTATTTTCTGTCTCTATGTATTTTTCTATCATGGACATTTCATATAAACAGAATTATACAATACGTGGTTCTTTGTGACTGGCTTTTTCTTTTCTTTTCTTTTTTTTAAATTTTTTAACGTTTATTTATTTTTGGGACAGAGAGAGACAGAGCATGAATGGGGGAGGGTCAGAGAGAGAGGAAGACACAGAATCTGAAACAGGCTCCAGGCTCTGAGCAGTCAGCACAGAGCCTGACGCGGGGCTTGAACTCAAGGACCGTGAGATCATGACCTGAGCGAAGTCGGTCGCCTAACCGACTGAGCCACCCAGGCGCCCCAATGACTGGCTTTTTCAGGAAGAATAGTATTTTTAAGGTTCATCCATGTTGTAGCATGTATTACTACTTCATTTCTTTTTGTTCCCAAATAATATTCCATTGGATAGATATACCACATTATATTTACCCTTGCCTTTGTTGATGGATACTTGGCCTGTTTCCACCTTTTGTCTATTATGAGTAATTCTGCTGTCAATATCCATGTGTAAGTTTTGCTGAAACATGTTTTGATTTCTCTTGGGCATGTATATGCCTAGCAGTGAAATTTGGGTCATACAGTTTAACCATTTGAAGAACTGGCAGAATGAGTTCTCACGTGGCTGACGCATTTTACATTCCCTTTGGTAGTGTATGAGATCCAATTTCTCTGCGTCTTTGCCGACACGTGTAATTATCAGTCTTTTGGATTATAGCTTTCAAAAGTATTGAAGTATTTGTCATTGCGGTTTGGATTTGCATTTCTTTGATGCCTAATGATGTTGAATATCTTTTCATATGCTTTTTAACCATTTGTGTATCTTCTTTAGAAAAATATCTAATTCAGATATTTTGTCCACTTTTAACTGAATTATTTCCTTTTTAGTTATTGAGTTTTAATATGTCTTTATATATCCTAGATATAGGCATAAGCATTTATATGCTATCCCCAATTTCTCAAATCTCAAGAACTCATTTAAAAGGGAATCTTGGGTTTACTTTTTTGATAACAGGCACAAACTTCTCCATAATCCGCATCCTGACACACATATTTTAATGAATACATATTGACTTATTCATCCTTCCCAGAATATATTGTGAAATCATTTAAGTCACTGTTGTAACTTGTTTCATCTTCAACAACAGCTTCTCTTTCCTTTATCCATACGTGGTTGTCTTAGTGTTAATTAGTAATGCTTTTTTAGGTAGAAGTTGCAACAGAATCAATATATCATAATGAATTTATAGAATGTGGTCACTTTTGTTTTTCAAAACTAAACGACAATAATTTTTAGTAATCTATCTTAATTGTAGTTCTTCATCACTGAAATTCACCAAAGCTCTGTATTGTGTTCACTGCATTATATGGTATTATATATTTAGAAATACCTCTTTTATTTTAATTCAGAGTAGTATTCTTAAACATTTTGGTTATCTTTTCATTATGGGTATTGTCTATCTTTGGTACTCTATACACCTTAGCTACTGGCTTAAATCCATTTGTTCACCTCTCTTTGATATCTTTATGTTAATTTTATAATTTCCAGCTTGTATGTTTCTAGCTGAGAGAGATGGTATTTTTCCAACTTGTTAAACATTCCAATCACCTGTTAACTAGCTCAGGCCTCCGTCTTCACGTTCATCATTCTCCTAGTATCTTAATTGATCCAGATTAAACTGAGATGTACACTTTGCATTTCCAGTGACTACAGCCATGTAGTTTCAGAGTATTAGACCATGTCTTCCCTTTTAAAGTGTAATTCTTCCTTTGCACAATGGACTCCTCTGGGAAATATCATTTTAAATGATGCACTTTTAAAAGTATTTTGTTTCTCAGTAATTAAAACAGAAATATATGTATTTTTTCTTTTCATAATATAACAAAACTATAAATATTTATTAAAGATTTAGGTGCTTCTAACTGTACCTGGATTCCATAAGAGACACAAAAGTTTTGGTCAGCCACAGCACAAAAGTCAGTGTTGAAGGAAGAAGAAAGAAAGAAAAGGACAAAGAGCCTTAAGAAAGGTTCATCTAGTCCTTAAAAATAGTTTAGATGTTAACATTCTAAGCCATCATACTAACTATACTACTCTGTTCTTTTGTTTTGTTTTGTTTATTTATTTATTTTGAGAGACACAGAGAGAGCATGAGCAGGGGAAGGGTAGAGAGAGAATAAATCCCAAGCAAGCTCTGCGCTCTCAGCCTAAACCCCGACCTAGGGGTTGAACTCAATGAAATTTTGAAATCATGGCCTGAACCGAAATCAAGAGTCAGGCACTTAGGAGTGCCTGGGTGGCTGAGTCAGTTAAGCCTCTGACTCTTGGTTTTGGTTCAGAGCTGACTGACTGAGCCACTCAGGCACCCCTTTAATTTGTTTTTAAATATGACTTACATTTTGTTATATTTTGAATTTTTATATATGCATAAAATATAATATATATATATACACACAATTCACATATTCAATATAATATGTGGTCTGCAGAAACTATGTTTGGCTAGCTGTTTTATACTGAGGGTTTAGATTATGTTATAAAGATCCTTAAAAATATATGAAAAATCAATAAATAGGAGAAAGAAATCATTGGGGGCTTTAATAGAAAAATATTTTCAAGGATGGTGATGATTAGGAAGAACCTAGATAGATGTTGAAACTTAAAGAGCTGGAGAAAAAAGTGGAGCTGGAAGATATTCCAGAGTGAGTGACAAATGAATGAAAAGAGAGCCCAAAGCCTATGGAAAACCTCACGTGGTAATGGGACCACTGTCAAGACTAGAGCAATGGTTGTGAGTGGGAAATTAAGTTAGATATATTACATGAAATTGAATTATGAAAGGGTCTTAAAATCAGGTAATTTAGACCCCTGTAGTAGGATAAGGGAGTCATTGAAGATTTTTTCCCTGGGGAGGAGCATGATAAAAGCAGTAATTTACAGAAATACTACTTACAACATGTCTGATAGCTTTTTGTCCTGAAGGGATGTGCAGAGTGAATTGGAAGATTTTTCAGTCTGAGAGATAATTCAAAGCTAAATGTTGTTCTTAGATTTGAAAGTTTCACTTAGCCCAGATTTTCTGGAAAAAAAAAATATATATATATAAATATACGCTAAACTATTCACTATTTCACACTTGTTCTTATTTATATCTTGCAGTTTTATTTTATCCGAAGGACAAAATAATGCATATCTTTTTTTAAGTTAGCAATATATAAGTAAGTAGAAGCTAAAAATAAATGGAAATGGAATACATTTTGGTTGCTTTCTAAGAACATGCTGTCACATCCAAACATAAATCCATGAAACACTGGACAACACGTGTAATAAAGGGACTTTACAATAATATATGGGAAACATTTAAAAAAATTAGGATTATTTTGTGAGTAAAAGAATATGCATTCGATGAGTTACAGATGGCTCTATGGTTTGCATTACCTGCTGGGAATTTGGAAAGAAAACAAAATCTGGAAAAAGAACTGATAAAGTGGTTGCGTTTTAGGGTTTTGTGTGACCATGAAACATACAAGAGAACATATCCAGGAAGCAATTCCAAGTTATCAGAGACAAATTCTAGTGAAACCCTTGGGAGTCATCGGCAGAGTGAAAAAAGGAGTGTGTAGAAACATTAAAATAGATCAGATCTTCAAAAGAGAAGAGACATTTAAGAGAAAGCACAGGTGGTTATGATATATTACTATATTACATTGCAAAACACTGATAATGACTGTGCAAGAATGAGTGATACATATTTTACTTCACAAACAAATAAAAAGCTTTTAGAGAATGTTCATGGCATGTCTAAACTAACACTTTAAATAATAGTGGCACAGTGAGGGTGCATTGAAAGAGACCCCCCCCCCAGTTACTACTAGTTGGAATGTAAACTCCAATATACCTTCTGTTGGAAGTTTAACAATAAATATCATGGGTCTCATAAATTTTCATATCTTTTAACACAGTAATAACATTCTGTTAATTTTCCCAAGAATTGAACACACACACACACACACACAAATTTATTTGTACCAATATTCATTGTAGCATTATTTATAAGACTAAAACATAAAAGTAGTATAAATGTTCAAAAATATCAGATAAATTTATGTATGCTACCTCACATCTATGTAATAGAGTAATATGCAGCCTTTACAATCATGTTTAATAAATATGAGAACATAGAAATGAGAACATATTATAAAATGAAAGGCAATATTAAGAGAAAATAAACTGTTTTGCCAAAGTGCCATTTCAAGAGAAGTGAAAGGTTTATAGACTACTTGTTGTTAATTTAAAAAAATTGCTTTATTACATCTCATAGCAAACATTTTTAAAATTACTGTAGCTTAGATTACTTTATTCAGTACATAAAAGTCAATGAGAAAATGGCACCATATTCTAACTACTCTCAGGGTGTTAAAAACTGGAAATATATTTTTTTTTTCAAATAACTCCTCAGGGGCTCTTTTCTAAATGTGCAATTTGTTCAGTGTTTGAGAGTTCGCTAATTTCATGTATCAATTTGTGACATAAGACATCTAGAAAAATGTGGATGCGGGAACAAAGGGTCAAAGAGATATAATCTCTTGCCCCAAATCACGTGGGGATTTAGTAGTAGATCTAACTGACTCTTGAATTATCATCCACTTTTCAATCTTAGGTATTAAGAACATATTATTTTTAATAATATGTTTATTGGGGCGCCTGGGTGGCTCAGTCGGTTAAGCGTCCGACTTCAGCTCAGGTCACGATCTCACGGTCCGTGAGTTCGAGCCCCGTGTCGGGCTCTGGGCTGATGGCTCAGAGCCTGGAGCCTGCTTCCGATTCTGGGTCTCCCTCTCTCTCTGCCCCTCCCCCGTTCATGCTGTGTCTCTCTCTGTCTCAAAAATAAATAAAACGTTAAAAAAAATTAAAAAAAATAATAATATGTTTATTTTGCATAAATGGTTATTATTCATTACCAATGGAAACATTATGTATAATAAACCTAATTTTATTAAAAATGTCCCAAATAACAATAGGATATTTGAATGCATTATTACATAAAAAAGCATGTTGATCGACAGAAATATCTCCTTGCTTCATTAAAGGTGGAAAAAATGTCCAAAATATATGCACATACTACTGACCTCCATGTCTTTAAGTAGCACTATCCACCGAATTTTTAAACATCAAATCTAGGGGTTGTCCATCATCTCTCCCTTTTGTCTGGTCCCTATAGCCAGCTGATCAGTAATTTCTTCTCAGAACTCATCCTAAGCTAGTCCATTTTTAACCTTTTCCATGACTACAAATAAAATAACCTTCTTTTTTGTTTCTGAACTATTAAGATCAATTTCTAACACCCTTTTATTTATTCTGGCCTCTGATCATCTCTTTTCAGCTAACATGGTCTTTTAAAGCATAAATCAGATTCTGGAACTCCCTTTTTAAAGATTCTCCCATGATCCCCATCACATATCCAGACATATTACCCTGGTTTATGCCCAAATGTATTACTCTGTTTTGTAAAGAAAGGCTTCATTGGTCCTTCCTCCCTGTGTGTCTAACTTCAATTCTCTGTCTCACTTTGCTCCACCCATACTTAATTTCTCTCTGCCCTTTATTTTGCCAAAGTAGTTTCTGCCTCATGGCCTGCACTGATTATGAACATGGAAGATCTTCCCCTTGATCTTCACAAGGCTGACTCCTCTGTCTACTTCCTGTTAGGGAAACTCTATTTTTTTTTGTTTGTTTTACTTATTTATTTTTGAGATAGAGATCACAAGTGGGTGAAGGACAGAGGGAGGGAGAGAGAGAGAATCCCAAGCAGGCTCTGCACTGTCACCACAGAGCCCCACGTGGGACTTGATCCCATGAACTGTGAAATCATGAACTGAGCTGAAACCAAGAGTCGGATGCTCAACTGCTTGAACTATTCAGACACCCCAGGGAAAGCTCTCTTAAATGTCACCTTTTTAAAGTCTGCTTTCCTTACCCACCCAATCTATAATGATTTCCCATTCACTCCCCATAACCTCATTTAACATTATTATGATCTTTTGGTGCATTTTTATGTACTTAGGCATTTATTATCTGTCTCTCCTAACTGGGAGTTCTTTTATAAGGACCTGTCTGCCTTCTTTACTATTGTGTGTTCAACCATAGATTATACCTCTCAAGCAATTTAACATATACTCTTGTGATAATCAGAGTCCTCTGAAAAGCAGGACCATAAGGAGAAAAGGGAAAGACGGAAGGAAGAAATGAAAGAAGGAAGGAAGGGAGGAAGGGAGGAAGGGAGGAAGGAAGTGACAGACAGAAAGAAGGAGGGATGTAGGGAGAGAGGGAGGGAGAGAGGAGAAAGAAAGGGAGATAGGTGGGGAGAAATATCCTAGCTGCAGTACACTTCTAAAGAACATTCAGGAAGGCCATTGGAAACTCCTTGAGCCAAAGATGCCCAACAGAGGGGTCATGATTCCCAGGAATTGGCCTGCCTTAGCATTTCTGCCATGCTTAATCATCAGCTGAGAGCTGCCAGAGGCAAGTGCAACCTCAGCACCAATGAGATGATGAATTTAAGAGCACAGGTGCTGGGCTGCCTGGGGAATTTTCTCCCTGAAGCTGGAAATCTGAAAAGTGCATTCTCATGGCCACTACAGAGGTATAAGGGCTAAAATCTTTATTCTTTCATACAGTTGATTCCATACAATACATATGTGCATGGTGGAGTGGGGAGGGTGAAGGGGATATATATTCACCTACACATATGCGTATGCACACACACATTAATACAAGTATAACTTTTTAGAAAAATTATTCATCAAATATAATGAAACAAATAGAATGAAATGACTAAAAGCATGTTAAAATGGTTATATTGGAATTGACAGTAATCTTTATTTCCTACTCTCTTTTGCCCTCTAATTGTAACCTCCTTTTCAAAAAATATGTATTCTCCCATTACAAAGAGGAAAAGGCTAATTAAATGAATAAGAAACAACATGATAAGTAAAGAAATATAAGAAGTAAGTCATTTTTTCTCCATCCATATAAATTTTTTTCACACCCATATAAAATTCCAGGACCTTGAACTTAGGAAGCTCCTAAAAAATCCAGATAATATGTAAAATTTTTTTATTTAGATATTGAACAAATGAAGTTTAGCTGAATTTTGTCCATGGAATAGGAAAAAGGTAATGGTAAATAAAACAAATAAGTAAATATAAAGCACTGTGTTCTATCCTTCAAGAAAGGGTGATTAGAATCCTGAGAAAGGAGTACAATAGATGAACATATGAGAATGGAAGGGAAAATAAGATAAAAACAGAGAGAGAAACAAACCATAAGAGACTCTTAAATACAGAGAACAAACTGAGGGTTGTTGGAGGGGAGGTATGTGGGGGGATGGGCTAAAGGGGTGAACGGCATTAAGGAAGACACTTGTTGGGATGAACATGGATGTTATGTGTAAGCAACGAATCAGTGGGTTTTACTCCTGAAACCAATACAACACTGTATGTTAACTAACTGGAATTTAAAGACATTTAATAATATGGGGAAATATTTAATAATAGGGGGAAAAAATAAAAGAATCCGGAGAAAGGAGTACAAAGATTAATGTCAATGACAATAAAATTAAAAGGCAATATACTTACCTGGTTCTTAATACCTATGAGTATTGTCTTCACTATATCAATTACAACTTTTCATAATTAGGATTGCCAAATTTGGTACATAAAATATAATAAAATACACTGGGTTTGTTTGTGAGGGCTGGCTGCCAAAACAAAAAAGTACCACAACAAAATTTATTTGCTCACAGTTCTAGAGTTACGTGTCTACCACCAGGTCATGAGGGCTGGAGTTCTTCAAAGGCCCTTTCTCCCTGGCTTGTAGTGTGTGTCTTCTTGTGTTTTTACCTGGTCTTCTTTCTGGACATGTCTATGTCTCAGTTTCCTGTTATAAAAACACCGGTCTTATTGGCCCAACCTAATGACCTCATTTTCACTTCATAACTTAAAAAAAAAATTATTAATCTTTATTTGTGAGAGAGAGAGACAGAGTGTTAGTGGGGGAAGAACAGAGAGAGAGAGAAAGAGAGAGAGAGAACCTAAAGCAGGCTCCATGCTCTGAGCTGTCAGCACAAAGCCCAATGTGGGACTGGAACTCACAAACAGCAAGTTCATGACCTGAGCCAAAGTCAGAGGCTTAACTGACTGAGCCATCCAGGCATCCCGAATTACCTTTTTAAAGACCCTATCTCCAAATATGGTCTCATTAAGAGGTACTGGATGTTAGGACTTTAATATATAAATTTTGAGGGTACCCAATTCAACCCATAATATAGACTAAGCAGTTACCCATTGTATATCTGAAATTCAAATTTAATTGGGTGTGTGGTATTTTTTCAGGAAATCCTATTGAAATGCCAAAGTTGTTCATCTAACTTACAGTTTTATAAATTTTCATGTATGTTTGTATAATTTTAGGATGTATTTTTCTCATAGGTGCTTTTAAAAGCCATAGAACAATTATTTTATTTGAAATATATATTTTATTTATATTGGTAACAAGAGATTCTTTTGATTTAAAAATGAATGCCTACTAATTTGACAGCAAATACTTAAGCCAGTATCTTTTTCTTCTTTAAAGGTTAATCACATGTAAACTAGATCAAATAATACCACACTTAATTCACCTTTTGCATGCTCTTCCATTGATTAAAACAAGAGACTCTCTTGGAATACTTTAATATCTAATCACCAAAGAACCCAGTCTAATGGTGTTAGCATCACCTACTTTAATTATCTGAGTTTGTAAAATTGAAAAGCTTTGGTATTATATTTAAATAATAATCTGAACAAAACAAAATTTCTGCTAAAAATACTTTTTCTATATTTAGTAAATTAACAGCTCCGAGTTTTCTTCACAATTCTGGTTTGCCTGCCTAATCTCAGCTAAGGTTTACTTATACTTAGGCATAAAATATAATTCTGGAGGCAAGAAATATTAACTTCATCTGAGCTGCAGATGCTAACATTACTTTTTTACCCTGACCTATTTTCTTAAAAATAAGATTTCTTAAAAATAAAAAATAAAAAAATAGAATTTATTTTATATTTTAAATACTCATGTATTGACAATAATGTTGATATTAGCATACTAGGATTTTGTAGTCACTACACCAAGAGTTAATATCACTGTATTTTGCCTTCATTCCAGATATATTATTAATTAAAACTGTTTACAGGCAATCAAATAGCAGTTATAAAAAATGGAATCAAAACAATTGTGAAAAACACATATTAAAAAAATAAAAAGAACTGTGTGTGATAAACAGTTCATCAAACCTAAATTTTTAGCAGCAATAAAAGGAGCACCGGGGTTGGAAGGAGAGTCTGGAGTTCTCTTCTCAACATTGACACTTACTAGCAACTTTGGGCAAAGACTTAGACCCTCTTATATATGGGTCCCTCACTTTCCCAAATGGATATAATAGTTTCCATTATGAATTTTATCTGAGAACAAAATAAAATACAGTATTAGGTAGTTTAAGGCTCTTATGGCTGTAGTTATTTATACTACCTATGGGGAAAAATATTCAGTCCATATTGATAGAATTATTTGTTTATAATTTTAATTGTCCACAATCTTCACTTGAATCTACAATTTTAGTATAATATTAAGATATTATATTTAATAATATTATCTCAGGAACTGGTAATTATTGATTTTAAGATTTGGCAAGATAAGATTCAATGCTGTGTTTTGTTTTCTTTTGTTTTTTTTAAGTTTATTTATTTTATTTTGAGAGAGAGCATAAGCAGGGGAGAGACAGGGAGAGAGGAAAAGAGAGAATCCCAAACAGATTCTGAGCTGCCAGTGCAGAACTCTACACAGAACTCAATGCCATGAACCATGAGATCATGACCTGAGCCAAAATCAACAGTCAGCCACTCAACTGACTGAGCCACCCAGGTGCCCAGCTGTGGGTTTTTTTTTTTTTTTTAATAACATATTTAAAACATGTAAATAATCCTTGGGATTTTTGTGTGTTTTTTTTTTCTTTTTTATCTAAATGTACCCATCATTTATTTTCCACACGGGTGCTTTATTTGATGTCACATTAGAAAACATGACATTTAAGTAAAATTCTTTTTATAAAAGAGGGACACATAGAACTAGAGGAAGTAGAATCATAATGGAATGAAGTACAATAATGTACCTCTATGTACTCTGCATTGATCGAGCTCTAATTATGTATCAGATAGTATAGTAGGTGTTCTATGCAGTTTTCTCATTAAAGCACCAGAAAATCCAGGCAGTAGTTGTTAGTTTCTTCAATTTGTTGATAAATAAACAGGTTTTTAGCCAATCCTTTTCCCAAAGACAAAAGCTGGAACTGGGAGTAAGTTATTTAACTATATTTTCCAAATCACTTACAATAAATAGTCTGTCGAGCTAATAAGTGTAGATAGTACTTGATGCCTTATCTAAAACAGTTTTTCTTAATGTTATAAAAGCAAGTCAGTGACTTATTTTTTCCCAAATTTTTAGCAACTTGAGTAGGAAGCAGTTGTATAAGTGAGTAAGTTGTATTAAGGACTTATTTGCTGCAGATCCATTGACAAGAGGCAAATTCACGGCAGATTCAGAGAGTAAACACCACTGATTTAGTAGTCTGGAGTAGCACCTCTCTAGATGTTGTTGAAGCTACACAAAAACGAGCTCCATAGAATTACACCCACTTTGCAGATTCCATGTGTTATAAACCCATCTGTTACAAGCCCAGAGATACTTTCATGGAAGACTTTCAAGTGTGTAGGGATAAGTCTTTCTTATTTCTATAGCCTAAAAAATGCCTAGTTACCATTTGCATTATTCTCTTAGGGATGCAGTTATAGAATACCACAGACTAGATGATTTAATAAATGTTTATTAAATTCATATTTTCACAGGTCTGGATGCTGGAAGTCCATGATCAATGGAGATGCTAAGGGTGTTGATTTCTGGTGAGACCTCTCTTGTTGGATTGCAGATTTCTGCCTTCTCACTGTGTCCTCACATGGCCTTTCTTCTGTGCCCAGGGAGAAAGAAAAACTTCTCTCCTGTCCCTTCTTCTTCTTGTAAAGACAGTAGCCCTGGGTAGTAGATCAGGGATCTATCCTTATGGCCTCGTTAATTATTTCTTTAAAGACCATATCTCCAACTATAGTCACACAGGGGGATTAAAGCAGCAACATAGGCAATGGGGAACGGGGAATGACTCACTTCAGTCTATAACGGCATTTAATTGTAATCTTCCATTTACTAATTAATGTTTATTCATCCCCATTGTTTTATTCTTTAGTATCAGAAGGATAACATTCCCATTGAAAATAACTGGCTCCTTAACAAAGGTTGATGATTTAAGTATGGATAGGGGCATAGGGAGGGAGGAGCAAACGATAATTGCAATTGCTCTAATGGGGTTTCGGTATACACGAAAATGTTCCTGAATAGCAATAAATATCAAACTAGAAAGATGAAGAGTAACTGTAGCTTTTGATATAGCATTTAGAGGTTATCTATGGAAAAGGAAAGCACTTTTTGAAATGTCAAAATATGCACAGAACATCTACACTGATGTGTTCTGCTGACAATGAAACTTACATTCCCTTTAACTATTCAACAAGAAAGGTAACTAATCCTTCATTCAGAAGCTCATTATGCATTGTCATGAAACAGATAATACAATTTCCACAACCCTCTTTTGATTTCATGTCAAACAAATTCTCTCAAAGCCATTTAATAAACAAACAGACAGAAAAAGCAAACCTGAAGCCTCAATTTGTGTAATCGATTACTTTGAGTCATCTATTATCCTTCTCTCCAAACAGATGTATATTTGTATCCAACTGAAGAAAGTTTCCTAACTGAGATTTGGATAAATTACATATTAGGAAAGAAATTAAGGCAGTAGACTTCTTCAACATTTAAAATAAAAATTAAGAACATATTAAATTATCCCTCATATTGAGAATAAAAAATGAACTGAATTATATTAGGTTAAATTAATAAAACTTGGTAATTTCTTGAAAAGACATCGACTCTCTGGGTCTCCATATAAATGTAGGGTTTTTTTGAAAAATTTTCTAGTGCATTCTCTAATCCAGTCCTTTTTAAAAATCTTTTTAACGTCTTATTCCATTTTATGAGAGACAGAGCATGAGCAGGAGAGGGGCAGAGAGAGAGGGAGACACAGAAGCCAAAGCAAGTTCCAGCCTCTGAGTTGTCAGCACAGAACCCGATGCAAGGCTCTAACGAACAAACACAAAATCATGGCCTGACACAAAGTCAGACGCTCAACTTTGAGCCACCCAGGTGCCCCTTTCTAATCCAGTTCCATAAAGTCCTCTTGAGACCTTAATTTTACTTTATACTTCCCTCTGACTGCAATGTCCTTTCACATGCAGCTAATTTCTAGAAGGCAAACTGACTTCTCTTCAAGTTTGAGCTCAAGAGTGTCTCTTCTGTGAAGAGTTCTTGAACCCTCTAACCCTTGTGCTTTGGCAATGCCATTTTTCTTAAGAACTTATGGCATCCCTCTACTTCTATATCTATCTACTGTACAACCCTCCAGTAAAGACTCATATCCCATTCATCTTTATTTCTCTCCTGCCTGGAATAGGCTTTAGTTCAAAGTAAGAATTTAATATATGTTTCTAAAAGCACAGTCTACCAAATGAGAGTACAGGCTTTTTATCAGAGGGAATTGCCCTTGAATTTCAGTCTTTGCCAGTTACTGAACTTGTTGTTCTGAGCAAGTTACTTGAAGTCTCAACGTTTTCGTTTGCCTGTTTGGATACTGGGGGGAGTTATACTACTTATATATTGTGTTATTGTTTAAGTAAATAAAGTTACGGAGAGATAAAGAGATAGGGAGAAAAAGAGGAAGAGGTAAAAAGAAAGAAAGAGAATAAGGACAAGCTTAACATGAACGGCACATATGCTAATAATACTTCTTTCTAGTACTGTTATTATTTCTCTAAAAAGAAAACTTATATAACTTATGATCCATTTGCTACTATTATTTCAATAAAAAATTGAAACTTTTTTTAATGGATATATTAATTGCAGATACATAGTTAAGTCTATCTCTCATTGTATTTGCTTTTATGTTATTAAGGACCTTATGTTTCAGAAGGGCCAATGATAAAAATGAAATACAGCCATGATTTTCATTAATTTCATTTAATGCAACTGAATACCAAATTCTTTTCTCTGAAGACTTTTGGAAATAAATTCAATTATATAAGTTGTGAAACTTTCCCAATATTTTATAAACATGTATGCGACTGATTGTCTCATGTGTGATCTTAAGACTAGATAGATCTCCCTCTACCATACTTATTTTATTAGTTATCATAATTGTAATTAATGGATTGTATGATTATATAGTCAATGTCTACTTTTTCTATCAAATGGAAGTTCTGTAATGGCATAGAACATATCTATCTTGTTCATTAGTGTTTCCATGTTACCTCTGATTTTAAGAGACACAGTTGTTCAAAAAATGTTTTGAGAATGAGAAGAAAAAGAAGAAATAAAACTTGAAAAACTGATAAACAACATTTAGTGTATCACAAAGTCTTTCAAAAATATTATTTCATTTGTCACTGCATTTCTCACCATAAAATGGAAACTTCCTCTTAATCTTATTGTCAAACTAAAGGATCTACTTCTCTAAGGAACAAAGTCAAAATCTCTACAGTAGTAAGAAGAGTGAAAGGGATGATTTTTAAATTTTGCTAAATGATGAGGTAAAGAGAAGGAAAAATAAAGAACCAACTGATCATCCAAAAAGCCAGTCTTACCCAGTGTATGAGTAGAGTTGGAGATAATAGAAACAGAGGAGTGATGAGATAATTATGCAAGAGTCTATGATTTAGCTGCATCTGGCCCTAACCCCCACAGTGGTTAGGCATTTTGCAAAAGATAGGATGATGAGCACCAACTTTAATAACAACAACAAAATATTATTCTAATTAACTTGTAACAATCAGGTTTGTTCAAACATGAATGGAGCTCTCTGATAGTCAAGGTGTTCACCTAGATTGAGCATCTATTTGACAAAAACTTTTTTGAAGAACTCAAACATTGGTTTCCTGTTAATCAGGAACTTTTTTGATATAAAGTTTTCATTCTTGAGAGAGCATAAATCTCAGGAAACCTCTGAGCGTATAGTAGTGTAATGAAAGAAATATCAATGGTTCTAACTAACTATTCATTTGTGTTAATTAAAGATAATAGAAATAGCAGAAGATTTTAGAGTCTGGAAAGCAGAGATTTTAATGCATGTCCTCATGCTGTGCCACCCAGTAAAAAGTCATCACAATAATGTAAACCCGTCATTAATTTATTAGTGATTAATTATTAGAAGTTGTCTAGAAAGAACTGCATTTTGCTATTTGTATTAAGTTGTTCAATTTGGTATTTTTTTCATTTCATAACTACATAAAATGAGTTCTTCTTATTATTTTTAGAAGTCTTATTACACTTATGATTTCATGCAAAGATAATATGCAAAATTAAGTTGCTGACGTACTACCTCAAACATTACCAGAAATGGAGTCAACTACAAAAATTATAGTCACAAGAATCTTAGGAAAAATAAATATCTCCTAAAATTTTAAAGTCTAGTAGATTTATCTTAGCATGGAAATTTTCTAAACAATTGTAAATAGTCTGTATGATAATGATATTTAACAAAACAAAATTTTATCATCATGCTACCCCAAATTGAGCATAACGTTAATCTGTAGTAGATGAAGTTGAGTATCAGTGGAGTAGAAACAGATATTTTGGAAGATTTAGCTTTCTGTTTGCTTTTTATTCAATCCAGGTTTATATAACTTTTTAATTTTTTTTATTATTTTAGTAGGCTAATAGATTTCAGAGGCTTAGTTCCTCTTCTTTTCCTCAAGAGAGCATTGAAGTTTGTTTCAGGAGGCAGTTTAATTACTGACTAGTCATCTTGAACATAGGTAGGCTTCTTTTTTTATTTTGTTAAGGCAGATTTGTGGAAAGACCAAGGTATTTAATGATCCTATAATTTGGCAATACTCAGCATACAAACTATTTTCCCTATGAATGTCTAGATTTTCTTTTAGACTTCCTTAGAGTGGGTCTTGAGCAGGACTTATTCTAGAGGGTAAACATTCCTCCAAAGTTTTGTTCTTTCTGGAATGCTAGCTGGAATTCTTGGTACCAGTGGGGGTCCCCTCATTCTGACAGGGCCAGAATTCCAACATCTCCAATAATTTCTTGATCTTTAGTACATCTGTCCTACTCTTGATTCTATGAGGACTGCATCCTGGTAAATCTCATATTGTCTTATTCCGAATCCATTCAGCTCAGTCCATATCCAAATTCTTGCAGAAAAACCCCAATCATAATCCACATTAACCTGCTTTCTCCTCTCCAGTCCCATGCTCCAAAGATTCTATCGGCAACCCAATCTCTGGGGGGGTATGTCTCTTTTTCTTAGCAGGACATCTGTGGAATACTTCCCTGTGTCAGAGACAGGGAATTATCCACAGATAGAGATGTGGAGCAAATAGGGAACTCCTAATGTAAATTCCCCTTTTCTCCAATTTGGGAAACACTTGTCTTATACATTTTGTTCAATGTAACAGTTTTTAATTGTAGGGGTACTAGTAGAGAACCCATCATACTTCATTGCGATAATTTTTAATATCATTTTTAGTAACATTTCTAGACTCCGTGAACTAATAAATCCAAAGTGTGTGCAATACAGCCTCATCTTAACATATGTGGATAAATTTAGCGTAACTCACAATTAAAGTCAGTCTCTCCTCAAGGTTAATTCCCATGACTCCTCAAATACTTTGCAATCCAAATATACCAATTAGTGACTCTCAAAAGGATCAACCATACTGTAATCCTCATATCTTTTAGTAATATTTGATTTCTGTAAAGTGCCACCTAATCTATTTTCTTCCATATAAAATAATCACATATTTACATTTCAACTGGTATTTGTTGTTATTAAAATAATTAAATGATAATTCTATTTCAGCATTAAATTTAATAAAACTGTAATTAGTTCTGTTTACTAAAACCATGCAATTCAACATAATTATTTTGCCCCAAGAATTTTCCTCGCTTCACTCAAACTACTTAAATATAATAAAAAGAAGCATATGACTCACATCTGCCATAATGCAGAAGGATTAGTTATGCAGCAAGTTCCAATAAGGGTATGGAATAAGGTATTGATAGTTGCTTCCTAATGACACATGTGGGCAGCGGAATTCTGGATAATTTTCCACCAAGTATACCAAGTAGCCAATTTATTATGTCTATGAGTGTTTAAATACAAGCATGAGTCATATTTGGTCAGAACAGGAAGCTCCAAAGAATAGCTGATTCCCAAGGTTTAAAACTGTGAAGGATATATCAGATAATTATGGTCATCATATTACACAAATAAAAATAAAAAGATCTATTGTGCAAAATCTTGCTTACCACATCTAGTCTCTTTTGATCTTCAAGGAGAACATCCCCTTAAAGTGGAAGAGGTGGTGATTGAGCCATAATATGGACCAGTCCATGTTGTCTATTCATGTATCCAGAAAATATTTTGGATAACCCACTGATTTAGACAGAGCAGTTCCTATGGAAGTGAGCTTAATGAGACATAATTCCTGTGTATGTTGTCAAGAAAGATAGCCTAGTTAAGAGCATGGACACTGAAGCCAAAATCTTGTGGAGTTGGGAAAGTTAGAGAGTACATCTCACAGAAAGTGGCACTGTAACCCTAGACAATATATTCCAGAAATACACTGGGAAACCACAATTCCTTCAATATTACATGTGTTGAGGTTGTGAGGATCAGGAGTAAATAGATTATGACTTTTCCCAGCAGAATGTTTAAAAAAAAGAAAGATAATTCTGTCAAAGAAAATACTATAGTTTTGGGCGAGTGTTGGAAAGAAAATTATTTTTCTCCACCCTTCTTAGTTCTTCGGTTGGCCTGATAATCAAATTGACATAAAACAGATTAACACAAGAAAAACAAATTTAATTTGGTATGTATAGGAATCTCACGTACATAACATGTTCAAAGAAAGAAAAGTAAAATGATATATATAGGCCATCCTGAGCTAAGAAATGGGTAACAGACCTGTAGTTTCAAAGGGGAGAGGGACCATTCACAGAGCAATAAGGAGAGCAGATGTTTGGTAATTAGATGTTTACACTGGCATACAGATGGTTACTTCAGATAAATGTTTATATCTGATAATAACACATATTCTGAGGGAAAAAAATTTAGATTTTTTTTTTTCTAGGTGGTTAAGGAAGGAGAAAAATCTCTCTTGAGCCCAATTGCCTTCAGCTCAAAATAGTCCACGTGCCAAAGTGACACATTCTGGGGAGACTTGCTCTGAACTCCTTTACCAAAGTAGTGTTTATTTTGAAATTATAAAATATAGTGAAATGGAATCCAAGTTTCAGAACAGCCAGTCCCTTGGGGCTGGTTGGGGGATATGGAAAGAAAAAGGGCAGGGCCAGAGTAACAGAGAGATAACACAATATATATCCAGTACTTTTAGCTTTTACCTTTGTGATGTAAATTGTGGCCAAATAACTTGTAGCATTCTCTAAATTTAAAAGAATCATTTAAAACGATATATGTTCGGGTGCCTGGGTGGCTCCGTTGGTTAAGTGTCAGCTCAGGTCATGGTCTCACAGTTAGTGAGTTCGAGCTCTGCATGGGGCTCTGTGCTGACAGCGTAGAGCCTGGAGCCTGCTTCAAATTCTGTCTCCCTCTCTCTCTGCTCCTCCCCCGCTCATGCTCTGTCTCTCTCTCCTTCAAAAGTAAATAAAAACATAAAAAAATTAAATAAAAAATATGTTATAATAATTTAATTTAGATAAACATATCTTTATATTCTCATAACTACAGTTTCTAGAAAAACATAATTTGATTAATTAATTAGCATGTTAATTCAGTAGATAATAAAGTAGTAAGATTTTCCATAAAAGAATCTGTAAACACAACACGAAGATTTCATAATATTTCTAAAATTTATCAAATTCATATTCATGAAGTTTACTTCTCAACAACCAAGTTCAGGACTCATCAGTCAGCATTCTGATGGGACCTTCAGCAAACTAAGATAAACTCATAGACAATTTTTTTTATTATTATGGAGTGATGTTTTACTTGCGATAATAAAGCTTAGTGCAAAGAAATCCTGCTTTAAATGACAAAGAACTCCCAAAGAAAGAATGTGTGAATATATACTATGAACTATTACATAGAAGTCAAAATTCTGATTGGAAAACTTTGGAGTCAATTTTGTATTATATATAATAATTCATAGAATATAATCAAACAAAAAAATTAAATTTCAGTCTTTGGTAACTGGGAGGATAGAAAAGAAGGAGAGGGGGTAAAAGAAAGGGAGGAAAGGAGGGAAAAAAAGAGCCAAATATGACAACAAAACAAAAATAATAAAACAAATAAGTAAAAAATAAAGAGGAGTATAGCTTTTTTCAGGATTTAAAGCTTTCAGAAATATCCTTTTATCCTTTAGAATGCAAGGCATTTAGAAAGGTAGATGGTCTGGGATCAATGAAACTTGATATAGTCTAGGTCTCATATGGCTAAAACTACTCCAAGGGAATATGTAACACAATTTCACTGTTTCAGTGGTAAAAATTAGTTTTTCCACTAAAGGAAAATTGTATGGTATCTCAGAGACATGAAATGTCCAGGGTAAGCAATCAAGACAGTCTCTTTCTTTATATTTAGAATGACAATGTTAGAAAGAATATGCATCCCAGTTGAAAAGAATAAAAGAAAGACACTTTCATGTTCATATTTACTAAACTTCCCTCTTAGTTATATATCATTTATTAATAAGTTTAAACTAATACTGTTAAAAATTACACTTCCTTGTATGTCAGAACTTATCAAATTACATACAATTTGTGCAGTTTTTAATGTATCAGTTGTACCTCAATAAGACAGTAAAAACAATAATTTAAACTTAGTTGTTTCAATATGAACACTATACTTTTGCTGTGAAGAAATCACTGATTGAGAAAGCATGCAAATCTGCTTCTCAGCTGGTCGTGGCTCAAAGGAGGAAAAAAAAATAGTTTGGACGTTGGGGCTTTAACCAAAGCTTGTTCTTGGTACTGTCCACGCAGGCAAAAGTCTTTAGATGAAATACATGCTTCCCTGAATGTTGATGTTATAAACTCTGTAAAAGTGGGTGATGTCAGTCATCAAACAGGACAATGAAGGTCAAATCTGGTTTGTCAGTTTGTCCACTTAATGCTCTTGGGAAATTAAAGGATTTACATCTCATATAAAATCCAATAACATTTTGGAAGTATTTTTGTCATTTTCCAGGTGAGAAAAATTATTTTAAATACTCAAGGACAAGTAGCTACAATCATCTTTTAGGATCATTAACTTCTTCTTCCTATAGTGCTAAATGTACTTTATCCTTCCTCAATGCATCCTTAATGCCACTACCAAGGAAAGAAATTTGATGATAAATAAGCTCCAGGCTAAGAATTTGACACTATCATTTAATGTTTTGCTTGAATTGAAGCACTCCCCACTATTCACATAGTAAATGCTTATCCTCTACAGACCAGTTCAAGTTTAATCCTCATTCCATGTTCACTGGGTTTCAAAGGATTCTATGAGTGCTTTGGAGATTTTGCATATTTGATTTGGTGTTTTAATAATTTGAAATAAATCATTTATTTTCTATTTCAGTTGATGTATTTTGACTATTTTCCAGTACTAATAATAACACTCAAATACACATAAGAAGAAAAAGATTCATTGGAAAGATAGTTGAATGGAATATAGTATATTACAATTATGCACTATATACAGTCAAATGTACACATATATGCACATACAGAAGCTTCAAATATCAACTGAAAACAGTAAAATATAAATTATATATGGTTATATATATGGCTTGTATATATATACATGTATATGTTTTCATATATATAAACATACAAATATATACTACTATAAATATAATATATATTATACATATAGTGTAAACTTATATGTATTATATTATAATTTTATATTATATGTATTATATGTTAAGCTCTGTTCCAAGTATCATTTTCTGTTAACTTTACATCACATTAGAAATGAAATAAATCATAGATTTTATATTTTCAAATTAGGGGTGTCATTTTTATATACACATTCAATCTGAATGTAAAAATATTCCATTTTGAAAAAAATGAATGATAGACTGTGTACTTTCCACCTATCTACAGTAGAGACAGATGTAATGAAAACGAGCTAATGGCCTGAATGATTACAATGCATTTATGTGGATCACATTTTTTTTTTAATTTCTCTTAAAGATTGAGTTTGTCTTCAGTTTTATTTTTCCTTAAGATGGGCCAACTTTCTAGATACTCCTCCAGTGTCTTGCAATATACTATATAAGAAATAGAACATTGCAAATATTGAATCATGAGTTGTAGACATGAAACAAATATGTGTCAATTACATCTCAATTAAAAGGAGAAATAGAACATCATTTTTTTTTTCAGATAGCCATGGCTATTGTCATGATTATGTCTGAATTTACATGCATTGGCATCAGCATTTAGGGCATTATTAACATTGACATATAATAATAGATAAAACATCATTAACTGAATCGTATTGGCAGATGTGGTAGCGAGGTAGAATAATGGCTTTCCCAGAATGCTTGCCTAAAATGTGTAAGTATCTTTTGTTACAAAGAAAGAATTGAGGTAGTAGTTGGAATTTATTTGGTTCATCAACCTTGAGAAGGAAAGAGCTTCCTGGATTGTCTTGGTAGGCTCAATGTAATCACAAGTGTCCTTTATAAGCACATGAGGGTACAGGTAGTCAGTGAGGTCCTCATAGAGGCTAAAAAGCCAAGAAAATGGACTCTCCCCTAGAGCCTCCAGAAAGGAATATAACCCTGCCAGAATCATTTAGCCTGGCGATGCTCACTTTGGACTTCTGACCTCCAGAATTGTAAGATAATGACTTAGTTCACTAAATTTGTGGTAATTTGGTACAGCAGAAATATAAAACTAATACAACAGGCATTACTCTATTGTGTAGGTTCCAAATTTTCTCCTGCTTTGAAGAAGTAAAATGGGAAAATCATAAGCCTTAAGGAAGTGTGGGAGTTTTCATCACTAATATTTGTGTGAAAAATGCATACCCAAAACAGTAAATGATGAGCAATGGTGATGCCATTAAATTTTTACCGTATCAGAAGTTTGCCCAGACTTTTTTTTTTGAAAAATGATCATTTAACAGTAATTTATTTTACAATATAATTAATAGTAAAGTAAATGATAAATACATCTACCTTTCTTTTAAACATGGAATCTGGTTCCATGTCCTCATTTTTATTTGGAGTTTTTTAAGCTCCAATGCAGGTGAATAAATTGCAAATATAAGCAACTTCTTAAATAAATTCACAAATTTCTATTTCTCTATCTAGGGGTATTTGTTCTATTTTTTTTATTATATTTGTATATATACAAATATATACAAAAATATATTTTGTTATATTTGCAAATATAAGCAACTTCTTACATAAGTTCACAAATTTCTATTTCTCTATCTAGGGGTAGAAAATATTACCATGGATTTCTTTTCTTGGCTTCCAGGCATGATTTCTTTGCCCATCTTCTAAATAATGGAAAAGACGGCAACAAGGGAGGGGTCAACACATAGGTTCTACTTGGCAGTCACTATCACAAGGCACTAGATACAAATAACAAAGTGCTGACTGGACATCTGATGGGAAGATTGAAATTTGTTTAATTTTCTTGAGAGTAAATATGGAAGAGTTCTTTATATTTTATTTTTTGATGTTATTGTTTGGTATAACCCCCAAGAAACTGGTAGCTCAGTAAATTTGGCAGGTGTTGAGGGGAGCTTTTTTGTTTGTTTGTTTGTTTGTTTAATAGAATACTTTTATTGAAGTATGGTGTGGATATAGGTAAGTGCACACCTCTTAAGAGTGCAGCTTAATTGTCAGAAACTAAAACGCCTGTGTAACCAGCAAACAGCTCAAGGTACAGAGCCTTACTAGCACCCCAACTGCCTTCTACTTCTCCTTTCTGGTCTCTACCTCCAGTCAAATGGAATCACCTTGTTTGACTTCTGAAACCATACACTGATATTGCCTGTTTCTGTTATAGTTTTTCTTTTACAGTAAAAATCTTTTTTTCTCTTTTTAATTTGGTCTGGCTTCTTTTGCTTAATGTTGGTTCCACGTGATTTCTCTAAGAAGTTGCTTATAGTTGTAATTCACTCCTCTGCATTGCTATAAAGACTTTGAAATGTGTGATTGGAGCAAACTTCATTTCTCTATTCCACTGATAAACATGGAGTAGTTCTGAGTTTTCAGCAACTACAAACTGTTATAAATATTCTAATACAGAACCGTCAGTGAATATCTGTACTCGGTTTTAAGTGTATCCCCAAATTTGGAATTGCTAATTCATAGGGTAAGCATTTATTTAGCATTAGTGCTTTCACATAGTTTTCCAGAGTGCTTTGACAAATTCTCTTGCTTCTAGAAGTGAGATCAGAGTTCCAATTGCTCCCTATGATGATTTTGCCTTTAAAGTGTTATATTTTCTCATTCTTGTCCATCTGGTAGGTGTGCTACAGTATTGTGTTGAGGTTTCAGCATTCATTTCTTTGAGTGATGAAGCACATATTTAATAACTTTTCATATGTTCATGTATCTGTAATGATCAAACTGACCTGTTGTCCATTTTTAAGCTTTCTTTTCTTTATTTATAAGAATTTTAAATATACTGAGTCCTTTATCGATTACATGTAAGTATCTTTTCCCAAACAGTAGTTTTCTTTTTCACTCCGTCAGTAATGTGTTTTTTCGATAAATGCAAATTTTTAATTTTTATGTGGCCCATTT
The DNA here is from genome assembly GCF_023721935.1 of Panthera uncia. Lineage (NCBI taxonomy): Eukaryota > Metazoa > Chordata > Mammalia > Carnivora > Felidae > Panthera > Panthera uncia. The sequence goes on along the minus strand of NC_064811.1, from coordinate 25,388,682 downwards.
GTGTTCTCATTTTTCTTCATTCAGGTTAGTGGAGTGTTTTCTGTTTGTGTACCATTCATGTTAAGCAAAGTTTTCCTATTCACAAAAAGTTATGACTATATTTTTGTTCATTTTAAGCATAATTGTTTTACAGCCTCAAGATAATCTCATGGTATAAAGGTCCTTATTCTTAATTACATCTGCAAAGTACCCTATGACATGTATTTATTTAAACATTTGCACAGATTCCAAGGACTAGGATATACTTATAAGGGGGAAAGTAATCACTATGCCTACCACAATGGATAATTATACATAAATATCAAGTAATTGTATATACATATATATCAAGTAATATCAAGTAACTATATATAATGCATAATATGCATACATAAGAATATAAATATTAAAAAATATATTAAATGAATTAAAGAGTTTCCTTTGGGGATCAGGACAGGAGACAGAGCTAGGATTCCGGGTTTTAAATTAAAAGCCCTTTGGAATGATTTTCCTTTTATGGACAATAAAAATTTTAAGCACTAAAGGGATCCCAGGAACAAGTTTTTATTTAAGTTCAATCCAGCTAAAAATGTCATGAATCTTTATCCACTAAATTACATACCATTGAGACATAAAATAAAACTTTGTAATATTATTAAACAAGCAACACTTAATATTTTGATATTTGAGAAAATGGTTATTTATCATGGCATGGTATTTGTTATATTTAAGAGGTTTATTATTACTATTTTAAATGACTATTTTAAAACTTCATTCGTTTTTATCTAATGTGGTGATATCTAAAGATATAAACCATAAACCAAATACACAAAAGTTCATTGGGGTTCTCCAGAGTTAGTAATAAGGGTGTCTTGAGACTAAATATTTTCCTCTATCATTTTCCAACATGTGACATCTTTGTTTTTACTTCTTCATTCACCAGGAGTCCAGAGTAAGCCCCATTCACTCGGTGCCAACCAAAATGTTCTTTTTATGAAGAGATTTCTTTCCTGTTGACCAACTTAGGAATTGGCAATATCTAGTTTAATGGTTAACGTAACCTTTTGCCAGATGCCAAAAGACAAAAAAAAACTCATGGAGGAAATGTCTTGAAAACCATTTCGAGGACTATATTTGAAATCCTGAAGCCAGTTATAACATTGGAATTTGTATCTACAGCTAGTGCTTTAACTTTGAGCATCAGTAGCAAGACAGATAGGACCATTTCCTCTTGCCAATGGAAATCATTAACAGTTTTGGAGATTTATAAGACATCTGAGAAGCAAACAATGTCATAGATTTCATACTTTTAACATGTTAGGCAATAATTATAGTTCTTTTTTATTATGATTTCATAACAAATGGAGTTTCAGTTCCTCATCCCCATGTCTCTATCCTTCAGTTTTCTTTAGTAGCCAAGACCCATCTTTACAATAGAAAAGTCAGTTGGGGGCGCCTGGGTGACTCAGTCAGTTGAGCATCCCACTCTTGATTTCAGCTCAGGTCAGGATCTGAGGGTCATGAGATCAAGCCCCATGCTGGGCTCTGTCCCAGCCAGCTTAAGTTTCTCTGAAAGAAAGAAAGAAAGAAAGAAAGAAAGAAAGAAAGAGAAAGAAAGAGAAAGACAGGAAAAGAAAGGAAAGAAAAGAAAGAAAGAAAACTCAATTGGCCCTTCCTTTTGGCCAATACAACCATGTATAGTACCTCTTTCAGAAATTTGGATGACATCTGATGTACACTAATCTGCACACTAACCTGAGCCAGTTTATTAGAGTCCTTCATCAGTTATCAACAGAACTGCTTGCTGACTACATAAGCTTAAGTCCGGGGTCTTGTTTATGGGCTCACACAACACCCAGCACCATTCTCGTCTTAGCACTTATCATAGCATGTTTTTTGTTGTTGTTGTTGTTGTTTTTGTTATTGTTGTTGTTGTTGTTGTTTTTAAGAAACTGATCTATATTTGAATTTGACTAACTTTTATACAAACAGGGGTCCTGTCTGCCTTATTCATCACTGTATCCTTAGTATTTAACTATCCTTGGGAACACATTTTAGTATGATAGAGAGGATTTTAACTTCTTCTGTTTGTTTTAAAGTCCCACATTTCAATGATATAGTGGCATTAGGAGAAAAGTAGGTAAATAATGAAAAAAATAAGTTATCACTCAGCTCTGTTTTATAAGCGTAAGTATTTAAAATTATTGTGAAACAGTAATGTGCAATCCAGTGTGCTTTTGATTCTCAAAAGTTAGGCAATTGAGTGAGAAAGAAGAACTTTTTTTTTTCTAAAATAGATTTCTAAATATCAGGATTTCCTTATCGTGAGCTAAATTTGGAACACTAAAGAGCTAGAGTTAATATCCATGAACTACTGGATCACAAATAATGCAGCAACTAAATAGAGCTGTTGTCCTGAAAACAGGGAAGAGATAATACTCCTTTGGGATTGGAAACTTGGAGATTAGTAAAACAGAACACAGAGTTTAGATGCTAGCACAGGCTCTGCTCTCTTATTTCCCAACCACCATTAGGGCCAAAATATAGCCATGGTAGTGGATATCGCCTCTCTTGAAGTCAACTGCTAGTTTGGGGACCTGAAAGACTAGGGAACTTTTGAGCTACTCATCCTCTGGAAGTCTGGAAATGGATAAATACATGCAGAATGGCTGTGGCCAACACGACTGCTATAAAGTAGAAATGGCGATGTTTAGTTGATGAGAGTCTGGTATAGACTTCCTGCATTCCAAATCTCCTTTAGCTTGTATGAGACATGCATAATATCCAAAAATTTTCAGGATACAAGTCTCTGAGAGAAATACTAACACAGCTGCCATGAAATTGTTGGGACGATTATGGATTCCACGGCTGGAGCTACAAAATCCATGGAGCCAAGTTTGGGGTAGAGTCATCCAAAGGGATACTTGAGTTATTTCCAGAACAGTCATCATGCTTGGCCTGTTCCATAAGGTTGGATAAAACACTAACTAGACTGTCCATGAAAAAGACAAAAGCCAGTTCTCAGTATCACATAGAAAAAGCTAGACCTTAGCAGAGGCCAGTGAGGACAAAAAAGTACTCAAACTACAAGCACCCCTTAATTCCAGGACTGTGAACAGTGGTATATTGGAACTCGTTCAAACCAGCTCATTTAGAGCTGACTGTGGGTATTTCTTTCCAACTCCACATTCAATGAGGTCAGGTTGGAAACTTGAAATGGGCCGCCATAACAACATTCGTACCATGAACTTGGAAACCTTCCAAATGGGTGTCTTTCTCCCACCGTCCCCCAGAGACATGGTTGTTAAGCATTTGCCAGCACATCACAGATGATACGTAAGCCTATTGTATATTTAGATTTTACTTGGAAGAAAGAAAAGAGTAGAGTAAAAATCATCAGACACTACCTTGAATTGGCAAGAATGCATGTCCATTTCCACAAAAATGATTCCTAAGAGCTAAATAAACTTCAGGTATACAGAAAAAAAAAAAAAAAGATTGAATCTCTGTCAGTTAATTTAGACTGTAAAATTATGGAAGCAATAAGCCTATTAGTAAATGAACAAATAACCTGATGTTATCTTAAATACTAACCTATCAGAATTCAAGGCAAATATGATACCCTATTACCTCTCAACTTACCCTTAGTTAATCATATCTGTCTTCCCTACTGAGAAAGCCTTCTGCAGCAGAGATACTTTTGTTTTAAACATGTTGAGTTAGTCATCCAGAGAGTGAAAGTCAGCCTTCCCAATGGTTTTGTTACTGCATGGCTTGCTGCCCGTTGTACGAACTACTTACTGTGCTTCCAAAGATATCCACACTGTCAATACCATCAGCAAGGTCTCTTTTAATTCAATGTATAAATTGGTGCCAAAGTAGCTTACAAATCGCCATTAATGACTAGCTCTTGTAGTGGTTTCTAGGGGAAAGCAACGTCAAAACCTTTGGTAAAGTCTGGAGTTTTCCAGACGTAGTTTTGCCCTGGTGTTGCCATGTATATCCGTTTTCCCTGAACTATCAGCAAGCAACTTGAGTTAATCTCAGAAATCTATAGGTTTGTGGTTGGCCAGTCCCCCAGAAATGATTATCAAGTTACCATCACGCTAAGCATCATTTCTCTGAAGGGCCTTTATGGTTAACCCCGTCTAAGTACTACATTGTCACAAATCAGCAATGTCTTCCATCAGAACATCTACAACTTTGCATTTATTTTATGTGATTATTTAATTAGTAACCAGCACCCAGACTGAGGATCAGTGAGGGTCTGATCTTGTTAGCTTTCCCTACCTACTGTATTGGGTCACTAGAACACCATGTAGCTTGTAGTGAATACTAATATGTGTTTGTGGGATAAATAAATGATAATTACAAAAATTTACACCAAGTAATATTTTATGTATTTCCAAAGTAATCTTACAAATGATATTAAAACAATTAGTAGGAAATATAATTCAAACTGGTAAGAAATAAATAGACATGATAAAGAAAAGTTTAGCATCACTATTACTCAACAAATTTGAAATTAAACCAGCATTTTAATAAGCAATAATAAATAATTACTAAGTGATAGTGAGGTTTCAATTAGCAGATATTCAAATTCCCAAATGGAAAGAATAGAACTTTGTATAAATTTCTGGTAGATAACTGGTCAATATCAATAAAAATGCGTACTTTTCTCCAACAACTCCATTTTGTTCAATTATCTTCAGGAAATATTTGCAAAGATGGCTAGAACAAAGTGTTCACTAAAACATTATAATGGAAATTAAACATTCACAAATCAGGATTAGTATAATATCTTAGTTATGAAGAAAGTATTAGGTACCATAAAAACGATGTACTACATATCCATTGATTGATTTAGCAGTTTATTGGCAATATATTTTAGTGAGAGTCCATGATGAGGAACTTTAAATGTTTTATAGGTCACATCCCAGAAGGCTCTGAGCAGAAGTGTTTACAGTGCTTATCTTTGATGCTATAAATCCTCAGGTATTTCAGTTTCTTTTTTCCTCTTTTTGGGTTTCTAAATGTTGAATGTTTGCTACTTTGATATTGCATTACTCAAATAAATTATTAAGAGAGAATTAAAAGAAGTAGTGGTAAGGCAAGAAGTAGTTTCTGCAACCCACTGAAATTGGCTTAAGATAAATTTCAAAAAAAGAAGAGTTGGGTTTGAATATTGAAGCAGGGATTTTAAACTTAAAATTTTATGGGTAGGAGCTTAATACTTTCATATTAAAGCTGTTATTTTCAAATTTAACCTTCTGATGTATCAGAAACATTATCTTTGTGTACTCTTAACAAAGAGACATAGTTAGATGGTCAAATGTGAAGGGCTAAGTTTAAAGTGACTTACTTGTTATTTCGTTTTTGTTTTTGTTTTTTTTGTTTGTTTGTTTGTTTTTTGTTTTTTTTTTTTACTTCAGAGAATGTAAAGAACAGGTGGTATTTTCCCCCCCTCAGGTGGTAAGCGGCGAATGAGTTTTGCTTTTCACAGGTCTGTCTCTTCCCCTTTTCTAACTGTCAGGGCAGAAACATGTTAAGTCCATATAAATGGGGAACACCTGCTGTGGAAAACATCCCTTTTGACTTAAAAGGAGCATTAACGTCTCTGTCACTTTACTGAAATGATGATCAAAAAAGTAAGTACTTAGATATCCAGGTTATAAATGTTACAAGTAAGAAAAATGTGTTTTGCTGTTGTTTGGGGGGGGCGCAGTGTTTGCTTGTGACTAGTCCATCTCTTGTTATTATTCTTTAAATATGATGAAGCAGAACAGCATGGGTTTAATGAACACAGCCTCAGGTAGGAAGGTCTAGGTTCTAGCCCCCATTCCACAACCTTCCAGCTCAATGACTGTGAACTAGTTGATAACCTAACTGATAAAACAGAGATATAATATTTATTTATAGTGTCATTGTGGGAATGAAATGAAGTAATGCACATAATATTCAATCTGTGTTAATTTTTAACATATCTCATTTTAGTAACTCAGTAAGAGCTTTAATCATTCCCAATTGTACTTTCCATCTTCAAGGCACCAATTCTTCTGAATATTCTTGTTGGGATAAAAGACACTTCCCGGGCTTTGACTCACCTTGACTAGCCATCCGACAAAACATGTACATCAAAAGTCTTCCTTAAGTCATTTTCAAAAACTTTCATGGAAGAATTACACGCCCCCCCCTTTTTTTCCCCTTAAAACCAAACTTGCAGGACTTTGCATTAGTACACTGCTAGATAGAATTTGGCTACCTCCTTTTAAGGCATAATTCTGATTTCGACATTTTAATAAAATGCTTACCGAATGTACGATCAGTCTTAAATATTTTAAGTCATGGTTGTCTGTCAATGATCGTAACTTCCAAAAAGTTTATCCTTCTCTTTAATTCACCATGTACAACAGCTAACCAGAAGATAGCAATACATTTAGGTTACAGTATTGGTTTTGATGATACAAATATATCTAGAGCAAGGTTTCTCAACTTAGAGACATCGACATGCTGGACTGTCAATTTTTTTTGTGATAAGAGGCTGTCGTGTGCATTGAAAGGTCGTTTACAGCACAACTGGCTACTGCAATGTACCTGCTAGATTTTTGTTGGTGTTGTTTACTAGTTTACAGTGGCATCCAGTTCCCAGTTTGCACAACCAAAATAGTCTCTAAACATTATCCAATGTCCCCTGAAAGACAAAATAAGCCCTCGTTGTAAATAATTAAAAAGAATTCTATCACCATAATTAATATACTATGCGTTTTAAAAAACACCTTGTCACTCCCAAGTAAATTTGTCATACTTGAAGCAAATTGTTTTGAAGATCTAAGCCCATCATCAGGAATCGACCTATTAAATCTTTCTGTAGATACCCAGTCATAACAGGTTGATTTTATAACTAAGTATATGGTAAAGAGGGACAGAAAGAAATCTTGGGGTTGTGAGTTTTCAGCAAATCTCTTTCAATTGTGAATTGTCCTTACAATGATTTGTACTTGTGATACAAAACTGTCACCAGCTAGACCCCAAGACCTGACCTTTACTGACCACCAAACTTTGTCCCACAGTTTTCCTTAAGCTCTATTTTCCAATTTATCTCTTAACTCATACAAATGGAAAGCAAACTACTGAAGAATAGGGAGTGTCCTGACAAGACCTCAAGCCCGCCCAGGCAACCCTGACCACCCAGACCAGTTTGAGTTTAACCCCTGACTGGTAAGCCTGTGCGGACCACGGAGTGAGCTCGAAAATGACTGATGACTACCTTTACCTCATTTTGATACTAAAATTGCCACCCAAGGAGGAGCCTCAGCCTCATTTACATAACATACAATGTATGTATAGGCATATTGCCTTCAGGAGCGTGCCTCATCTCTGTATCCCTTGACAAGGATTCTCTATATAAATATTCATCTTAACCCATATCCCATGACAAGGACTCTCTATATAAATATTCATCTTAACCCTAAATAAAAGTTATCTATCCAACCTTGCTCGGGAGTCATTGTTTTGGAAACCATTCCCTGTGACCTCCTTATGTGCTGCAAATAAAATTTTCTTTGTGCAACTCAACCTGGTGCAGTTTCTGACTCAACTCTCCAAGGAATGAACTCACATTGGTTCAGTTACAAAACCAACTTAAGCACATAAGCCAGAAGCAAGGCTGCCCCAGGGATGGGACTGAGCCAAATCAGAGGCCTCTTATATGCACTGTGTTCACCAAAGTTGTGGTTTAGTTTTGCCTTCAACACATGAAAAATCCAAATTTCACTTAATGTATGAAAGAATCTTACAGATTCTTTCATGAAAGCATGCTACTAAGAGTTGTTAAATGTTAACAATTAGATTTCTGGTGATATAGAAATAATATGGGTTTCTCAGTAAGAAATATTTGGGTTAAATCCTTCTGAGTACTTAATAGTTGTATAATATCAGGTGTTGGTTTGCAAACTTCTCCTTGGGAGCTTCCAGGGTGAAATCTGAAACTAGCCCGAGGGCAGGGAAAGACCAGAAGCCACTCAGATTGGTAGGTGGCTGGCTTAATAAGCAAGGGGATTTACAAACCACCCTCAACCTCCATGACCTCAAGACTAATGGATCTCTTCACAACTGTCAGCCAAATTTTCATTTATATAGAAGACTTACCTTGGTTCAGTCTCAATACCACATCAGTGTCTCAAGCTTATGTCCTTGAGGCAGCTTCTAAATGGGAAGGGCTAACAGAGTGCACAGTTTAAGGAGAGAATGAAAAGCCTACGAATATTCCAGCTCACAATTCAATAGTCAGTCATGTCCTCTTGATAACCTCACCCAACATCAGTCATGTCTTTTGTTTGTTTTATGCTTCCAACTTTTTTTTTGATGTTTATTTATTTTTGAGAGGGGGCAGAGTGTAAGTAGGGGAGGGTCAGAGAGAGAAGGAGGCAAGGAATCTGCAGCAGGATCCAGGCTCTGAGCACACAGCCTGACACAGGGCTCAAACCAATGCACTTACAAGATCATGACTTCAGCTGGAGTCCGTCACCTAATCAACTGAGCCACTCAGGTGCCCCCCAACTTTTCTTTTTAACAGTAAAATGGCATAACAATCTACAGGATTTTTAGAACTAAATATTAGAACTAAATATAAAAATTCAAATAACATAGTGCTTTGAACCTAATGTTTGGTAAATATTTGTTAAATGAATAAATCATGATAAAAGTGACTCTCAAGAACCTAGAACTCTATAAATACAATATATACTAGTTTTCCCCCAACCTTTTATTCTAAGGGAAAAAAAAGTTTCAGAAAGGAAAACAGGGAGACAAGGGAGGGGGAAACTTTGCTTTAAGATGTCAGAACAGCATTTTAGTGCCGCCAGTATTTTATGTACCATGGAACTTCCAATATCATTCAGAAGAAAACCACCTATATTCATGTCATGTTCAAAATATTAAACCAATTCCAAGTTGGCAAGGATAAAAATAAAACCTTCAGTATGTTTTAGTCAATTGCCTCCTAAACACTTCACTGGACTTAAATTCTGTGCATGTAACACCCTTTAACCACCAAGAGTGTTAATATAAAAGTTTAATTTTCCCACTTATATTTTGTATTGCAGCATGCATTTTAAGGTCTTCAACATGTGATTTAGAACAGTTTGAATTATCTTAATTTTTTTTCTAGTGTGTGGAGGGGGGTAGTGGATTTACCTTCCTCAACAGAATTTTTCAGAAGTAACAACTTATTATTTGACAGGCATTTACTACAAGAATATAAAACTCAGATGGTCTTGATTTGGACATCAAACATTTATAAAGTTCCCTCTACATAACAAATGTTGTAGTAGACATTAGAACTACCAGACATACAAAGCATGGAGCACAACTTCTAGGTGCTATCAGTTTGGTAGAAAAGAGAGAAGCAAGAATTGGGATATGTTATAATAAACAATACAGTGTAAGTAAGAAAGGATTCTGTGGAAGAACAACAAAATCTACCTCAATGTATGCTTCCTAATCGACTAAGAGAAGCTGTTTTTGAAATATGGGGTATGAAATGTGTCGACCTTTGTTCATAAGACTTTTGAATGCATCTGAGATGAAAACCATGAAGGCCATCAAACAAAGGTTCTCAAATTGACCTAAACTTTAGAATCACCTGACGATTTAAACCCCTGACATCCGGGTCAAAACTCCAGATCCATGAAATCAGAATTTCTGGGGCTGGAAACCTCAGAAGCAGGAACTCAAAGCTCCTCAGAGGATTTCAGAGGGCGGCCAAGTTTGAAAAAACCCTGATTTAAAAATAGTAGTTACGTAATGCCTGAAATAAGCTCAATATTTTACTGGCCACTCAATTTGGCTATGAATTTTGTAACAGACAAAACTGGGTGAAAGATAGAGTGTTGTTTTGATAAAAGCAAGCATGTGCATTTTCCCAGGAAAAAAGATAATAATACAAGATTGTTTTAGTTCACTTTAAACCGAATAATTGTACAATATGTTATTTGTCATTGCAGTTAAATCAACTTGACTGTACTGTACCCCTGGTTTTGTTATCTCAGATGAATACAGTAATGGTTTCGTTGTAGACCTGTTATCTAATGCAAGTTAATGAGACCCTCCCCCCAAACTTTGGCTGATATGGTTGGCTTTTCTTCTTTGGTAGCCTTCCAATGGTCTTGACAAGGTGCCAATTTGTAAGTTTGAGTTTTCTGGTGACCGTGTTTGTTTTCTTTTTAGAAGAATCAGTCTGGAAGTGAGGAAAACAGAGGGGAGAGCTAGAGCAAAAGGATCCTGACTTTTGTTGAGCATCTGGATCCAGCTGTGCAGCGTTTATCCTACGGAACTTTCCAGTTAAATACAAAAAAGTCTTTTAATTATATTTTGTCATTACTCTCTTATTGCCTAGTATTTAGTTGAAGTGAATTTCCAACTCTTGCATATAAAAGCCACTCAATACAGGCATGGATATCTCAATTAAAATGTTTAAAAGAATGATACCTGTATTGTTTCTTTCTGTGATTGATTAGGTTACAAAATTAAATAAATTTAGTGAAGATCATCTGAGTGAAGGGATACTGGGATGAGGGATTAACCTGAGATCATTATAATCAGACTGTTTTTCTTTCTTAGGTCATTAACTTATGCCATAGAAAATATGATGTATTAGTTATTGATATCATTTAATATTGGAACAGGATTATCTTTTTTTGGAAGAGGTACAGAAATGAGGATAAAAATAGTGGTATTTGCTGATAATTGGTTGTTCCATATAGGATACTAACGTAAGGAAGTATGCTGCAAGGCTATGATTAGTTCAAGGTCAAAAAAACTATGTGACACAATTAGTATCCAAGGAAAAATATTCTATAGTCATACGCTATTATTTGTATCTATCTATATTAGATAGATAGATGATAGATAGATAGATAGATAGATAGATATAGATATAGATTTTATTAATTATTTTTTTTTTATTTTAGAGAGAGAAAAAGAGTGGCGAATAGGGGCAGAAGGAGAGGGAGAGAGAGAAAAAAAGAGAGAGAGAGAATCCCAAGCAGGATCCACATTGTCGGTGTAGAGTCCCACTTGGGGCTCAATTCCATGAACCGTGAAATCATGACCTGAGCCAAACTCAAGAGGTGGATTCTCAACTGACTGAGCCACCAAGGTGACCCTGTTTAATCTCCTTTCAACCAGTAAGAAAATAGTTTCACATAATTCTGTTAAACCTATGTCAAGAAATGCTTTTATGCATACGAAAAATAAAATGAGGGTTGATGCATACACTTCTCAAGAATGGCCTATAAAATGAATGAGATTATGTCTGCAATTGCATAGGATAGTGTTAAGACAATCTATATTTCTGATGAAAGTGTCATGGTGGTTTTTATATTTTTCTAATTTTACTAAATTTCAATTACAAAAAGCACTGGCCCTTACTAAATAATTGTAACTTGAAAGGAGCTGAAAACAGAATAAACTGAGAATTTCTTTTATAAATTAAGTGATTCTAATAATTCTATTTATGATGCCTCAAATTCTTGAACAGGAAGTTTAGCTTAATTTATCCTTAGGTCTATTTATTGTTTGGGGGCCAAAATGCACACATTTCATAGTATAAGAAAGCTATTTTTTGTGATGGATTACTCACAGAAGGGATCCCTAGAGGATAAAGTTAATTTAATAGCTACAATAAAAGGAGAGAAACATATTTTTCATTTACATTTACACATTTTTTTTTCTAATTTTGTCCTTCCTGTCACCAAGAAGCAGTCTCAAAATTCCTTCATTCTCCGCATGTTATAGATCATTTTACTTTTTCCTTTTTCAGTCAGTGGAAGGGCCTTAGGCTTTCGTGTCAAACAGATCTGGACCTCAGTTCTAATTTTACCAATACAAGACTTTTGACCTTGTGTGTTTCTGTAAGGAGTTGGGGCCTCAATTTCCTCATGTGAAATAGGGATAATGATGGCAGGTTTCAATAAATGGTAATTGTCTTTATTTGCTTAGGTTGATGCTTGTGTTAGGTTTGTTGTCTCATAATAAGTTGGGCACTAAAATTACTAGGCTATTTATTATATAGGGTAAATTGTCATTTTATTGTTATAGTTACATGTTACAAAACCTTGTCTACTTTAACTAGTAAATCTATCCTCAGACCTTAACTTTTTCATTCTCACCACTTGTAGAGAAATCACCCATAGATAGATATTCATATTGTCTTATTCTCAAACTTCATGTGTCCAAAATTAGCTCATCAAATGGCCCTTCCATTTCTCCCCTCCTTCCAACGTTTCCCATTTCTCTCTATGAAAGTATCTTTTTTTTCTTCCTTTAAATTTTCTCAGGTGAGATCATCAGCCATTTTTATTCTTCTTTCTCTATGTGTTGTATCTCATCTGTCACCAATGTCACCACATTTTTTTTTTCTCTCTAAAAGCAGGTCTCTAACTTTGTCCTCATGTCATTTCTACTGTCATTTCTGTCTGGGCCCTCATCAACTCATTCCCTTCTCTGTACCCATGATGAAGCTTAATTAATGAAACAACGATATACACATATAAATAAATGTGGAGAATATATATTTCATGTTCTGAGAGTTGAAAGTCTAATTAGAAGCAATAGTTTAAAATAGCTAGTCAGATTTGAAGCTCATGCTTTCTTTCATATTAATTTAAATCATCTTAAATTGATTTTGCTAGATCAAAGGATAATTTTTTTAACACTTTACTGTTTTTTTTTTTCAGTTGGTACTCAATCTTTATTCAAAGACATAACCCAGTTTTTTACGCTGGAAAATATGCCAAATATAACATGATGCAGTATTCTCAAGGCAAGTATCTAAAGTTTTGTTGACAAGGTTTCTGTAGTCTATATTATTTTATACTTTTAAATTATTATCTTGATAAAATTATATTACAAAAAATTATTCCTTTAATGCTAACACACTTGTAATCTTATTATAAGGGTGTATGATTATATGACACTCCCATATAAGAAAAAGACAAAAACAATACGACTTCACTTATCTGTGCAATCTAAAAAACAAAATAAATGAACAAACAAAAAACATTCAAATACAGAGAAGAACATGGAGGTTGCCTTAGAGGAGATGGTTGGGAAGATGGACAAAACAGATGAAGGTGAATAAATTTCCAGTTACAAGTTATAAAGATGAAAGGCACTGTATAGGGAATATAGTCAATAATATTGTAGTAACGCTATAGGGTGACAGACGGTGACTAAACTTTTTTTACCAGTCTATGCACTTGATGATAGTTGAGCCACCTTCCCTGATGCTACCTTCCCTGAAGCTTCTACCTTGTGATGGCACGCTCTTCATGTGTTCTTAGGATCTTGACTTTTATTTCCATCCTAGACTTTCTAACTTCCCTTCTTGTCTCCCTCCTCCCCTGTTTCTCTCTCTCATTCTAGACTCTCTCTCAGGAAATTTGTATTACCACTCTCCACCCTGCTTTGTATCAACCATCTGGCATGGCAAGTCTATTTCATTAGTTCTAATCTCATTATCCTGCTTCACATCACTATTGAGTAATCACAGAATTTCCTCTCAACTTTTTCTTTTGACAGATATTCAGAAATTCTCAACTTAGATATAAAAATTTTAAAGTACTTTATAATGGTTTCAATAAGAATTAATTGAGCACAGCTTCAGCATTTAGGCACTTTGATATATAACTTTACATCTGTATAGACAGGTAGATTTTTAAAAATTTCCACTTGAAGCATTTTTGTTTGTCAAAACACTTGGTAGGTAGAGCAAATATTTTGATTCCTATCTTATAAATGAAGGGACTATGAAAATCTTTAGGAAACTTGCCCAGTTTTTTGAATTGCATGATAATGATCTTTCCACAGTTTTATCCTACCTTTTTTATCCTGAAATAAACTATTCAAATTAAAAATAATCATCCTATAGCTTTTTTTTTCATCATTGTTGATACTGTTTTTTTCAAATTACCAAATTAAAAACACTGACTCTGATAAGAAGACATAGACATGATTATGACCTTCATAAGGGTCATATTTTGTTTGAATTACACACTTTACTGTTTTAATTTTTGAATGTTTATAACACAGTGCAGTACGTTTAATCATCTGTAATCATTTTCATTTTCCCCAACTCTTCCTCACTCCCAACTTATATATTCACTGGAAGCAGGGACAAGATTTTTGGGAAAATATTTTTTTTCCTGATTTTTCACTTGGTCTGTACAATATTAGTTAATTAACTCAATGTTGTGGACTTAATGTGTCTCCCCCAAATCCATATGTTGAGCCCCTAATCCCCAATGTAACTGTACTCAGAAACAGGTGCTGTGAGGAAGTGACAAAGGTTCAATGAGGTCATAGGTTGAGACTCTTTATCTGGTAGGGCTCATGCATGTATATGGAAAGGAGATGCCAGGGCTCTCCAGTTCCTCCATTTGGGGACACCAAAGGCAGATGTCCCTCAGCAAGGAAGGAAGACAGCTCTTACTAGGAACTGAATCCACTAGTGGCCTTCATCTTGGACTTCTTGACCTCCAGAATGATAAGAAAACAAATTTGTTGTTTAAGCCATCCAGTTTATGGCATTTTGTAATGGCAGCTGAGATGATTAAGACACCTACAGACTGATGGTTTCCTTTTCTAAGTAGAGAATTAACTATGATCACTGTGGGGTAGGGAAGGGAAATATTAGAGTCAAAATATTCTTATGTTTTTAAAGTGTATATCATAGTTGAACTGATAAATTAAATGCTACTCTGTGGTTACATTTTGAAAAAATTTTTGAAATAGTTATTTTCAAACAGCCGTCTGGGTTGATGAAATTCCAATATGGCATTTTAGAAAAATCTAATTAAAATGTGTACTATCATAAGATTTGCACTTATAAAAGTGATCAGAAAGAAGTAAGATACTCATTATAGAATTTCTCTGAAATATATTTAAATACTAATATGGATTCAGGAGGATAAAACCATAGATAACCTATCATTAGCTACATACAGTGAAAAAAATAGTTAATAAAATATATCACAAAGAATTCATATATAGTATGGTTCGAAGACCTAAAAAATGGACAACAAAAAAGAGTGAGATGGGAAACACAGAGGGATGCCTTTCCCCCTATCTAATCCTTACAGTGTAAAACCATTGCCTTAATCCCTACCTAAATCAAAGCATCTATAGTATCTGTCCCCTAACTTCAAATATATTTACTCTCACATCATCTGTCTTAAATGGTCTTAAAAAAAGAAAGAAAAAAAAACAAGTTTGTGAAGTGTAATTTTACATTTTAAAATTAATACACTTAATAAAATAAATGTCTGTATATATGCCAAGAAAGCTGAATTTTGATAACACAATTTTTTACTTAGTTCTGTCAGTTTCCCCCAAACAAATGTTTCATAGTGAACATCTCAATCTAGTTAGTTAATGAGTACCTCTGATCTTACCTGGGAAACTGAAAATTCTCTGTCCTTCACTATTTAGGCAAAAATTTAGAAAAAAAAAGAGTGGTAAAAATTAATTCTCAAAACTGCCAATGCAAAATGTGTGTTTGTAACTTCAAATGCAAATTATGAAAAGCGACTAAATCTCAGACTAGAACTAAAATATATCAAAATATACTTTTGACTTTTAGAGATTTCAATTGACTTTAATATCCTAGACATCACTTTAAATTTTAGAAAGCCCCACTTTCTGGAAATTTCTTTACCTAAAAATTCACTTTTGAAGTTTTTTTTTTTTATCTTTTAGGAAAACATTTACCCCCGTACTAGCTAGTAATAAAAACATTTTTAAGTAAATACGGCTTTAAATGTTACCATAGAGCATCACATTTGAATGCTTATTTTAAAATCTAATTATTTATATGAGGAAGGTTTATTTTTCCCCTCTTTCAATAGTGTGGCGGACTCAATGGTGGCCTCCAAGAAGATATGTCCATGCTGGGAATTTGAGAAAACGACCTGAGTTGGAAAAAGGAAATTTGAGGATAAAATTAAGGATCTCCAGATGACATCATCCTGGATTATCAGGGTGAGCTGTAAATCCAATGACAGATGCTCTTATCAGTGGCACATAAAGAAGGCCATGTGAAGACAGAAGCAGAGAATGTAGTCACACAGACACAAGGTAAGCAACACCTAGGGCCACCAGAAGTTAGAAGAGACAAAGAAAGCTCCTCCTTTAGATCCTTGAGAGTGAGCACAATTATGCCAAAAACCTTGACTTTGGACTTCTAACCATCAAAAAGTATGAGAATAAATTGCTGTTTTAAGCTATCACTTTTGTGATAATTTTTACAGCTACCCTAGGAAATAAATATGCTTTCTCAAATTTGAGAGTTTGTTTCTTTATATTACTTGTCTAAAACAAAGCTAGAAAATGTTACAATGAGACTTGTAATCTCACTGACTCCCCGTTTCAAGTGTATTCTTTTGGTCACAATCCCGTTCAAAGGGCAGAAAAATTTAAGTTAAATGCTTGATCCTCGATCTCTAGAATTTTACAAGTAAAAAAGGACTTACAGATGTTAGAACACAGTCATTTCATACTTTAGAAAAAAATAAGTCCAGAGAAGCCTAATGGTTTCCTTCTGTTCATAAAACCAACACTGAACCCCAGTCTTTGAACCTGTCGGCAGTATGAATGAATGGCCCTGCGAGTCACAACTGAGGTTCCCAATCTACTGCTTATCCCCCTGTGTAGTCTGCTCAGGCTGCCATAACAAAGTATCATGGATTGAGTTGCTTAAACAACAGATGTTTACTTTCTCACAGTTTGGGGACTGGAAGGCCATTATCGTGCTGAGAACTTTCTTCCGGGCATATAGACCACTGCCTTCTTGCTGTGTCCTCGCATGGCCTTTCCTTTGTGTTTGTGTGGAGAGAGAGAGAGAACACTCTGAATTATGGGATTAGTGCCCACTTCTGTGACCCCACTTAACCTTAATTATCTCCTTTTAGGTTCAATTTCCAAATATAGGGCCCAGAGGGTCATATTGAGAGTTAGGGTTTCAAAGTATGAAATTTGGGGGACACAACTCAGTCCGTAATACCTATCACTGTGCTTAGGTAAGGAAGAGTATGTCCTAATGTCCCTTGGATGTGGGAGAACTGAAGCAGTTAATATTGTCTCCTTTATCAAAACATTTTAGACAGACCTTACAAGAAATCCACATCCTGCCCAAAGAAGATTGAATTCTCTATTTTTTAAAATAGGAATCATCTTTGAGATAGCTATCCAAAAAATAATGATAATAATAATAATAATAAGCAAACTCCTCAAATTTGCAGTAGTAACTATAATTTTCAGTCAACAATAACTTTTGTTCTGTATAAATGCATTTACAAAACAAGCATTTGGGAATTCCATTGTAGATATGAGGAAAATAGCAAACAAAAGGGGACTGAGAAAAGAATTTGAACATTTTTAGCTCATTGAAGAACAAGTTCCTCTTGATGTTTTCACGGCTGTTCTCACCCTAATTCTTTCTTTTTTTTCACCATGAATACTGCTCAGTCTTCTGAAAACTGCCTGATTGAGGAGTTCTATAGAGGCAGGGAAGGTCAGTAATGGATATTTTCACACTTTAGCCAGAAAGAACAGAAAAGAATCTTCAAAGTTTGTAATAAACAGAGCAATCTTCGGGGATCAGAACAGTCCCTTAGATTCAGTGCCAGGTGCCTTCACAATGTTAGCTTCACAAGGTACCCACTCACATCAGCTACTTACTCTGAGTAGGGAGTCCCTATCCCTGCTGTCAGAGAGAGTCTGGAAAAAAAAAAAAAAAAAAAAAAAGACATACCTGCTGCAGGCATATATTGTACCTGCCAATTTCACAAAACGAAAATGAGGGTGATATATGGTGTCCACGGGGTATTAGGTTATTTTTTCTCTCTACTGCATTCTCTTTTTTTTTTTTTTTTTTTTGTCTGAATGCCTAATATTCCCTTTCCTCGCTCAATATATCCTTGGAGCCCTTGTCCTCTTTTATCAGCCAGTTAGGTGTACCAGAAGCAGAATTAGGCCCAAATCAACACTTTTGATATTTCAGCAGACAAGAAAGCACTGATAATAACTTAGTGAGGTGTCCTGCTTCCGATTACCCGAAACGAAAAGAGATGTCAGTCCGTGGGATGAGCCGCTTCAATCTGTTGGAACGTGGCGTAGAAACCGGTCAGGCCATCGTCAGTGGGAGGCAAGACACATTGTACTTCCGAACCTGTCGAGCGAAATGTGTTAATCACATTACTTACTGAGGTTTGGAGACGGTACTTTCAGTTTCATTTGGAGGCAAGGCTCCCTGAACTGAAGTTTGAAAGTCTAGACTTGATTGGAGTCCCCAGGAGCTCAATTAAATGATAAGCCTATCTTACAAAGATGTAATTTTTTATGCTTATTAGGTAGTATCTTAAACACACAGATCTAAAATAGCATTTAGCGTAAGGTATAGGAGTTACACAATTTTTTTATGTTTATTTATTTTTGAGAGAAAGAGAGAGAGCGAGCAAGCACACAAGCAGGGGGAGAGGCAGAGAGAGAAGAGAGAGAATCTTAAACAGGCTGCACAACGAGCATGGGGCCTAACATAGGACTGGATCCCACCACCCTGGGATCATGACCTGAGCTGAAATCAAGAGTTGATTGCTTAACCAACTGAACCACTCAGGTGCCCCTATAAGTTACAGAATTCTGAATGACAGAAAGTTAAAAACCATTTGTATTCCCACTAAAAATACAAGTTAACCAATGAATGAGTGTTTAAAAATATTCCATTGGATTTTCTTTTAAATATAAATGTTCACTCTAAAAATCAAAATAAGACCTGTGTAGAGGAGAAATGTTTTATTTTTCCAAAGCACATCCAATGAAATTACCTTAAATGGGTACATAAAAATACAACTTTGAAGTCGATCTAGAGAAAAGGTGGAATTAATTATTCACTCAAATTATAAAATATCTCACAGATGCTTAAAAATAATGGATTAAGTTTTATATATTTTTTTAAAAAATATCTCTAATGTAGAATTTTTTTTTTTTAGAGGGTAAAGGTACTGAAAAAAAAAATAGGCCTAAGATATATGATAGGAAATTGTACTTTTTTTGGGTAATGGTAATAAAGTCTGTGGTAAATAATTTAGTAAATTTCATGTTTTCATTGAGAATAATGAAACATTGGCATAAAATGTGCTCTTGAGTTACATATTATAAATTCCATTATTAACAATGTTACATTTATCCCATGCCTATGAAGGAAAAATAAAAGAAAATCTCCATTTGGAGACAGTTCATTTCGTCTTCAAATATCAAGATAGGCTTCCTGGAAAACAAAACCATTTAGAACCACTCAAAGTCCATTCTTTTTATAAATTGAGTGATAGTAAATAAGGCTTCGGGGGAAATTAGATTGCTTCCTATCTTTTATTCTTTCAACACAAGATTCTCGAAGGTGTGTGTGTTTGTGTGCTGGAGACAGATTCAATGATGTAAATATTTTGTTTCCTTCCATAAGCTCACTAATTCATAAAACTTCACTCTTGCCTTACTCTTTTTTTAAAAATCTTTTATTTATTTAATGTTTATTTATTTTTGAGAGAGAGACAGAGTGAGAGTGGGGTAGGGACAAAGAGAGAGGGAGACACAGAATCCAAAACAGGCTCCGGACTTTGAGCTGTCAGCACGGAGCCCAGCGCGGGGCTTGAACCCACAAACTATGAGATCATGACCTGAGCTGAAGTTGGATGCTTAACCGACTGAGTGACCCAGGTGCCCCTGTATACTTGCCTTACTCTTAATACTCATTCAAAGGTAATAAACATATAGGCTTCTTTGAAAGGATTCCACTTGTTTATCTAAACTAACATAAAACCTATTTTGTCATCGTTAATGTATTCAGCCAATGTTTGCTTACGTTATTTAATGTCAGCTGAAATGCTAAGCATTGCAGTGATATATACCACAGAGCCTGACGACCTCTCCGAAAGAAGGCAAATTAATAGTGGCAAATATGATAACTGGATATGTTGTGAACTGTGCTAGTGAGAAGAGGAAAACAGAAGCATGTTCAGTCAGTGATCGCTATTAGTCAATGTGCTTAATGGGAAAATAAGGGGCAGACTTTCTCCACATGCATATAATTAACATAACTACACGTATTTAGGTAATCGTGTATATTATATTTATGCCATATATATTTTTCTCAGGGATATCGGCTCATTGGCCAAATTTCCATATTATATGAACAAAATAATATTCCCCTTGGGACCATATGCATTCGAGGACCCACTTCTTGGCATCTTATAATAGTGTTGTTGTTGTTTTTTATATTTGCTCAAACTAACGGCACAGGCCTTGTGTTAAAGCGGCACACAAGCTTGGTCACTCATAGACTGCAGATGCCCATCTGCCAACATCCCTGCTGCTTCACTGGAAATTGCATTTCCATAGACCAAAGCCTTTTCTCTTACTCCATTCCAGTTTGCCATGGGACAGTTGTTGGCACATACCGCCATGACCCATGTCCCTCTCAGAGCTCTAACACTGATTTGGAGTTGATATTCTGGCTAACTTCCAGGACTTCATTACAGGCAAACCTGTCCGGCCACTTAAAGCTAATTTTGACTTTGTATGATGCTGATGAAAACTGCTCAGGAGTTTACAACATGACTCTAGTCAATGGTCGGTGATTCCAATGAACCAGAAAAGAAATCAATGGTACAAGCAAGCAATGGAATAAATGTATCTTCTCATTAAACATCTGGCATCTGGACTCAGGTTTATTTATTAGTTGGGTGACCCTGGATTAGTTATTTAACATTTCTGTGCTTTAGTCACCTTTTATCCTTTTATTTATATTAATGGTTCTCAACCAGGGATAAGTATGTTTTTCCTCCCCCACTCCCTGAGTACATGTAGCAAAATAAGGAGTCATTTTATTTGTAGATACTATCGTCATCTAAAAGTACAGGTTAAATATGTTTGAGAGCCCTACGATGAGCCAGACTGCCTGTACAACAAAGAATTATCTGGCCCCAAATATCAACAGGGCCAAGGTTCAGAAACCCTAAATTATATAATGGCCACTAGAATACTTTCTGTGGGGCCTTTACATCCCTCTGTGAGAGAGTCGTTATGTATTCTGTCTGCACAGCTTCCCTCTCCTCAACCCCATACACTCTTCCTTGTTCGTTCGGATCCACTCTTATCCTTGCCTTAGGGTTCTTCCACCAGATACACTTTCTTCTAGAAGTAATATGCCTCCCATATATCTGAATAATCCCTTCTCTGTCTTTCAATCAGTATTTCTCCATGAAGCCTACCTTAACCAGCCTATTTAAAACTGCACTCGTTCATCCCCAAGAAATATATACACCTATACTCCTGATACTCTTGTGTTTCATTTATTGTCCATAGCACTTAACCCTTTATAGCGTACCGTATATTTACATATTATTTTCATTGGTTAATTGTTCCCTTGTTAGGATGTAAGCTTCAAGGAAGTAGGGATCTGTCTTATTATTATTATTATTATTATTATTAGATAATGTCCCCAAAGCATGCATGGTATGTGAACAATAGATGTGTAATATACTTGTGTAACATATTTGTTGAAGGTGATGCACTCATTCATTAAACACAAAGATGTCTAATAAAGATTTGTTAAATTATTTTAATGTTGGGTGCTTTGCATAGCATGGTAGTCTAATACACAATAACATGATATATGATTATTACGCATAATAGTGAATATGTAACTGTCTATTAATGTAGGTACAAAAGGAAAGAAAGCTATAGGTATCAGTGAAAGAGAGAAACATTTACAAATTATATCTCTTATATTTTAAGTGTATAAAAGTGTATAAAAAAAGTGTATTAAGTGTATAAAAACATGATCCAATACATTCTGTGCTTCTCAGCTCAAACAGCATCTTTAGTTTGGAAATGCCTTCAGGATTGGCACTTGGCTTCCTCCTTCTCCTTAATTTCCCCTCAATAGTATATGCTGTGTTATGATTGTATCTTACTAAGAGTCTTGTTTTTGTAAACCAGCATTCTATAGTTTACTTAATTGTTATGCATTGTACCTGGGCTCCAATAACCATTTATTGTTCTGGGTTATAGCTGTAGTGATCAAGGAAAATTTCTTTATCTTGCTATGAAAAATCCATAATTCAACCTGTCATTAACTGGGAATTGACATCGAAAATTATACATTTTCCATTTTGTACATCTAAAATTTACACAAGAGTTTGAACAATTCACGTCTCCTGGTTTATTATAATAAATGTTTACCAACCGTCTCAAACAAGTAGGTTTCCTTCTCTGATTCTCAATTATTAAGAGCCTCCAGAAATTGTAGTATTTCTTAGAAATTTTACCAGTACCAACTTACTAATTATATTAATATAACCTTATTCACTTCTAAGTTTTAAAACATTGCCAGAGCAAGCCATTTGAAATGAAGTATCTTGCTTTTGCTAACATTTATTCTCCTAACAAGCATGTTTAATCCAGATTTACCACTGAATGCTGGCATGAACAAATTTCATCTCCTTATATATTGGAAAGTAAATTTTCTAATGATTCTACAAGGAACAAATGAATCGCAAAATACAGTAACTTCCTTATGAACGTTTTATTTTGAAATAAATCCCATAATAGAATCTAAATGATCTCAGGTTGTTTGCCTAATCCCTTAGTCTAATTCCATCCCCTTGATATCCAAGCAAAATGGATAATTTTACTTTCCCTCTGCTAATTGGCTGCTTTTCCCTTACCTTTTCCAGTGCTTGAAAATATAGTGATTGTGGAAAAAAAAGCAAACCTTATTTGTACACACATACAATGAGTTTTCTTTTGATTACAAACCCCTGAGCTTTGCACACTAACATTGCCAACAAAAACTACCGCCTTGAAATGTCAGCAAACCAAAAATGCCTGCCACAAATACTTGATATGCTGAAGTCACAGACCTTCCAAATTTATTCTTGTCTAAATCAGCAATCCCTTCCACAATTCAGGTCTAATTTGAATTGTTATAAGCAGCCCTTAATTGCACGACCTTCTATACCCAACTGGTGAGTGATTCTTGCTTTCATTGTCCACCGCTTGCTGCTGAGAGTAAATTAAGTGCTCAACCCGGGGATTTGCTCTATTAAGACAAAACAGTGACATACTGATTAAATTTAAACTGTCAGATTATATTTCACTTGTTACTATTACCATTTTCTGGAGAGTATAACCAGTTATGTTTCTTTTTTTCCTTGATACTCCCATTGAAACTTTTGTGCTTAGTAACTAGGGATGGCTGAGCTAAATATGGATTTCTAAACCATTAAAACAGGATTTTTTTAAGGAGGAGAATGCCCTTTTTTTATAAAAAGAATTTGCAGTCATATAAACCGAGTTGGTGGTTAAAAATTCATAGTGTTACAGGAGTCGGGTGTATTCCAGCATGTTTTTGGAAAAGGGGAGATATTTAAATGTCAATGTTTATTTTATTTGGTTCAGTGGCTTTCAAGCTTTATAATCTTTGAGATTCTTACATCATCTTCTCTTTTGCTGCCTGAAGAGCTAGGATAAGAGTTCTCTTAATTTATTATCTTTTTGTGTGTGTGGAACACCCTATCTTTGAAAGTTAAAGGACAAATGTAGAAGGCAGAAAGCCCTGAGATGTGAAGAAGGCAAAGCTAGCATATTCCAGGATATAGATTTATCAACAACTTTTTCATCTTTCAAAGGAAATCTCAATTGCACTCTTCATAGTTCCGTTATGTGCCCTGGTGATGACCTAAACACATTTTGAAAAGAAAAATGATCTAATAAACTCAAGGAATTAAAACTCTTTAAAAGTTAGTTTGCACTGTATTGATACTTCTTCCAGGTGGTTTATATAGGAAAAAATGAATTTTTATAGGCTGCTTTAAATATAAATAAAACATTATTTAGAAACAGTTTTCACCTACAAGGATGAAATATTGAACAAAGTGATTTTCTCCAATATGTTTCTTCTGTACCAAAGGCAAATTGTGAAGGCTGATAGTATCAGGTATTTTAGAAAGGAGGAGACAAACCTAGACATTTTGTCAGACAGCAGTAATTGTTTCAGAGAATGCCAATTAATCGGGCGCCTGGGTGGCTCAGTCGGTTAATAGTCCGACTTCGGCTCAGGTCACGAACTTGCGGTTTGTGAGTTCAGGTCATGATCTTGCGGTCTGTGAGTTCGAGCCCCGCCTCGGGCTCTGTACTGACAGCCCAGAGCCTGGAGCCTGCTTCGGATTCTGTGTCTCCCTCTCTCTCTGCCCCTACCCCACTTGTGTCTGTCTGTCTCTCTCTCTGTATATCAAAAATAAATAAAATGTAAAAAAAAAAAATTAAAAAAAGAGAATGCCAATTAAAATCAGAAATCACAAAATAAAATAGTTCCCCTAATGAAATATACATGCCATAATTGCAAGTTTTTATCGGAGACTTTGAGAAACAAGTGTAAGCTATCGTTTTTGGCAAGTACTTCCCATTAATCTAAAAAGCCTCAGAGCCTGTTTTAAAATAATTATTTTCTCTGCTCCATGTAACTAAAACATTTTAACCCTTGCTTCATCTTTCCGCTCACATGTCATTTCAAGTACTCAGTGTTGAACATATTCCCTTTATAATACATCTGAGCTTACATTTTATTTCTAAAGTCATCTTGGTTAACCACAATTTGGATTTCTGAAAGTCTAGTAACCTATCTCTCAATGTGAGACATTTTAGCATAGATATATGGCATTTCCACTTTAAAATTATTAATGCTAAATTTAAGCCTAAATATGATTGTTTTTCTCATTTTATTGTTTATGTTTCTTCCTTGATTCTTCTTCTTCTCACATTTCCATTGTTTAGATTTTACAGGAATATAACCTCGGTGCTCTTAATATCGCTCTGAAGTTCTAATAATGATGAAAGCAAAGAAGTGAACACGATACCTTAACTATAGAAAACAAACTGATGGTTACCAGAGGGGAGGTGGATGGAGGCATGGGTAAAGGAGGCGATGAGGATTAAGGAGTACACTTGTGATGAACACTGGGAGATGTATGGAATAGTTGAATCAGTATATTGTACCCCTGCAACTAATATAACACTGTATGTGAACTACGCAGGATTTTAAAATAAAATGAAATTAAATCATAAAAATGAAAAAAAGTGAACACTATAAAACAAAAGTGACTTGGAAAAAAATAAGACATGGGGCCTTGTTGGGGGGGCTCTGTGACTGCAGTTTTCAGTGCAATCCGTGGCTCTCATATCATTGACAAAACACAATAGTTGACGTATCAGTACGTGTTTTGTTGTTGTTCTTAAAAACAGACTTATGAAGGCCCAAATGGAAACCTTTATTATTTGATTTTATATTCTAAAAGTTTTTTTTTAATTAATCTTTATCAGCATATGCTTCTTGATATATCAGTGAAGCATGCTAATTTTTTATGTACATCTCATTACTGCGAAATAAAATGAAAGGCCTCCTGCAGTCAGTCACATTATTTTAAAAGTGCTTTAGATTTCCCTGGGATACTCCAAAAGCAGCGGCTTTATTATAAGATTTTTTTTTGATACTTAGCCTTGATATGTGACTTACCAGATTGCCACATGACATTTCATGCTTTGTTGAAGAAATTTGAGTGTTTAATAATGAAAATAAGAGTGGGGATTGAAAGAATATCAGCTTATAAAGTTGCAGGGAGACAAAAATCTTTGGATCTCAAAGGGCAGTGCGGAATTTATCACAGAGTAGAAAACAGAAGTTTAAAGTAGATAAAAGCCTGGTTTCCCAACTCTCAGAATAATGTATTGTTGATGAAAATAAAGTTTGTGGCCCCATTAATTCTCTGTTTAAATTCCATTTCCACAATATATTAATGTGGCTATAGACAAGTTACTTACTATCCTTGGGGCACTCTCCTCTTTTCATTAAAGACTTTTATTTAAGGACCTTAATACAAATCTCATAGGACTACTGAGAGGATTTAAATGAGCAGAATTCACTGTGTAAATTGTAAAGAACATGAGTAATGCTGGAGTCAGACGATCTCACAGTGAATTCTGGTTCTGGATCTCAGTAAAAAATCTGTATTCTTGGGGCAAGTTATGTAATCTCTTTGAGTCTCTTATATATTGTACAGATGTTAACATCCTTAAATTTCATATTTACAATCCTTCTACTGTAGACTGAATGTATGTGTCCCTCTAAAATCCCTATATTGATACCTATCTCCCAATATGATGGTTTTGGATATGAGGCCTTTAGGAACTTACATCTTTAATACTATTATAAAAGAGACCTTGGAGAGCTCTCCTCCCCTTCCACCATATAAGGACACAGAGAGACGACAGCCATATATAAACCAAAGGCAGGTTCTCACCCGACACCAAATCTGCCGATGCCTTGATCTTGAAATTGACAGCCTTATGACTTGTGAGAAATGAATTTCTGTTATTAAGCCATCCAGTCCATGGTGTTTTGTTATAGCAGCCAAAATCAACTAGGACAACTTCATGAGGATTAAATAAGATGACCATATAAGTCTTCTATTATTTCTTAACACGTCAACAAATAGTTTATGGCTTAAAACAATACCCATTCACTTTTTTCATAGAGTCTGTAGGTAAGGAGTTTGAATATGGCTAACAGGGTCCTTTGCTCAGGGTCTCATGAGGCCACAATGTAGATGTTGGCCAAGATAAGTTTCTTTCTTTTCCAAGCTCATGTAGTTGTTGGCAAAATTCATGTCCTTGTGATTGAAAGATCGACATTCCAGTGTTCTTCCTGACTCAGCTGGGAATGTTCTCACAGGATTTTTCACAATATAGCAGGTTACTTCTTTGAGAACAACAAAATAATATTTTCTTTTCTAGTCCTTCTTTAAGTTTCACCTGATTGAGTAGGCCAACTCAAATCAATAAGTAAATAAGTAAATAAGTAAATAAATAAATAAGTAAATAAATAGATAAATAAATAAATAAATAAATAAATAAATATTGGGGCATCTGGGTGGCTCAATGGGTTAAGCATCTAACTTTTTCTCAGGTCATAATCTCATGGGTTTGTGACTTCGAGCCCCACATTGGGCTCTGTGCTAAGAACTCAGAGCCTGGAGCCTGCTTCAGATTCTGTGTCTCCCTGTCTGACCCTCTCCTGCGCTCTCTCTCTCTCTCAAAAATAAATAAACATTAAAAATAAATAAATAAACAAACAAATAAATCAATCTCCCTTTTAATGCCAAAACAAAATATCTTGATCCTCAGTTATATCTGCAAAATTTCTTCGCCTTTGCTTTATGATGTAGCTTAATTATGGCAATGATATCATATTAACACATTCCATCTACACTCAAGTGAAGCAATTTATATAAAACAAGATGGGGAATCCTGGAGGCCACCTTAGAATTTAGCCTACAACTTCCATGAAAGAAAAATGCTTAGCACAGAATCTGACAAATAGTAAGTACCGAATATATGTAAACTAAACATGCAAAGTGCTTAGCACAGTTCCTAACTCATGGTAAAACTCCCTAAAGATCACCTCTTATGATCATGATTATTTCAACTTTTCAGTTATGTGATATAATGTATTTTCCTTGCCAACTCATTCACTCTTGATAACATTTGCATTGTTATCAATCTATCAGTAGGGTTCAGCATCTTCCTTGACCAGTTGGGAATTCTGTACTTTTGTTTTAGTAAGGCTTGCTCTAGCAAATGTAGTAATATTCCCACAGCCACAAACAAATTTAGTTTCAAAGGAAAAATCATATATTAGCTACTTGTACTGCATCTTCTTGAGAAAAATAATCTCTTTGATTTTTACCTGGCCAAAATAAGTCATTTTATGAGACAAGTTCATGAATATCAGGACAATCAAGTGCTATTTTTATCTGGTATGTGACTGTGCCAGTTTAGTTGACTATTCAAATGTGTATTGAATGTGATTTTCAGTGTCTCTGGTACTAGCATAAACTAAAAGCCAATATAAAATTGTTTTCCAAAATTAAATTTCTGGGGCGCCTAGGTGGCTCAGTCGGTTGAGCGGCCGATTTCGGCTTAGGTCATGATCTCACCGGTCCGTGAGTTCGAGCCCCGCGTCAGGCTCTGTGCTGACAGCTCAGAGCCTGGAGCCTGCTTGGGATTCTGTGTCTCCCTCTCTCTCTGACCCTCCTCTGTTCATGCTGTCTCTCCCTGTCTCAAAAATAAATAAACGTTAAAAAAATTAAATTTCTTTGAAGTAGTTAAAAGGTTAACTTATAAAGAATACCCTCCCTACTTGTATTCAAATAATTCAAAAGCCCACTCCATACAGTGATCTGTTAAGTGGGGATCAACTGTTGAATAAACGGTCTTTGATTCTCCTTAGCCAAACACTATAGCGTTTCCAATTTTTAAAAACTGTATACTTTTTTTTCAACCATGCTGTGAGCACAGCAATTTCTGGTTATATAAAAAGGACTAAATATTCAGTGCTAATTTTATTAGAGCTATGTTAAGATTTTTTTTTTCTGCTTATAATTTTCTCTGTTGACTATGGTAGAGATCTTTTGATTCCCAGAGAAATTTACAATTGGACTGAGTCTAAATAATTGTCCCACTTGAACCCATTTTCCAAAAATATGATACTAATATGAGCTAGAGTTTATTAATATTTAGATCTGTTACAATTAAAAGCAGAACTAGGGTCCTACGCTTGGGAGATTTGCAGCAGCTGAATGGTCTTTTTTAATAAAAACATAAGGCTGTAATGGAAATCTAGTCTCACTTAAAATTATGCTCTAGATATCATGCTGTGTGGATCATTTTATTTCCCCTAGAAAATATTTCCATCCATTCTTAACTGATACATAGAGGTGACTTTTTCGTCTTTTGTTGAAATAGTGTCACAATTATTTATTAAAGATTGATAAATGAAATAAAAAACAGATGGCAAAGGATCTTAAGGTAATAATGATTTTAACATGTACTTTTATATATGACACAGCCACTTAATCTTTGTAACGGAAATTATCAACCATACTCTGTAAATCACAGTATGGAGAAACCTAAGTCTTTTGGGTATTCATAAATGCACAACTCAATGCCAGAATTAAATCCACTATGGTGTAATACTACATTCTCGCCTTTTAAAAAATGTTTATTGTGGTATATTTAAAGCCATACATTTTACTAACATTTCACATTTCTTGTCAGTTAGTAATAACAACAAGATGTTTTCATTGAAAACAGATCTTTTTACATCAGAGAATTCTGTGGATGAGAGCAGTTGGTTTTTATTAACTTAAGTAGGTGTATAGAATTAGTAGGAAAGAACAACTCAAGTATTAGAAAACCACAATTATGTTCAATCCTTAGCCAATTTACATTGCATATGGATAATACTCCATCTGTTACTTGATGGTGATTTTGGTCCTAGCTTAAAGATCTAATGATTGAATGAATCTTCACTTCAGTATAGAGGCAGGCAGATAAGTGGGATAATCAGGATTTCATAGTTTTTCAAATATAAGTTGCCTGCAAACTAACACACGTTGGCATTTGCTCACTCAACATCTATTCACAGACACTTCAGTGAATTACCAGCTCAGGTTTCCTGCCATGTGCCAGATTAACATGTTTTCATTAGAAAGTAGTCTTCCCGTAACCTTTAAGACTATAACACAGACAAGGTAGAGAACTTGTTGTCAGTCCAAGTTTTGTC
This sequence comes from Panthera uncia, assembly GCF_023721935.1. Taxonomy (NCBI): domain Eukaryota; kingdom Metazoa; phylum Chordata; class Mammalia; order Carnivora; family Felidae; genus Panthera; species Panthera uncia. The sequence continues at coordinate 25,358,969 of NC_064811.1, read as the reverse complement.
TCAAAAAAACTATGAACAACATTTACTATTAGACGTATTTATTTTGTGTGTGTGTAAGAAGATTTAAATTTTACTCTTAGCAAATTTCAGCTATAATACAGTGTTTTTAACTATAGTCACCATGGTGTACATTAGGCCCTCACACCTACTTCATTTTATAGCCGAAAGTCTGTACCCCTTTAGCAACCTCTTTCTATTGCGCCCAACCCCCAGCCCCAGCCGCCATTTTTTTATGCCTTTTCAAGGAGTTTGAATTGTTAATTTGGATTCCACCTATAAGTGGTACCTTGCAGTATTTGTCTTTTTCTGTCTGGCTATTTCACTTAGCATAATGCTATCAAGGTTTATCCGTGCTGTAGCAATGGGCAGGATTTTTTTTCTTTCTCATGGCTGAATAATACTCTTGTGTGAATATGACAACTTTTTTTTTTTTTAATCCATTCATCAATTTATGGACACGGGTTGTTTCCACACCTTGACTATTACTAAGAGTGCTGCAATGACCATGGGGGTATAGATACCCTTTCAATACCCTATTTTCATTTCTTTTGGATATATACCCAGAAGTGGGATTGCTGGATTGTAGGGTAATTCTATTTTTGATTTTCTGAGGAAACGCCACACTGTTTTTCATAGTGGCTGCACCAATTTACATTCCCCAACAGTGCATCAGGATTCTCTTGTCTCTTCTTCCTTACCAGTACTTGTTAACCTTTGTATTATCCTTTGTATGTCTTTGGAAAAATGCGAATTCAGATCCTCTATAGATTTAATTAGATGTCTTTTCCCCTTATTGAGTTGTAAGTTATTTATATATTTTGTATATTAACCCCTTATCAGACATAGGATTTGATAATATATTCTTCCATTTGGTAAGATGTCTTTTCATTTTGTTGATGGCTTCCTTTTCTATGTTGTGCTTTTTCCTTTGTTATTGTCCCTTTTGTATGTTTTGCTCTTTAAAAAAAATTTTTTTACATTTATTTATTTTTGAGAGACAGAGACAAACAGAGCACGAGTGGGTGAGGGGCAGAGAGCGAAGGAGACACGGAATCTGAAGCAGGCTCCAGGCTCCCAGCTGACAGCACAGAGCCTGATGCAGGGTTCAAACTCACAACCATGAGATCATGACCTGAGCTGAAGTCCGACGCCTAACTGACTGAGCCACCTAGGTGCCCCAATGCTTTTGCTCTTTTTTACCTTTACTTTTGATGTCAACCACCGTGCTTCCCCCAAAACATCACCAGAGATGATGTCAACGACCTTACCACCTATGTTTTCTTCTTAAGAATTTTATGGTTCCAGAACTTAAATTCAAAATCTTTAATGCTTTTTGCATTGATTTTGTGTGTGTGTGTTTGTGTGTGTGTGTGTGTGTGTGTGTGTGTGTGTGTATGGAGTAAAATAGGGTCCAGTTTTACTTTTTGCATGTGGCTGTCCAGTTTTCTCCACTCCATTTACTGACTACTTTCCCCACTATGTATTCTTGCCTGCTTTGTTGTAGATTAATTGACTTTATATGTATGGATTTATTTCTGAGTTCTCTATTCCCTTAATCAATACATCCATTTTTTATGCTTTTACCATACTGCTTTGATTACTATAGTTTTGTAACAGAGTTTGAAATCAGAGAGTGCGATGCCTCCGGTTTTGACGTTTATCAAGATTTCTTTGCTATTTGAGGCCTTTTGTGGTTCCATACAAATTTTAAGGTTGCTTTTTCTATTTTTTTTTTAAATGACACTGCAAGTTTGATAGGGCTTACATTGAATCTATAGATTGCTTTGGGTGATAAAGACAGTTTAACAATATTATGTCTTCCAGTCCATAAACATGGAATATCTATTTATTTTGATCTTCAATATTTAATCAACATCTTAGAGTTCAGTGTACAGATATTTTGTCTCCAAGGTTAAATTTATTCCTAAATATTTTATTCCTTTTGTGAATGGAATTGTAGATGGAATTTCTTTTTGATTTTTTCTTCTGATGACTTGCTGTTGATGTATAGAACTGAAACTGATTTTTGTATATTGATTTTGGTATCTTGCAATTTTACAGAATTTATTAATGCTAACCTTTTTTGGAGTCTTTAGGGTTTTCTTTATATAATGTCATGTCATCTGCAAATAGACACAAGTTCTTTCTTTTTAATTTGGATGCTTTTTACCTATTTCTTGCTTACTGGTTCTGGCTAGACTTCCAGTACTAATACAAATAAAAGTGGTGAGGCTGGGCATCCTTGTCTTATTCCTGGTCTTTTAGCTTTTAACTGTTGAGTATATTTATTAGCTATAGGCTTGACGTATAAGAGATTTATATGTTGAGGTGTATTCACTTTATAACTAGTTTGTTGAGAATTTTTATAAGAAGAGATGCAGACTTTTGTCAAAAGTTGTTTCTGTTTCTATTGAGATTTTATCCTTCATTTTTAATTTCTCTTTTGTTAATCAGGTATATCACAGATCCCTGGAATAAATTCCATTTGTCATGATGTATAATCCTTTTAATTTACTGTTTAATTTGATTTGCTAACATTGTGTTGAGAGTTTTTGCATGTATGTTTATTAAGAATATTTACCTGTAATGTTCTTTTGTTTTGATGACTTTTTTCTAGTATCGATATTAGGGTGATGCTGGCCTTGTAAAATGAGAAAGGCATGTTTCCTTTTCTTCTACTTTTTTTGAAGAATTTGAGAAGGATTGATAATAATTCTTCTTTAAATGTTTGGTACAATTTACCAGTGAAGCCACCTGGTCCTGGATTTTTATTTGAGAGGTTTTTGACTATTGATTCAATCTCCCTACTAATAATTAGTCTGTTTGATTTTCTATTTCTTCATCATCCAGTTTAGGTAAATTACCTTTATTTTAGGTTGTTCTTTTTTCCTAGGTTGCCCAATTTGTTGGTATGTAATTTTTCATAGTAGTCTTTTATTGTCCTTTTTACTTCTGTATTATCAGTTGTAACACCTACTGTTTTCATTTCTGAAAACAGTTTTTGTTGTGTTGTTTTGTGTGTGTGTGTGTGTGTGTGTGTATGTTTGTTTTTGTTTTTGTTTTTGGTGTAGCTAAAGGTTTTCTTGTTTTCTTTTCAAAAAAAAAAAAAAAAAGAGGAGGGGGTGCCCCTGGGTGCTCAGTTGGTTGAGCGTCCACTTCGGCTCAGGTCACAATCTCATGGTTCATGAGTTCAAGCCCCACTTTGGGCTCGAACAGAGCCTGGAGTCTGCTTTGGATTCTGTGTCTCCTTCTCTCTCTCTCTGCTCCTTCACCACTCATGCTCTGTCTCTCTCTGTCTCTCAAAAATAAAAATTTAAAAAATAAAAAAAAAAGCTCTTAGTTTCACTGATCTATTCTGTTCTTTTTAGTCTCTATCATTTATTTCTGTTATGAATTCATTTCCTTTCTTCCACTAACTTTGCATTTATTTGTTGTTCTAGTTTCTTGAGGTATATAGTTAGGTTTTTTGAGCTCTTTCCCAATGTAGGCATGTACTGCTTTGAAATTCTGTCTTAGAATTGCTTTTGCTACATCACCTAAGTTTTAGTATGCTGTGTTTCCGTTTTGATTTGTCTCAATATATTTACTTTTAATTTCTCTTTTGATTTATTTTTGATCCATTTTTTGTTCAGTAGCATGTTGTTCAATCTCCAAGTATTTGTTAATTTTCCACCTCTCTTGTAATTTCACTTTCATATTACTGTGGTTGGAAATGATGCTTGATATGATCAGTCTTCTCAAATTTATTAAAACTTGTTATGTGGCCTAACATAGGCTATATCCCGGAGAATGTTCCATGTGTACTTGAAAAGAGTGTATATTCTTCTATTGTCTGTTATAATCTTCTATAAATATCTGTTAACTCCGTCAGGCCTAATATGTAGTATATATGTCCAATGCTTCCTTAATGATTTGTATCTCCATGAGTCCTACATTGTTGAAAGTGAGGTATTTAAATTCCCTTCTATTATTATATTGCAGTCTATTTCTCCTTCAGATCTGTTAATGTTTGCTTTCTAAAGTTAGGTGCTCTTAATATCAACACATTTTTATTTCATGCTGGAATATATCATAGTGCTTTCTACTGAAAGAAACTACCCAGAGTGTGACAGAATTAGCAGTTCCTTTTTCTATTCGCAAGTTGGAAACTTTTGTGAAATAGTTCTCACATGTTTAAAATGGCATAGAACAGGCATCAGCAAAACTCCTGTGGTCAAATCCTGTCTGTTACCCATTTCAAAAATAAAGTTCTATTAGAGCACAACCATGACCATTTGTGTAGAACTGTCTATGGTTCCTCTGTGCTACAGTGGGAGAGTTGGGATAGTTGTGACAGAGATCATATGGTCCACAACTTCTAAAATATTTAGTCTTTATTTGGCCATTTACGGAAAAAGTTTATTGTTGCCTGGCATAGAGGAAAATGCAAAGATGTTCAACACAAGGGTTAAGGTGATATTATTTCCATAAAATTATTTCAGTTCTCAAAAAGGCGCTGATACACTATGGCTATTGCATGTATTAACATTGTATTATTTATAAATAAATATATATATATGTGCATATGTGTGTATACATATATATTTATAAATAATACAATGTGTATACATATATATATGTATACATACACATATATTTTACTTTCTAGAATTCAATCAAAGATATATTGTCATTGGGGTAGGAAACAGAACAAAAACATATACATTAAAAAATAAAGGCTAACAAGGAGTTTGAGAGTTTTACCCTTTATACTTCCTATTAGTTATATTTTATTTGTAGATAATGGAAAATGTAACAAAGAGGTGTCAAATAATTATTACTTAAGATGAATAATGTATATTAGCTTTTATCTAAATTTAATTCCTCTGTTCATTTGAGAAACTGTAACTCCAGCTTAATTGGATGCCTCCCTTTTTGAAACCTGGAAGACAGTTATTATGGACACTTCTAAGCAAAAGGAGAAGAACTGAGACAATGGAAATACCTTTCTGATTTTTATACTGTCACATTTTTCCGTACATAGGATCAAGTCAGTCCCAACTCTGAAATTGTTATGCAAGAATGGAAAGGACTTTCTGAGTCAAAATTAAGCAAAGTTCAAAATAGGATAAATAATCCTCCAGGGTTGAAAAAGAGTCTTTTTCACTTAATTAGCAAAGATAATTTGTATTATAAATACAAAAATATTAGATGTATGTAATATTTAATTTAACGTATAATATATATAATTTAATATATTATATATAATATTTAATTGTAGAGGACTATAAGGAAAAGAAAAATAAAACATACATATGGACTAATAAAATTCTACTCCACATATTCACTTACAGAACAATAGTATAACATCGATTTTCACAACATGCATTTATAGATGTAGTATCAAATAAATTCAATTTCTCTTTAGCCATAATGTTAACTCCAACCCTAATATATGTGAAAGATATAGAGGGCCTAGCATAGTTTTCATTCTTGTAGCAAGTAATATGAACAAAAATCCTAGACTTTTTGCTGTTGACTCTAACAAGAAAAATTAGGAAATGTATATGTGACTCTTTCCAGGCTCTATGGAATGCAGTGAATGATGCCCATCCTTGAAAACAGCCTCTTCTTAAGACAGCATTGAAAGTATGAAGTTATCCTTGAAGTAAATCTCCATTCTCAACAATGATCATTGTTTATATTATATATTCTCTTCTTGATCGTTCATTTTAGCAACTCCATATTTATTAGCCAAGGCTAAATGATATTTTCCTTTACATACATAAACAAAATATTTTGACAAGTTTCTGAATTAAAATGCTGTGACATTCATTCATTCATTCTGACATCCAAGAAAGTATTAAACAAATTATCTTTTCTTCTTTTACTCTTTTATTGAGCACCTATTATGTGGCATGGATTATCCTAGTTATTGACGCTACAACAATAAGCAAAACAGAAATAACTTTCTACCTTCAAGGAGTTTTATATTTCACTGGATTTTAGCAAAGCTTTTCAGTACAAAAAGACGTACTTCAATAAGTACATAAATCAATGTTGTGTATAATATTTTACTTTACTTAGATGGAAACAGTTATCAGTTTCCATGGAGTTAAACTGCTTTTATATAAGAGACAAAAAAAAAGTAGTAGAAGAATGTGAATGGTGATCAAAGCTAGGACTGAAGCTGAAATAAAGAGACCAGATTTAGAATGTTAAAATAAAGACCTGAATTCTATGTCAATGAGTAATGAGAAATAAGTTAAAATAGTAGTGATCAAATGCTTGCAAGTAATTTACGTAAGCCCCACCTTCCGCTGAGTTCTGTGAATATAGACCTCTGATTTATAATAAAATATTCATAGCTAATATTTATTAATCGTATGATATTTGTTCTAAGCGTTTTGCATTAATTCAGTCAGTAAACTATAAAGAAAAATTTTAAAGTTTGCAAATCTAGTCATTAGGTACCATTATTAGTCTCACTATATATTAAGGGACTCCAAGCACCCAGAATTTAAATAATTTATCCCAGGTCACAGGGCCATTATGTGGTGGAGTTAAAATTCATATGTACAAAGTTTATACACTGCATTCTCTTACACTAAGGCAAGAATTTGGAGTGAATAATTTGTTTACAAAATACTTTTTGACATTTTTAAAATTGTTTTTAATGTTTATTTATTTTGGGGACTTTTTGGGGGGATTGCATCAAATCTAGATGAAGTTTGGAAGAACTCACATCTTAATGATACTGAGTTTTCCTGTCTTTGAACATGAATAATCTCTCCATTTTGGTTCTTTGATTTCATTCTTCAGAGTTCTATAGTCTTCCTCAAGACTAGGAGAAATCTTGGATATTATGTTAGATTTACACTTCTGAATCTTATTAATATTTTGTTAAGAATTTTTGTACCTGTGTTCATGAGGGATATTTATCTGTAGTTTTCTCTCTGCCTGGTTTTGGTTATTTGGTAGAATAAGTTAGGAAGTATTCCTCTGTTTCTACTGTCTTGAAGAGTTTGTAAGTAATTGGTATAATTTCTTCATTAAATGTTTGGTAGAATCCATCAGTGAATCCATCTGGCCTGGTGCTTTTTGCTTTGTAAAGTTATTATTGATTCTGTTTCTTTAATAGATATAGGCCTATTCAGATTGTGTATTTTTCTTGTGTGAGTTTGGCAGATTGGGTCTTTCAAGGGGTTGGTCTATTTCATCTAGATGATCAAATTTACAATCACAGAGTTGTTCAGAATATTTTTTTACTACTCTTTTAATGTCCATGGAATAAGTTCCAGTGTCTCATCTTTCATTTCTGATATTAATAATTTGTGTTCTCTCTTTTCTTCATTCTGACTAGGGGCTTATTAGTTTTATTGATTCTTTTTTCAAAGAAATAATTTTTGTATTTGTGGAATTTTTTCTCCATTGATTCTGTTCTTTTATTTCTACTATGTTTATTTTCTTCGTAGTTTGGATGAATTTGTTCTTCTTTTGTTTCCTATGGTGATAGCTTACATTATTGACTTTAGATCTTTCTTCTTTTCTTTTTTATTTTAAGTTTTAAAAGTTTATTTATTTATTTTGAGAGACAGAGAGCAAAAGAGGGTCAGAGAAAGGGAGAAAGAGAGAATTCTAAGCAGGAACAACACTGTCCACACACAGCCCGATGCAGGGCTCAACCTCACAAATTGCGAGATCATGACCTAAGCTGAAGTCAAGAGTGGGACACTCTACCAACTGAGTCACCCAGGAGCCCCTCTTTTATAATATCTGCATTCGATGCTATAAATTTCAAAGCATTACTTTCACTGCTTCCCACAAATTTTAATAAATTGTATTTTGAAATTTCTTCTTTGACTCATGTACTACTTAGAGGTAGATTGTTTAGTATCTAAACATTCTGGAATTTTTTCAGCCTTGTTTTATTAAAATATAATTAACATGCAATGTTTTATTAGTTTCAGGTGTACAACATAATGATTCAATAATTGTAAACACTACTCAGTACTCACCATGGTAAGTGTAGTCACCATCTGTAACTATACAGCATTATTACAATATTATTGACTCCATTTCCTATTCTGTAATTTTCATCTTAGTGACTTATATTGTGAATATATAGCTTCATTTCATAGTATTCTGAGAGCAGATATTATATGATTTTTATTGTTTTAAAATGTGTTAAGGCATGTCTTGTGGACCAGAATGTGGTCTGTCTTGGTAATGTTCCATGCAAGCTTAAGAAATGTGTGCAATCTGCTGCTGTGGATGAAGTTGTTGACAGATATCAATATCCAGTTTATTATATAAACTGTCAGCACAGGGGGCCTGATGTAGGGGCTCGATCTCGTGAACCTCAAAATCATGACCTGAGCCAAAATCAAGAGTCAGACATTTAACCAACTGAGCCACCCAGGCACTCCAACCTCATGCGTTTTGATGCTCTGTTGGTAGGCTCATACATGTTAAGCATTGCTAGGTCTTGGAGAATTGACTCCTTTATCACTGTAATGTACAACTTAATGCCTCATAATGTTTCTTGTTCTGAAGTCACCTCTCTCTGAAATTATTATAGCTATTCCTGCTTTCTTTGTTTTCTTCTCTCAAGTTTTTATTTAAGTTCCAGTTATTTAACATACAGCGTATTAGTTTTAAAAACAGAATCTGGTGAATCATAACTTACAGTCAACACCCAGTGCTCATCACAAACACCCTCTTTAATGCCCATCACCTATTTAACTCACCCCCAACCAATCTCTCCTCCAGTAACTCAATTTGTTATCTATAGTTGAGACTGTTTTCTGGTTTTCCTCTTCCTTTTTTTCCTCTCCTATATTCATCTGTTATATTTCTTAAATTCCACATATGAGTGAAATCATATGGTACTTTTCTTTCTCTAACTGACTTATTTCACTTAACATATTGCTCTCTGGCTCCATCTGTATCCTTACAAATGGCAAGATATTATTCTTTTTTTATGGTTGAATAAAATTTTCCGTTGCATATATACCACATCTTTATCTATTCATCAGTCAATGGACAGTAAGCCTGTTTCCATAATTTGGATATTGTTGATAATGTTCCTATAAACATCAGGGTGCATGTATCCCTTCAAATCAGTATTTTTGTGTATTTGGGTAAATACCTGGTAGTGCAATTGCTGGCTTATAGGGTAGTCCTATATGCTTAAGTTTATTTATTTATTTTGAAAGAGAGGAAGAGCATGCACAGGGGAGGGGTGGGGCAGGGAGGGAAAGAGAGAATCCCAAGCAGGCTCCACACTGTCAGTGTGGACCTGATGCAGGGCTGAATCTCACAAGCTGTGAGATCATGACCTAAGCCAAAATCAAGAGTCAGGCGCTTAACCAACTGAGCGACCCAGGTGCACCAAAGTAGTTCTATTTTTAACTTTTTGAGGAACCTCCACGCTGTTTTCCAGAGTGGTTGCACCAGTTTGCATGCTCACCGACAGTGTAAGAGGGTTTGCTTTTCTCCACATCCTTGCCAACACCGTTGTTTCCTATGTTGTTAATTTTAGCCATACTGATTGGTGTAAGATATTTTATTGTAGTTTTGATATACATTTCCCTGATGAGTGATGTTGATTAGTGTTTCATGGATTTGTCAACCATCTGTATGTATTCTTGGGGAAAATGTCTCTTCCTGTCTTCTGCCCATTTGTTAACTAGATTATGTGTTTTCTTGGCTTTTGAGTTTATAAGTGCTTTATATATTTTAGATATTAACCCTCTATCGGATATGTCATTTGCAAATATCTTCTCCCATTCAGTAGGTTGCCTTATAGTTTTGCTGATTGTTTTATTCACTGTGCAGAGGCTTTTCATCTTGATGGAATCCCAATACATTTTTGCTTTTGTTTCCCTTCCCTCAGGAGACATAACTAGTATGAAGTAGCTATGGCTGATGTCAAAGGTGTTACTACTTGTGTTCTCCTCTAGGATTTTCATGGTTTCCTACCTCACATTTAGGTCTTTCATCCATTTTGAATTTATTTTTCTGCACAGGGTAAGAAAGTGGTCCAGTTTCATTTTTTTACATGTTGCTGTCCAGTTTTCCCAACACCATTTGTTGAAAAAATTGTCTTTCTTCCATTGGATAGTCTTTCCTGCTTTGTCAAAGATTAGTTTATCATATAATCGTGGGTTTATTTCTGGGTTTTCTACTCTGTTCCATGGATCTTTATGTGTCTGTTTTTGTGCCCGTACCATACTATCTTGATCAGTGCAGCTTTGTTTTTTGTTGTTGTTGTTTTGTTTTGGGTTTTTTTTTTAATGTTTATTTATTTTTGAGAAACAGAAAGAGAGACAGAGCATGAGTGGGGGAGGAGCAGAGAAAGAGGGAGACACAGAATCTGAAGCAGGCTCCGGGTTCTGAGATGTCAGCACAGAGCCTGACGAGGGGCTCGAACTCACAAACTGTAAGATCATGACCTGAGCCAAAGTTGGATGCTTAACTGACTGAGCCACCCAGGTGCTCCAGGTCACTACAACTTTGTAATATAACTTGAAGTCTGTAATTGTGATCTCTCCAGCTTTTCTTTTTCAAGATTGCTTTGGCAATTCAGGGTTTTTTGTGATTCCATACAGATTTTAGAATGGTTTGTTTTAGCTCTGTGAAGAATGCTGGTGTTATTTTGATAGGGATTGCATTGAATGTGTAGATTGGTTTGGGTAGTACAGACATTTTAACAATATTTGTTCCTCCAATCCGTGAGCATGGAATGTTTTTCCATTTCTCTGTCTAAACTTTAATTTTTTTCATAAAGGTTTTATAGTTTTCAGAGTACAGATCTTTTCCCTCTCTGATTAGGTTTTTCCTAATCTTACAGTTTTTGGTGTAATTGTAAGTGGGATCAATTCCTTGATTTCTCTTTCTGCTGCTTCATTATTGGTGTATAGAAATGCAATACATTTACCTATGTTGGTTTTGTATCCTTCAACTTTGCTGAATTTGTGTATCAGTTCTAGCAATTTTTGGTGGAGTCTTTGGGTTTTCTACATAGAGCATTATGGCATCTGCAAATTGTGAAAGTTTGACTTCTTCCTTGCCAACTTAAATGCCTTTTTTTTTTCTTTTTGTTCTCTGATCACTGAGGCTAGGAATTCCAGTATTATGTTAAATAACAGTGGTGAGAGTGGACATTCATTCCTGTCTTGTTCCTGATAATGGAGAAAAGCTCTTAGTTTTTCCTTATTGAGGATGATATTAGCTGTGGGTTTTTCATATATGACCTTATGATGTTGAGCTATGTTCCCTTTTTTTGCTTTGTTTTGTTTTTTGTTTGTTTTTTTTAATCAAGAATAGATGCTGTGGTTTGCCAAATGCTTTTTCTGCATCTATTGAGAGGACCATACCGTTCTTATCCTTTCTTTTATTAATGTGGTATCATGTTGATTGATTTGCAAATATTGAACCACCCGTGCAGCCCAGGAATAAATCCCACTTGATCATAGTGAATGATTCTTTTAATGTACTGTTGGATTCAATTTGCTGGTATTTTATTGCGAATTTTTGTATTAATATTCATCAGGAATATTGTCTGTAGTTCTATTTTTTAATGGAGCGTTTGTGTAGTTTAGGAATCAGGGTAATACTTGCCACATAGAATGAGTTTGGAAATTTTCCTGCCATTTCCATTTTTGGAATAGTTGGAAAAGAATAGGTATTAACACTATTTTAGATGTGTGATAGAATTCCCCTGTGAAACCATCTGGCCCTGGAATTTTCTTTGTTGAGAGATTTTTGATTACTGAATCAATTTCTTTGCTAGTTATTGGTCTGTTCAAGTTTCTATTTCTTCCCATTTCAATTTTGGTAGTTTATATGTTTCTAGGAATGTATCGTTTTCTTCCAGATGTCCAATTTGTTGGCGTATAATTTTTCATAATATTCTTTTGTAACTATTTGTATTTCTGTGGTATTGGTTGTTATTTCTTGTCTCCCATTTGTGATTTTATTTTTGGAGGGTCCTTTCTTTTTTCTTTTTCATAAGTTTGGCTAGAGGTTTATCAATTTTATTAATTTTTTTCAAAGAACCAGCTCTTGGTTTCATTGATCTGTCTTACTTTTTATTATCATTATTATTTTTTAAATTTCTATATCTTGTGTTTCTACCCTAATTTTTATTATTTCCCTTATTCTGATGACTTTAAGCTTCATTTGTTGTTCTGTTTCTGGTTCCTTTAGGTGTAAGGTTAGGTTGTTTGATATTTTTCTTGTTTTTTGAGGTATCCCTGTATTGCTATATACTTCCCTTTTTGACCATTTTTGCTGTAACCCAAAAGTTTTGGATCATTATGTTTTCATTTCCATTTGTTTCCATGTATATTTTTAATTTATTCTCTAATTTCTTGATTGATCCATTTATTCTCTAGTAGCATGTTTTTTAATTTGAATGTATTTGTGATCATTCTAATTTTTTTCTTGTGGTTGACTTCAAGTTTCATAGCCTTATAGTCAGAAAATAGGTACTTTATGATTTCAGTATTTTTGTATTTGCTGAAGCCTGATTTGTGATCTAGTATGTGATCTATTCTGGAGAATGCCCCTGTGCACTTGAAAAGAATGTGCATTCTGCTGCTTTAAGATGAAATATCTGGAATTTATCTGTTAGCTCCATATGGTCCAGTGTGTCATTTCAAACCATTGTTTTCTTGTTGATTTTTTGCTTGTATGATCTGCCCATTGATTTAACTGGGGTATTAAAGTCCAGTAATACTAAAGTATTATTTTCAATGAATTCCTTTAGGTTCGTTATTTGTTATATTTGTTATGCTTGTTATATATCAGGGTGTTTTCATGTTGGAGGCATAAATATGTACAATTGTTAGATCTTATTGTATTGTCCCCTTTATGATGATACAGTGTTCTCCTTTACCTCTTGGTACAGTCTTTGGTTTAAAATCTAGTTTGTCCAATAAAAGTATTGCTTCTCTGGCTTTTTTTTTTTTTTTTCATATCCATTTGCATGATGAATATTTCTCCATCCACTTACTTTCAATCTGCAGCCTTCTTTAGTTCTAAAATGAGTCTTTTGGGGTGCCTGAGTGGCTCAGTCAGTTAAACATCTGACTCTTGGTTTTGGCTCAAGTCATGATCTCACAGTTTGTGGGACCAAGCCCCGTGTCAGGCTACATGCTGAGATCATCGAGTCTACTTGGGATTCTCTCTCTCTGTCTCTCTATCCTCCTCCCCTGTTTGGATTCTTTCTTTCTTTCTTTCTTTCTTTCTTTCTTTCTTTCTTTCTTTTCCTCTCTCTCTCTTTCAAAATAAATAAACTAAATTAAACTAATGAATCTCTTCTAGGCAGCATATAATTGAGCCTCATTTTTTTATCCATTGTGGTGTGGCACTTTATGTTTTTTGATTGTAGTGTTTAGTCTATTTAAATTGAGAGTGATTATGATACATATGAGTTTAGTGACACTTTATTACTAGTTTTGTCATTTTTTTTCTGGAGATTTTCTTGTCCTTTCCAGGCCTCATCACTTTTGTTTTTCCTTCCCACTTAAAGAGTCCCCTTTAATATTTCTTATAGGTCTGGTATAATGGTCACAAATTCTTTTAGTTTGTTTTTCTCTGGGAAACTAATTATCTCTCCTTCTATTCTGAATGCTACTCTTGCTAGATAGAATATTCTTGGCTGCAGATTTTTCCCATTTATCATGTTGAATATATCATGCCACTCCCTTCTAGCCTGCAAAGTTTCTGTGGAGAGATCTGCTGCTAACCTTATGGGTCTTCCCTTGTAAATTAAGGACTTCCTTTGTCTTGCTGCTTTTATGATTTTTTCTTTATCACTATATTTTGCAAATTTAACTACAATATGTTTTGGATTGGGCCTGCTTTTGTTGATTTTGATGGAAGTTCTCTGTGCATTCTGGATTTGAATGTTTCCTTCCCCAGATTAGATTAGTTTTCAGGTATTATTTCTTGAAATAAATTGCCTGCCCCTTTTTCTCTCTTCTTTTTCTGGGACTCTTATGATATGAATGTTATTCTGTTTGATGGAAACCCTGAGTTCTCTAAGTCTACTCTCATGTTCTATCATTCTTTCTCTCTTTTCTTAAGCTTCATTATTTTCCCTAATTATATCTTATTCATTCCTCAGATTCTTCCATCCTTGTGCTCATCATTACATCCACTTGGTTTTGAACCTCAGTTATAGTATTTTTCATTGCTGCCTGATTTGTTTTTGGCTCTTTTATTTCTGTAGTAAGGGTATCCCTGAAGTTTCCATGTTTTTCTTAAGCCAAGCGGGTATCCTTATAATTGTTGCTTTAAATTCTGCATCAGGCATATTGCTTATATCTGTTTTACTTAGATCTCTGGCTTTGTATTTTTTTGGGGGGATGAATTCTTACATCTTGGAATTTTGTGTACATCTTTGTCTTCTGCTGTGTGTTGGAAAATCCTGTTATGTTTCTTGCTCCTATGAGTAATGGCTTTATGAAGAAGAGGTCATATAATGTCCAAGACCTGGTGCTTCAGGAAGTGTCTCTTTTGTGTGCTGTGTGTACTTCACTGGTGTGTTTTGGCTGTTCTATCCCTCAGGTCAGTCCCCTGCAGAGGTTCTCCTTGTCTTCCATGTACAGTGTTCAGACCTTGACCAGAGTGTGGCAAGTTTTAACTAAGTGTGCTCTGATATGTTTGTTAAATGAGACCTGATGCTATTTCTACTAGAACTGAACCTCTGAAGAACTCTAAGGTCAGTAGACGTGGTATGTTTAGGGGTTTGTGCTGGTCTTTTGGGAAAGGACCCATGGTCCTTAGGCACACCTGCCAGAGAAAAGCAGTACCAGCAGAGTGTGGGGAGGTGAGACTTTGTGTAAGCAAGTTAGGCAGACAGAGCTGGTGCTATGCTGTTTACTGAAGTTGATATATGCTGAGGGGAATGGAAGAGAATTGGAGTCAGCCAGCTCCTTTATACATGGAGAGAGAAGTCTGTGCTTCCTGACCTCAGTGAAGCCCTCCCTGAAGAGGAAATAATTTCTCCTTATGTGTCCTAGGTGTTTTTCAGATAGCTGTTTTTACATTGTGTGTTTGTTGTTTGTTGGCTTGGAGTAGCACAGTGCACTTTGGGCTCTATCCCAGCCAAGTCCGCTGACTTTTAAAACTCTGACTTAGGGACCTTGTGTGGTGAGGACCTGTGCTGGTGTTCTGGTGGAGGGTATCACCACAGTGGTACCCATGCAGATTTGATCCAGAAAGGCAGTCATGCCAGAGCACAGGGGCCAAGGATTTGGCACAAAGCACACTTGCAGCCAGTGTCCAGGCGAGCCGCCCTCAGCACGTGTCTCTTTACCTATGCTGAGGGGTGGGAAAGGGAAATGATACCTGCTCACTCCTTTATCTCCAGAAAAGCAATGCCACCTCTTACAGATGTGCTTTAAGAAGAGGGAGCGATCTCTCCCTGTGTACCCTAGATGATCCTCAGATCATCCTGTCTCCTGCGGGGTTGCTTGCCTGCCTTCTCTCCAGGAGAAGGGCAACACTCAGTTCTCTATCCAACCAAGCCCAGAGATCTCCAAAACTCCAGTTTTTTTAAATATAATTGGTTGCAAAAACTCACAAAAATCAGCCTCTCTCATTTTCCTAGCCAATGGCTTTGGAAAAGTGTTATTCTTGTGTGGATCCCTGTGTGCTCCACTCTTTCTTGCCTTTCTCTGTGACCAAGGCTCCCTCCCTTCTGCAGCACCCATGATCTCTTCCTCCCTAAGCCATGTCTCCAGACTTTCTAGCTTTCTTGATGTAGCATTTCCCCTTCCTCTAGTTGTGCAGTTTTTTCTATCAGTCTTCGGGTCAATTTCTTCAATATTCAGAATGATTTGATAGTTACCTAGCTGTGTTGAGGGACAGGTCAAACCTAGGGTCCTCCTACTACACTGCCATCTTAACTTACCCCCCCCATCCTGTTTTCTTTTGATTAGTGTTTTGTGTGTGTGTGTGTATGTGTGTGTATTTTCATTCATTTACTTTTTAACTTATATTTGTCTTTATATTTAAAGTGGGGTTTGTAGGTCACATAGAGTTGAATCTTGTCTTTTGATCTACCATTACATTCCCTGTCTTTTTATTGGTACATTTTTATCATTCATGTTTAAATTGATTATTAATACGTTTGGATTAATATTTACATGCTTGTTTCTATTTTCTTTTTGTCCTTTTTATTACTATTTTTTCTTCTATTCTTTCTCTGACTTTTGTAGCTTTAAGTGGACATTTTATGATTCAATTTCCTTCCTTTTTTAATTTTTTTTTTTAGTAGTTGCCCTAGAGTTTGCCAAATGCATTTACAACTAAACCAAGTCCACTTCAAATAACACTATACTATTCAATGTATAGTGTGAATACTTTATAATAACAAAATTATCTTAATTCTTCCTTCCCATCTTTTGTATCATAGCTGCCATTAATTTCACTTATGTTAAGCATGCATAAGCAATATGTATGTTATATATATGTGCATATAAAATCAAATATATTCCTATTATCATCTTGAATAAAGAGTTATGTTAGATCAGTTAAGAAAATTAATTTTTATAATGATTGTTTTAATGTTTTTATTTATTTTTGAAGGAGAGAGAGACAGAGCATGAGCGGGGGAGGAGCAGAGAGAGAGGGAGACACAGAATCCGAAGCAGGCTCCAGGCTCTGAGTTGTCAGCACAGAGCCCGACATGGGGGTCGAACTCACAAACTGTGAGATCATGACCTGAGCCAAAGTCAGTTGCCTAACCAACTGGGCCACCCAGAGGCCCCACAGTGATCTTCTTTTCTTTATGTAGATTCAAGTTTCTGATCTACTACATTTTCCTCTTCTCTGAAGAACTTGTTTCAAATATTACCTCTGTACTTCTTCTCTCTTCTTCTTCTTCTTCTTCTTCTTCTTCTTCTCTATTCCAAGTAAGTGTATGTATTTTTGTCTTTTGTAATTCTGTCACAGTCTATGAATAAATTTCCTTTCATATTTTTAAGTCTTTGTTCTCTTCGATATTTGGTTTTTGAAGATTCTAACATATGCTCTTTTTCAGTCTTTTCTCAGCTGTCCAGTCTACTATTGGACAGTCTACTACTACTATCAAAGTCAATTATCATTTCTGTTAGTGTTTATTTCTTTCACTTCTTTCTTATTTCTTAAAATTCCTCTTCCCTACTTAATTTATCCGTATGTTGTTGCACAGTATCTACTTTTTTCCATTAAAGCCTCCTCTTAGCTGATTAATTATATTTTTAAAAATTCATTTTCTGATCATTCTAACACTCTTTCCATGTATGACTATTTCTGATGTTTTCTCCCTTTCAAAAAGAAATTGCAGTAAATAAGACTTTGGTGATGTAGTGTTAGGTATGGGTGAAGGAAAGCGTTCTAGGTCCCTATAATTAAATTTTAGTCTGTTGGTGAGCCTATGCTCTTAAAATGAGAACTTTCTTGGTGCTTCTCAGCCCTCTCCATTTAAGTAAGATAGAATGGCTTGAGGGGGCTAGGGTTAGTGATATGCCTTCTCTTAGGTAGTTTAGGATATGATAAATCCCCAGCAAGTTAGTCTTTAATAATACAGTTTCTTCTAAGGGCAAGCAGAATGCTCTAGTATGTTTCAGATTTGTTCCTTTTTTCTTCCCTATTCCATAAGCATAACAAGATTTTACTCTGATATTTACTGTGAGAAACTAGTAGAACTCCTAATGGTAAGACCACCACAGTATCTACCTATGAATGGGCCCTCTTGGAGGTTTAAACCCTAAAACTTGTCCTCTGAGCTTCCAACAATTAATCAATTATGATTCAAGTTTTCCTTCCCTGTTGCTCTTGTTCCTATGGAGATTTCTGCTCTAGGAAGCTGTATTTTCAATTTGGTGGCAGCACTGTGCCTTGTGGTCTCAGTTCTCTGAAAATCAAAATAAAGTTGTTCTGTTTTCCTATAGTGCCATGAAGATAATTAAATAAAGTAATCATGGGAGATGGAGTAATTCTTGGGAAGGAGTATGTACTGCCAATAATGTGCATATGCAAAATATTCGATGATCCAAACAGTTATAAAGGAGAAAGATGATTATAAATTAGAATTGTCCACATAGAATTGATAAACATCATCTTGGTTATCCCATTTTTGTCAGTCACCAGTCATCCTAGCTGAGCTTTGTACAGAAATTAGACATCCAACATTGAACAACAGTATCTTGTGTACCATATTTAAAACTTTTCAATGAAAGGGAGATCTATATTACATATGTATGAATATAATCAAGTTACACAGTTGATGAATCTGGATTATGCTTGCCAAGAGTAAGCAACATCTAATGTCTTTATGCAGATACATCAAATTATTATCAAAATTTTCCTCAAGATGTGATTCTGGATGAGGAAAGTGGCCTGAAGGAGTATTCTGTTGAAACTCAGTTTCTGGATCTTGAAGCCTGCAAGAGGTAAACATTTTATGTTAGAAATATTCCTTCAATTTATTAATTGGACTAGCTAATTAATAAAGTTGTACTGTTTTAGGTGTGCCACAGTATAGAAGTTGCTAATGCAAAAATCTTAATTCATGAGATAATTAAAAAGTGGGACTAGGTTCCTTATGAAAGAATTACCTATGGGTTTTCATTCATTATGAGCAAGAAGTAAATTAGAATTGTTAATAAACCATTTTAAGCCATATATTGTAATAGATGTCTATTTGCATTATTATATTTAACTAACAAGCAGCTATGTGAATTAGATGCTCATATACCATTTTGCAGATGAGCAAACTGAGACAAAAAGAATTTCAGCATCTGGTCCCTAACCACCTAAGTAAGAAAATGCAGTGTAGATATTACAATATTAACCAACCTGGCTACAAAGCTTATCTTCCTTTCTCTAAAGATGTTTTTATATCTTTAAAATTAATTTTATATGTAAAACATTATTTATAATGTGAAGTTGTAACAGTTATAGAGACAGATAAACATGGTTTATTGGCAAATTTCAGTTTTTGTCAGCTACTATTTCTCTATTGTAAGATATTATCTGGAGGAATACGTTAGAATATTGTAGATTTGCCCTTTATTGTTCTCGTTAATCCTGTTGTTCCCTCTCTCAAACTAAAGTCTAATTGCTATCTCTTAATATAGCAACAACTTTTTGCTATTTGTGATTTTCCACAGCAACTGCATCTAATCATATTAGGGGGATTTTTATTAGCATGAGTAAGTTCTCTGTTGCTGCCTGACAAACCATCTCAAAGCATGTTGACTTTGAATTATTTACTATTTCTTAAGAGTCTGTGCTTACAACAGAAAGGTTTTTTTTTTTATTTTTTATTTTTTATTTATTATTTTTTTTTTTTCTGATATCTGTGAGACTTACCCACATGGCAGCAATCACCTGATGACTTGTCTGGAAATGGATGGTTTACTAAGGTCTTGCTCACATATATCTGAAGCCCTGGTGCTGGTTATTGGTAGATCCTCCCTCTTTCTATTTGGTCTCTCATTTAGTAGCATAGCTGAGGTTGCTTACAAGAAACAGAAGCAAAAACAACAAGAACTCTTGGGGCTATGCTCTGGAACTCACACAATACTGAATTTTCCCAATCTTATAGCAAGTTATAGGACCAGTCTCAATTCAAAATGTTGGGAAATAGTCTCCAACTTGTGAAAGAAAGACCACAAAATATTGTAATCATGTTTTCCAACCTACCACAATCACACACTTTTCTCTTTATGTTATTACTAGAATTAGTACTAGTATTGACAATGCTAAGAGTTATGGAGTAATGTGAAGCTAAATACCACTAACCCCAGAGCAAGATGTCCTTGATTTCAAACCCTAGCCCTGTAAAGTTGGGGAAATAGCTTAATCTTCTTATGACTCAATTTTCTTATCTGTAAAATCGATATGATCATAATATTATTTACCAATGAGGTTATTAAGAGGGTTAAATTATTTAACACTACCAACTGCTTGGAGCTGTACCTGACAGTACATATATTTAACAAATGTTCTATACTCTGTTATATTAGAATTAATTAACCAATATGCTATTATAGTACTTTGAAATTATTAAGTATTTTCTACATATTTCATGCTAAATCTAGTTAATGTCAAGGTATGTCATAGTTTTAGATTATTAGTTCAATGTCCACATTGGGAATGGATATGATACAATCCCACTTCTCTTCACTTTCCTTTTCTGGAATTTAACCTCAAATATTCTTTCCCTTTCCTTTCTATAGTCAGTTTTTGAATGCTATCAGTTGTCTTAAATTATCATTTTCGATTTATCCTTTTGCCACTGCCTTGGTTCAGACTTCTATTGCCTCATAAATAAATCATTACAGTGACCTTCTTGTAAATAAGACAGCTTTTCTTTGTCTTGGTTAAAATTCTCCCAAACACACAAACTGAGATGAGGACTTAGGTACTGATAATCTATTTGGGGCATGATCACAGGAAGCAGTATCTAAAGAATAAGTTGCTTATATGGGCACCAAGGCACACTTCCATTGTGAACCTTGAAAGAGTTCAAAGTAGAGAATCATCCACATAAAAGATGGGGAGGGGGCCATTACCTATGAACTTCTATTCTCTCATGCATGAAAATCTACCCCTGGGCACCTTAAAACTCCCCAATTCCCCAGTAAGCATGGGCTATTGTCATCAGGAAACTCTACAGAAAATTTGCAGGATAAATGGGGTAAGGTGGAAAACCAGGATAGCTTGATTAATTTGAGCTCACAAAATGAGACTGAAATCAGATGTAGGTTGAGAGATGTAATATAGCCACCAGAAGCCTCTGTCATATACAAATCTGACTGATACCTGTCTTTAGAATAAATCGTCTAAAATCTAAATCTAACTTCAGCACATTTGATCCCCCAAAGATGTCCATGGGTTAATCTCTGGGAACCTATCAATGTGTGATGTTATATATCAAAAGAGATGTTTCAAATGTAATTAAGGCTGAAGACTTTAAAATAGGGAGATTATCTTAGATTATCTATATGAGCTTGATGTAATCAGATGGGTCCTTCAAAAGAGGAAAATAGACTTCTGGTTTTCAGTTCCTCATGGAAGGAGCTTGTATATAACCAATCTGTCGTCACAAGTAAGAAGCGAAACAGACTGAAAAATCAACAACTTTTCTTGGATTACTAAAAGAGAATACAGAGCAAACTATTGCCACCAACATTGGAGAGACCAGTGAATACAGGGAGCCTAGGTTTACTGAAAGAGACAAGCAGAAACTGCCTCAGGAGCCAATGCTTGTTCAGGAAAACCTGAACTGTAATTGGAAAATTTCTGACAATTCAGAATAGGCAAGCCTGACAGTTCGACTCCAGGATGTCTCAGTCTGAGAGAAGCACCTAAATACTGTGAGATTTAACTCCTAGAGCTTGACGGAGTCCTACAATAAACATTGTGGAAAAATCCCCTTGGGCTTCCAGCATGGGAGATAGTGAGGTGGGAGGGATGTAGGGAATCATTTTAATTTTGTAAATGTTATTTATTTTTGAGACAGAGACAGAACACGAGTTGGGAGAGAGACAGAGACAGAGAGAGGGAGACACAGAATATGAAGCAGGCTCCGAACTCCTAGCTGTCAGCACAAAGCCCAATGAGAGCCTGAACTCACGAACCATGAGATCATGACCTGAGCCAAGTTGGATGCTTAACCCACTGAGCCACCTAAGCACCCCTGTAATGGATCATTTTATAATATACTAGAGTACCTTGTTCTTTTAAGAAGGTCTGCCCTCAAGAAAAGCTAGTTAACCATAGACCAACCTGCAAGGGTATTATCAGAGCCTAACTGATCTTGAAGGAAAATACTCAAAACTCTCTAGCTCATTTTAGCTATTGTGGATAGCTAGATGGATAAAGTAGACAGCATGTAAAAACCAATGTACAATGCAAGAGAGAGCTACCAATCCTAATAAAGAACTGAAAAAAAATGCTAGTGATAATTTTGAAAACATTAGCAGAAATAAATGCCTTTGATAGACTTAGCAGACTGGACTCAACTGAGGAAAGAATCTCTGAGATAGAGGTTTCATCAATAGAATCCTTGAAAACCAAAATCAAAGAGAATAAAGACTGAAAGAAACAACCCCGAATACCCAAGGATGGTGGGGCAACTATGAAGGGTACAACATGCATGTAGAAACTCTGCAAAATACAATATCACGAAGATTGGAAAAATAGACACAGAAGATTTCCAAAAGATACACGTGATAAAGGACTGCTGTCCAAAATACACAAATACTTAAAACTCAATAAGGAAAACAACTCGATTTAAAAATAAATATATTAGACATTTCGCCAAAAGAGATATACAGATAGCAGATACACATACGAAAAGATGCTTCATATCATATATCATCAGGGAAATACAAACTAAAACAATAATAAGGTATCACTACACACTTCTTATAATAACCAAAATCCAGGGTACTGACAACAAAAAATTCTGGTGAGTGTGTCAAAGAACAAGGATTCTCATTTCATTGCTGGTATAAATGCAAAACAATACACGTCTTTTGGAAGACAATTTAGAGGCTTCTTACAAGTTCAAATCTATTTCAATCGGACCTTAGAGCAAGTGCAGTCCTTGGTATTCACCCATAGGCATTGGAAACTTCTGTCACACAAAAATGAACACACCAAACCTTCATGTGCATGTTTGTGGAAATGTTATTCATAGTTACCAAAAGTCAGAAATAAGCAAAATGTCCTTAAGTAGGTGAGTGGATAAACTGTGGTATATCCAGAAAATGAAGTATTATTCAGTGTTAAGGAAAAAAAAAGCACAATAATCTGTCAAGACATGCAAGGACATATAGGAAACTTAAATGCATATGACTAAGTGAAAGAAGTCTATCTGGAAAGTCTACATACTGTGTGATTCCTGTTATATGACATCTAGAAAAGGCAAAACTATGGAAAGAATAAAAAGGCCAGCAGTTGCCAGCAGTATGGGAATAGGAGGAGAGATAAATAGAACACGGAAAAATTTCAGGGCAGTAAAAATTCTCTGTATGATATTATAATAACGGAGGCATGTCTTTATATACTTTTCCAAACCTGTAGAATGTATAACACCAAAGTGATTCCTACAGTAAACTATGGACTTTAAGCAATTATGATATGTCACTATACTTGCATCTTTGGTTTAAAAAGAATCATGGCATCCTGATGAGTGATGTTGTTAATGGGGGAGGTTACACATATGTGGGGACAAAGTATATGTGAGAAAACTCTATACCTTTCTCTCATTTTCTGGTAAATCTGCAACGGCTCTTTAAAAAAAAGTTAGAAAAAAAGAAACTAGAACACCTTCTCTAGTTATAAGAAGAGATATGGCAGAACACTGAAGCACAAAAAGATTACCAGTGTGAGAGGATTTGATGTGCCATCGCTGGTTCTAAGATAAAGAGAACCACATATAAAAACTAGAGAGAGGTCTCCAGGAGCTCCTGGTGGCCTCTAGCTGCCAGCCAGCAAGGAAGGGTTATCTCAACTATATACCTGTGAAGAACTGGATTCTACCAAACCGAATGAACCTGAATCCCAGAGTCTCTTGATAAGGGCCCAATCAACACCTTGGGTTCAGCCTTCTAAATGTGGGTCTGGTAAAGCAATCTAACCAACTGAGATTTTTGACCTACAAAGCTGTGAGAGAATGAATTTAGATTGTTTATATCATTAAACATGCATGTTCTTATACAGCAAACAACTAATACAATGTTTAGAGAAATGTTTAATCAGTTCTCATCACTTTGCTGGACAATGACAGAATTCTTTAGTAGAGCGTTTAGTCTCCACACAGCCTAGGTCTCCAGTGGTAACTCC
This sequence comes from Panthera uncia, assembly GCF_023721935.1. Taxonomy (NCBI): domain Eukaryota; kingdom Metazoa; phylum Chordata; class Mammalia; order Carnivora; family Felidae; genus Panthera; species Panthera uncia. The sequence continues at coordinate 25,335,131 of NC_064811.1, read as the reverse complement.
TGCCATCCACTGGAAGCATTTATGTCAAACAATATCAAAATTACTTTCAAGATGTCCATCCATCCATCCATCCATCCATATTATCTCATTAAGCGTTTTTTTTTGACAAGTGCTTTGTAAACATTATGATCTCTTTGCCCTATATGTATATATCTATATAAGATATCTATATCTTCCCTGATTGCCACTCTCCTTTTCAAAGTTGGAAATAAATTTCACCTAGACAAGAAAGCAAAGGAAACTTAGATATGGAAAAAAAAAATCAAAGCAAGAGAAAGTAGATCTGAAATAAAATAGGTGGGGTATTTAAGTGCAATTACAGAACCGTGAAATATGAAAGATAAGGTAGGCAAAGGAGGGAGAGATGTGATCTAGAATGATCATGTGTACAATGGTATAGAGCTTATGTTTTAATTATTTGAGAGGATGCATTGAAAGATATTTGGTAGAGGATTGTAGTTATATTTAATGCTTTTTTAAAGAGGTCTCTAAGCAGTATGAAGATTTTTGAAAAGGTCATAATGTAAGTAATCTATGAAGTCAATAGAAGTGATAAAGATGTGAGACAGGTTTATGACAGAAGTGCTGATGGAGACAATAATACTTAAACATTTGACTTAGTATCTTCAGCAAAAAAAAAAAACAACTTTATGTTATACAACCTCAATAAATCTTAAAAATATTATGTTAGAAAAAGTGGGACACAAAAGTATACATACAGTACGTTTCTATTTATAACAAGTTCAAGAACAGGTGAAACTGAATTGTGATTGATCTCAGACGAACAGTTGCCTTTGGAGGCTGAGTCCAACTACAAATGTCATGAAGGAATTTTTAGGGATGTTGGAAATATCTGATACCTCGATTTAGTGTAGTGTTTTCACAGGTGTACACATTAGTCAAAACTGAACCCACTGTACGTTAAAATTTGTGCATTTCATTATATGAATACTACACCTCCATGGAGTTGATTAAATAATTCTGAGGTAAAGTTAGCAAAAATACAGATGTCAGAAGTAAGGAGAGAAGATAATCAAATAGATCAAAAGCCTCAGGCTTCCTACTTGGATAGGAACATGGGTATGTGATGAATTGAGAAAGGGAATCCATAAGGTACAGTTTGGACTAAGAAAAAATGAGCATGATGAATTCATTTTGCAATATTCAGTCTGATATATGTATGAAATAACCAAATACAACTGTTTGGATTTTTAAGCTTGAAGTTCAGGATAAAACATAAGAGTTTGTCTCCATCAGTTTTGCTGTTATGAAATGTTTTAATTTATTTATATTTCACTGGCTGTTGCTGATATTCAAGAAAGCCACTCACGTTTACGTATCGATTCTGTAACTTCCTACATTACTAAACTCTCTAAATTCTAGTAGTTTATAAACCATTTCCATGGGCTTTCTATGTAGACAGGCATAATATCCACGAATACTGAAATTACTTCCTTATTCTCAGAATTCTCAGAATTTACTTATTTGATATCTTCATTCTCTCTAAAGGCACTTCCAGCACAAGAAAGTGACTTAAGTCTTAAGACTTAATAGTGATTCAATAGTGATGTGATCTTGGACAAATTATTTAACTTCAGTGAGAATAAGTTTTCATCACTGCAAATTGAAAAGAATAATAATACTTTGCATGTTAATTGTGAAGAGAAAGTAATAATGAAATACCACCTGTAGCATCTTATTTGAAATAATATCTACAAATGTTATTTCTTTATATTCATGCTTCTTTGCAATATGGTTTTACAGCTACTCCTAACTCCCTGGCAAGACTATAGTTTTTCACTTCCTTTGAATTTGAATGGTCTCGTGCCTTGATGTACCCATTAGCATGCAGTGTAAATGATGATGTACCAAAGTTTTCTGACCCCTGTTCTAGTCAATTGCTGAAGAAAAACTCATGAGTATATTATTCCTTGGGTTACTGAATGCTTCAAACAGCATTTAAAGAGCTTTGCCAGTTATATTATAAACCACACACATATATAATATATATAATTACAATTATGTATATGTTTCAAATATCATTGTCTTCCATTGTTTTGATTTGATTCTCTTGTGATTTCAATTTTACATAATTTAGATTCTTTTTAGCCTGTCTTCAAAAATCAATGAGTTTGGTTCTAACCATATTTATGCTTTTTATTTCTTCCTATATCTCATTTTTATTCTCTGGGTGGTTTTGCTGCACCTTTCCAACGCCCATTATTAAGTGTTCATTTGAGTTAATTTTTGCTCAAACCTGTGGCCATTTGATTTTCATTCCTGATATTAGTTTATCTTTTATTTTTCATTCTTCGATAAGCTTGGTCAACTTTGTTTCATATCTTCTTTTTATTTTTCTTTTCCTACCCATCTATGTTCTTTTTGAATTTCTGAGTCAAGTTATTTATTTGTATCTCTAAATACTGATTTGTAGATATTCAGTTTGAAGTGTTGTATTAAGGTTAATATCTGTTTTATAATATTTTTATTGGGGTTACTATCTTTAAAATACTTTGATCTTTCTTTTCCTTTTTTTAATAACACTCTTGCATAAAAAAAAACTTTCTCCAGATGCATATTTTATAGACATTTCTGGAGATTTTTGCTACCCTCCACTTGCATTGAAAACTTGAGATATGTGTGGTTTTCTTTTCTCTTATAGATCATAGTCTTTAAATATTTATTATGAAATTCAAATTATTGGACTATTATTATTTTTGGCCCATTACCTCAACTACCTCAGAAGTTTCCTTTTCTTTTTTGAAATATATTTTTTCTGGATATAGAATTCTATGTTGACAGTTTTTTGTTTTAGTTTGGTTTCGTTTTGGTTTTGGTTTGTTTCAGTTTACATATATTGCTTCTCGATCTTCTGGCCTCCCTTTTGTCTAATGAGAATTCATGGTCACTGGTGATTTATACCATTATATCCATGTTGCCTTCTGTTTCCAGCTTCTTTCACTAGTGTAATGTATTTATAGTTGATCCATTTTAGCACACATATCAGTACCTCTTTTTATGGCCAAAAATATCTTATTATATGGATATGTTCCATCTTGTTTACCATTCATCAGTAAATGGGTATTTGGATAGTTTCTGCTTTTTGACTGTCATGACCCTTTAATTTAACATAAAAAGAAAAAAAATCCTCTGGCAGGATTTTCCTATGAGACTTCCAGAAAGGTATAAAATCTAAGGGAAACATTAGTTATGTTCAAACTGGGTGTTCTGAAATGTTTCTCTTTGTGCTGCTTATAAATCATATTTTTATAATATATGCCTAATAAAGCAGGACTATTTCACTTTATGGTTCATGTTCTTTCCCTAGAGTTAGGTGGTCAATTATCCATAGAATAAATGAATAAATACATGTTCTGTGTCCAATACTAGTCCCTATTCAACAATTCATTAGGTAGATATATTTTTTCTACCCATTCAATTGTATTGGATTGATTATTGCCATAAGTGTGTTCTATACTTGTGGACAGAATGCAACTAATGTTGGTTTTTCTAGAGAATATCCCAGGCATTTGTTGTAGCCATCAGAGAAAGTTCCAAATTTTATCTGCAGAATATCTAATACAATACTTTATTCTTTAGGAACAAAATTTGGGTATTTACTATGTAGCTTCATACTGGATTATATTATTTGTATTTATTTGTTAACAATTTTTAACGTTTATTCATTTTTGAGACACAGAGAAAGAACACAAGCGAGAGAGAGGCAGAAAGTGAGGGAGACATAGAATCCAAAGCAGACTTCAGGCTCTGAACTGTCACACAGAGCCCTTCCCGGGGCTCAAACTCATAGACTGCAAGATCATGACCTGAGCCAAACTTGAGCGTTTAACCAACTGAGTCACCCAAGCGTCCCTTTCTTTATTTGTTAAGTTCATGGACATTTAACCTAAAATTTGTTCAACATATTGGGTTTGTTATCAGTATAGTAAATGAGAAAAAAAATAGCCATACTACTTTGTAGCTCTTTTAATCAAATATGGAGTTTAATTTCTATATCCCTTGAATATGTATGGGTTCTCCTGGTGACTTCCTTTGAACAGTAGAATGCAAGAGAACTGATGTAAGAAGTATAAGCCTCAATTTCAAGAGACGTTTTTGTGTCCACTGTTACTATCATTGTGGACCTCAACACCTTTTGCATAAATCTGGGCTAAACTAAAGGAGGTTGAAAAATCACATGGAACAGAAATAAGCCATCCATGGGGAGACTCCTCTGGACCAACCGGCTGTCAGTCATCCTGGCAGATGACCACAGATGTCTGTATAAGTCTTGCCAAAATCAGTGGAAAACACACAAAGATAAACCCAGCCCAAAATTCAGAATTACAGATTTTAAATAACTCAATGTGATTTTAAACCACCAAGTTTTAGCTTGAATTGTTATAACACAAAGTTAACTAATACAATTGATAGATTGGTCAAGAAAGTCATGTATATAAACTCATATAGTTTAAAGTAAATTTTAAAATTCTAGGAAAAAAACAGGAATATATCTGACAATTTTTGAACTTTAGATGCATTAGCTCTTCTGGTTGGTACAATGGTAATCATTTCTTCTCCCGTATTTTCACCATGGGTTGTTTTATATGAACACAAGTAACAAAAGCGTTCTGTCAGATAATCTTTTTTCCCCATTATTTCATCTGCTTCTGGTCTTTTATAATAATCTGTGAGATCAATCGTATCTTTGACAAAGTTGCTGGCTGTTGTAAATTCATTTATTGAAAAACAAAAGCAAGACATTCTACACAAGAACGATGAAAATGGAAAAATGGAAAATGTATCAATTCCGTAAGAAATGTTAGGTTAAAGAATTGTCCTTGCTATAAGTAACCCCCATTTCTTTCAGATATGAGAAATCAGAAAAATAAAACCTATAGAATTCACGCTGTTAATAATGAGCTTTGTGATATCCAACTGCAGTTATAGAGAACATCCTTTCTGTTTCTTATGCAAATGCAAGAAATACATAGTGAATGAAAATCAGCTGGAAGATTTGTTATCTTGGAAGAATTCTTGTGTTAGCAAAACCAGATGTGCAACGTTAGGACTGGAAGGGCTGAAGTCATATGACTTAATTAACCCTTATTAGTTTCTGAAGAGGAAATAGAAATTCATGGTAAGTTTTCTCCAGTGACAAAAAAAACAAACAAACAAACAAAAAAAAACCACCTAGTTTTACTTGTTTTTTTTTTTTTTTTTAATGTTTATTTCTTTTTTGAGAGAGAGACAGACAGAGCACAAGAAGGGGAGGAGCAGAGAGAGGGAGACACAGAATCTGAAGCAGGATCCAGGCTCCAAGCTGTCAGCACAGAGCCCCATGTGGGGCTTGAACTCACAAACCACGAGATCATGACCTGAGCTGAAGTGGGACACCCAACGAACTGAGCCACCCAGGAGCCCCTAGTATTACACATTTGTTGATCTAAGTTTTCTGATTTCCAGTTAAATAATGATGTATATACATTCCTGATTAATTTTAATTGCTTTATCATAAAACTGAGGTCTTAATTCATTTGTTGAGAAAGATACAAATACTTAGAAATTTTAAAGAATTTAAAAGTATTTAGCACACATTCGCTTAAGAAAAAGCTTCATTTTTGTTTTTAGTATTTCTTGAAGTACATTATATTTTTCCTTTATCCTACAAATTATGAAGTAAACGAGGCTTTTGAAAATATTTTTGCATATGCAGTTTTGAATATTGTTCTAATGGACCAATTGTTTTACACATTAGAAGTTTTTTGGGGCGCCTGGGTGGCTCAGTGAGTTGAGCGTGCGACTTCAGCTCAGGCCATGATCTCACAGCTAGTGAGTTCGAGCCCCGTGTCAGGCTCTGTGCTGATTGCTCAGAGCCTGGAGCCTGCTTTGGATTCTGTGCCTCCCTCTCTCTCTGGCCCAACCCACTCGCATTCTGTCTCTGTCTCTCTCAAAAATAAACAAACATTAAAAAAATTAAAAAAAATAAGTTTTTGCTATTTTATTTATTTGTATTGAAATAGTAGCTTAATTAGTTAAAAAGGAAAAACAATAATTTCTTCCCAAAGTTAGTTGAAGACAAAAAGACAGTGGCTAGAATTATGGCTTGGTAGCTCCCCCTTTTACTAATTCTGTCTGGGGTGGGGGGGGGTGTTACTTTATATCTAGGTTACTTTACTCTTATGAGATTTAAATATCTCATCATTGAAAATTCTTGATATATATATCAATATCATATAGATACGTGGATAATATGAATCAAGAAATGTTGACTACTATATGAGTAGGAAGAGTCGAGAAGGAGCAGTAGCAGCAGCGATGGTAGTAAATAAAAGGCCAAGATAAGAATCTTGGGACCCATTTTCCTTGGATCTGTGACTTTTGCAAAGTCTGTATGGTTGTTTTTTGTCTGGCTGTCAGAAACAGAACTCCTGTTTTTGGTAATATGAAAACTCTGTCTTTATTTATTTATTTATTTAGGGGAGAGCACGAGCCTGGGAGGGGCAAAAAGAGTGGGACAGAGGATCGAAAGCAGGCTCTGCGCTGACAGGCTGATAGCAGCAAGCAGGATGTGGGGCTGGAACTCACCAACCTGGAGACCATGACCCGAGCTGAAGACAGCTGCGCAACGGACTGAGCCACTCAGGTGCCCTGGTAATGAGGAGAGTCTTGGAGTCCATGCTCAAGGAAGACTTTTCTGAAACTAGGGTTAAACAAACAAACAAACAAACAAACAAAAATACCCAAAACAGTATAGAGACTCAGTGCTGGATCACTCAAGATAATTGAGTGCTGACGTTGATGCCGACGATGATCCATAGGATCTTCCAGTCCAACTCCTAATGTGTTTCAATCAGACACGTTTTACAATGACACATTAATTTTCTAAGTTGAAAAAGTTAAGTTTCAAGTATTTGGAAAATTAGTGTGAATAAGCTATTATTCCCTAGTGAGAAAAGAATAAAGGGATAATAGGAAACAAAATTGAGGAGTCAGAGGACATCAGGTAAGGAGAGGTAGTGGGATTTTTCCTCAGTGTTACTTCTTTACTTTCTTCATTTATTTTCCTCCGTCCCTCTAAATTAATTAATTTTTTTAGTGGTTGACATTGTTAAAAGTGAGTCAATCTTTACCGAGCATTTCTCCAGGGAATGTTGCAAAACTCTGATTCTGAGAGAAAATTGTTACCTTATAGCCAGTGCACAGAGATTATGTGGAACACCAAATGTATTCTATCCTGTTCTATATTAATCCACTTGAAACAACAGGTGCATCAAGCATATGAATGCCCTTGTGGCAGAAAAAACAAAAATATGCAAGTGGTCTAGATTAGAATTTTTCAGATTATTTTTTTTTTGAAACTTCGGTCTTTTTTTTTTTTTTGACCCTTTACAAACACACACACACACACACACACACACACGTGTGTGTGTGTGTGTGTGTGTGTGTGCATGTGCCATTCCAATTTTTACAAGTAGGGAAATCTTAAAGTAAAAATGTATGAGCTTTCTTGCACTCATCAATGAAGGTCACATAGCAAACTGACACCCTAAAGACCGTAGTAAAAGTGGGTGCTCCCATTTCTCTGGGTTTTACCTCCAGAAACTTTACCAGTCTCTCACTGTGAAGAACCAAGCAACATAGTTTTCTGGCTCTGGCGGTGGAAAGGGGAAAAAATAACCACTGTGAAATACACCCAAATCTTTATGCCTCACAAAGGTCAAACTTCAGTTTGCGTTAAATAGTGTTATTCCATCTAGTGGATGATGTCTTCTCAACTGCATCCTTCTAAACTTCCTATCTCATCTAATTGAGGCTAAAACGTTACAAGACATATGTAAATATCATAGCCCAGGGCATAAGGTCATGAAAAACTAAGAGTTAATGATACCATAACAGGACATCTCCTCTGCAATCCACAACATTAATTGGATTCCAGTGCAATAGCAGTGGATTACAGCTAAAGAAAAAAAAGAAAATTTACCAGATGCATTCTCACCTTGAGAAGGAATTACTGGAGAAGCCCAAAGACAATAGTAAAGACAAAACAAGAATAGGAGGATTTTTACAATCTGCCACATAACAACTATAGCAAACACTAAACACAGCTCTATTTCAAGCCAGAGGAACCTAATTCCTCAAACTAAAGGCATATATAATTCAGTTTCTGTTGCCCAATATATTGTGTTTGTTTTCAACAAAAAATTGCACAGCATACAAAAAGCCAAGAAAAAATCTGAAGAGACAAAGTATTCATCATAACAAGAGCCAAATGGGACATAGATGTTGAAATTATCAAATGGAGAATTTTAAATAAGTATGATTAGTATGTTAAGGGATCTAGCAGAAAATTATACAGGACAGAAACTCAGATCTATATAAAGAAAAGGAAGATCATCAAAGAAGAAATACATAAAATCCGTACTTTAAAAATTTTCCCATTCTTAACTGAACTAAGAAATACGGTTTAAATTAATAATATAATAATATATCGGGTGATTGTAGCATATGGATAAGTTAAATGAAAGCAACATCAAAAGGGACAGAAGGAATAAATTAGGGAAACCTTATTAAAAATATCTCCACTATACATGAAGCAGCATAGTCTACTTTTCTGAAAGTTGACTTACTTAAAAGTCTATGTTGCTGGGGTGCCTGGGTGGCTCAGTTGGTTAAATGTTCAACTTCTGATCTGTGATCAGGTCATGATCTCACAGTTTGTGAGATCAAGGCCTGCATAGAGCTGTATGCTGACAGCATGGAGCCTGCTTGGGATTCTCTCTCTCCCTCTCTCTGCCCCTCCCCTGCTTGCTTGCTCTCTCTCTCTCTCTCTCTCTGTCTCAAAATAAATAAGTATACTTTAAAAAAATGTTACTAATTCTAAGACCACTACTGATCTTTTTAAATAAGTATAATCCTAAGAGGAAAGACAAACGGAAATCATTTTAAATGATCAATTAAAACTAGAGAAGGCAGATAAAAGGGAAAAATGAACATATAAAATAGAAAATCATTATGATGGTAGATCTTAATGCAATTATATCACTCATTTTATTGTTCGTTTTTTATTGAGGTGTAATTTACATATTACATACCAGTTTCAGCTGGTCAAAATACTGATTTAATATTTGTATATATGTTATGAAACAATCACTATAATAAGTTTAATTCACATCCATAGCCATTCATAGTTACAACTTACTAACTTGCAGTGAGAGGTTTTAAGATTTACTCTTTTACCAACTTTCAAATATGTATACAAATACAGTGTTTCAACTATAGTCACTATGCTGTGCCTGCATTTCCATGGCTTGCTTATTTTTTAACTGGAAGTATGCAACTTTTGACCCCATGCATTCACTTGTTTTGCCCACTGCCCACCTTTGACAATAACCAATCTGTTCTCTGTATTTATGAGCTTGGTTTTTGTTTTGTTTTGTTTTGTTTTTAGATCACATATAAATTAAATCATATGTTACGTCTTTATCTGACTGTATTTCACTTAGCATAATGCCCGCAAGGTCAGTCCATGTTGTTGAAAACGGGAAGGTTTTTTTCTGTTATATGACTAAATCTCCACTGTGTGTGTGTGTGTGTGTGTGTGTGTGTGTGAAATCACATTTTCTTTATCCATGAATCCATTGATAGACCCTTAGGCTGTTTCATTATCTTGACTATTATGAATAATTCTGCAATGAACATGGGAGGCCAGATATCTGTCAAGATAGTGATTTTGTTTTCTTTAGATATATACACAGATGGGTGCCTGGGTGGTTCAGTCGGTTAAGTGTCTGACTTCAGCTCAGGTCATGATCTCACAGTTTGTGAGTTCAAGCCCCACGTCAGGCTCTGTGCTGACGGCTCAGGGCCTGGAACCTGCTTCGGATTCTGTGTCTCCCTCTCTCTCTCTGCCTCTCCACCACTCACGCTCTGTCTCTCTCTCAAAAATAAACATTAAAAAAAAGATATATACACAGAAGTGGGATTGCTGAATTTGGTTGTTCTATTTTTAAATTTTTGAGAAAGCTCCATACTCTTTTCCATAGCAGCTATACCATTTACATTGCCACCAACAGTGCATAAGTGTTCCCTTTTCTTCACATTCTCTCCAGCACTTGTTATTTTTTATCCTTGTAATAATAGCTATTGTAACAGGGTAGGGTGATAGATAACTCACTGTGGTTTTGTGTGGGTTTTTATTTGTTGGAAGAAGGAGCATAAAAAAAACCTATAGACATTTTAATTAAAGTCAGGCATTGTAATAAACTCTGACAGTCTGGGTCTATCTTTAATTTAATTTGATGTGGGCTACTGGAATGAGTTCTAAGAATTATGGCAATCCTGGGTGGATAAAAAGGGAGACTTTCTGGCATATTTTCTTTTTGAAGGTGGAAATTACAGGCCCATAAGGATGACTAGTGAGATAATCCTGCATGACTGTACTAATTTTAATTTTCCTCTTTGCATTTCTGCTCAGTGTGGTTTTGATAGTGATTTTGAACATCTCTGCATGAACATCTCTGCATGTACCTGTTGGCCATCTGCATGTTGTCTTTCGAAAAATGTCTATTTGGTGGTTCTGCCTATTTTTTAAGTGTTATTTTTTCGGTATTGAGTTGTACAAGTTCTTTTTATATATTGGATATTAATCCTTTATCAGATATGATTTGCAAATGTTCTTCCTTTCAGGAGGTTGCCTTTTCATTTTGTTGATGATTTCCACTTCTGTGTCAAAGGTTTTTAGTTTGATACAGTCCCATTTGTTTATTTTTGCTTCTGTTTCCTTTGCTTTTAAATTCAGATCCAGAACAATCATCACCAGGACTGATGTCAAGGAGCTTATTACCTCTCTTTTCTTCTAGAAGTTTTATGGTTCCAAGTATTACATTCAAATCTTTAATCCATATTGTGTTAATTTTTGTGTATGGTATAAGTTAACATTACAGTTTCAGTCTATCGTGTGTGGCAGTCCCAACACCATTTATTGAACAGACTGTTTTCCCCATTGTATATTCTCGGCTCTTTTGTCATAAATTAATTGGCCATACATATGTGGGTTTATCTCATGGCTTTGTATTCCATTCCATTAATCTATATATCTGATTTTATGCTGATACCATACTGGTTTGTTTATGTATTTATGTATTTATTCATATATTTATTTATTTATTAGAGAGAGAGACAACACACAGTGGAGGAAAGCAGCAGAGAGAGGGAGAGGGAGAGAGAGAGAGAGGGAGAGGGAGGGAGAGAGAGAGAGAGAGAGAGAGAGAGAGAGAATCCGAAGCAGACTCCATGCCCAGAACAGAGCCCAATGTGGGGCTCTATCTCGTGACTGTGACATCATGACCTGAGCCCTAATTCAGAGTTAGATGCTCAACAAACTGAGCCACCCAGGCACCCCAATTCCATGATGTTTTGATTACTATAATTTTGTATTGCATTTTGAAATCATTTTTGTATTATAGTTTGAAATCAGTGTGTTATACCTCCAGTTGTTTTTTTTTTTTTTTTCTCAAGTTTGATTTGGCTATTTAGGATCTTTTTCATTTTCATACAAAATTTAGGAATTTCGTTTTATTTCTGTGAAAAAAAATGCCCTATCAGATGGAATTTTGATAGGGATGGCATTGAATCTGTATGTTGCTTTGGGTAGTATGGACATTTTAACAATATTCTTACAATCTATGAGAAAGGAAATTTCTTCATTTATTTGTGTCATCTTCATTTTTTTCATCAATGTCTTTTAGTTTCAGTGCACTATCTTCCTCCTTTTGTTTAATTCATTCTTAAGTATTTTATTCTTTTTGAAGCAGTAGTAAAAAGGATTGTCTTTCCAATTTTCTTTGTAATAGTTTATTAGCATATAAAAAAGTAACTAAATGTTATATTGATTTTGTATGTTGAAAACTCACTAAATTTATTTATTATTTCTAACAGACTTTTGGTGGGTTCTTGAGGGTTTCTGTGTATAATATGTCATCGGCAGGAGTGATGGTTCTACTTTTTTTTTTCCAATTTGGGAATTTTTTTTCTTGTCTGATTGCTTTGGCTAGAACTGCCAATAATATATTGAGTGAAAGTGGGTACATGGGCACCCTTGTCTTGTTCCTGATCCTACAGGAAAGACTTTCAAGTTTTCACCATGGAGTATAAAGCAGTAAACATGTAAAATGAATAGAAAATGGTTACAAATATGGCAGATATTAATCCAACTATATCAATAATTTTAAATCTGAAGGGTCTAAATACCACAATTAATAGGCAGAGATTGGAAGAGTGGATAAAAACTAGTATCCAACTGTATGGTATCTAAAAGAAAACCCCTGAAATATATAAACTCAGATTGGTTAAAAGTAAATGGATGAAGAAAGTTATATCATACTAACATTAAATAAAATAAAAACAGCTACAGTATCTCTTTAATTGTAGACAAAGAAAACTCCAGTACAAGGAAAATTATAAAGAATAAAGAGTGTCATTACATAACTATAAAGAGTCAGTTCCCTCAAGAAGAAATAGTAATTCTAAATGTGTATAGTGAGAACAATACATTGTCAAAATATGTGAGGCAATTTGATAAAACTGCAATGAGAAATAGTCAATTCCACTATTAAATTTGGTAACTTAAACATGCCTCTTTATGGGGCGCCTGGGTGGCGCAGTCGGTTAAGCGTCCGACTTCAGCCAGGTCACGATCTCGCGGTCTGTGAGTTCGAGCCCCGCGTCAGGCTCTGGGCTGATGGCTCGGAGCCTGGAGCCTGTTTCCGATTCTGTGTCTCCCTCTCTCTCTGCCCCTCCCCCGTTCATGCTCTGTCTCTCTCTGTCCCAAAAAATAAATAAAAAACGTTGAAAAAAAAATTTTTTTTTAAATAAAAAAAAACAAAAAAAACAAAAAAACATGCCTCTTTCAAAAATTAATAGATGAAACTGGCAGAAAATCAGTAAGGATATATTTGACCTCGAGAGTGATAACTATCAAGTTGATCTAATTAATTGGTATTTATTGAATACATCTGGAGCAGCAGACTAAACATTCTTCCCAACCTCCCTTGAAACGTTCTCAAAGATAGACTATGCTCTCAGCAATAAAACACACTTTAGCCATTCAAAGGTTTAAGAATCATTCAATGTATGTTCTCAGAACATAGTGGAATTAAACTACAAATCATCAACTTAAAGGTAGCTGGAAAGTCCCTCGATTTTTGATGATAGAACAACACAGTCCCAAATAACATGTGACAAATAAGTCTTAGAGGAATTTAAAAAGTAATTTGAACTACATGAAAATTAAAATGAAATTAAAGCATGAGGGATTTGTAGAATTCATCAAATTTGTGGGAAGCTTGAGAAGCAATACTTAGAGGGAATACTAACTTATACTATTAAAGACATGTATTAGAATTAAAAAAAAAGATCTGAACTCAATAGCCTAAGCTTCTGCCTTAAAAAAAAAAAAAAAAAAAAAAACTAGAGGAAGCAGAGTAATTTAGTTCTAAAATAAAAACCTTACACACATATTTGAAGCAACTTTATATGTGATCGTCCATAGTGAAAGCAACCAAGATTTCTTTCTATAGATGAATGGATAAACAATAATAGAATAAAAGGAATTAGCATCAAGCTATGACACACGAGGTTAAAAATGTGAGAGAAAGGTGCAAAAAAGTTGTGTGAAAGAAATAGGTTTGAAAGAAGTAGGTTTGAAGGAGCTACATACTGCATGTTTCAATTCCGTGGCATTTTAGAAACGACAAAATGGCAACATTAAAGAGCGTCGCATTTACCATGGGTTCAAGTGGAAGAAAGGGAAGGATAAATGATGGAACTAAAGGGGGATTTTGAGGGGGTGAAATTATTTTCGATGATACTATAAATGTGGACAAATGAAACAATACATTTGTTAAAATCCATAGAACTACAGCACACCAAGTGAAACTTATGCAAACTCATGCAAAGTATATGCAAACTTTTAAAAGTTAGAAACAACACATTTACAATGTTGGATAATTCATGATGAAATGAAGAATGTGTCAAAACTATCTAACTGTATTTAAAGTACATGAAATAACCTCTATGAAAGGGGATGGAAGAGAAAGGGTTACAGACCTAAGTATCTTGGGAAATGAGTGGAGTCTGATTTAGTCAAAGATTTAGTAAAACAAATAAACAACAAACAAACAAATCACACATGTGAGATCTGTATTCTATTTGATAAAATTATTTCCTGTGGTCGTATGCATTAACAGTTCTAATACTATTAAACATGTAAACTGGAATTGAATAAATGGAATGACTGGTGGATGGTGAGAGCTAGATTTATTACTTTCAGAGTGGGAAGTTGAAGATGAGCAACGAGAGGAAGATAGAATGATTCTTGTGGTAATGGATTAAAGTTAGAGATATCAGTATGAACACGCATGTAGCGTAATGTAGTTACAGAAATCAGTATACACAATTTTTTTCTGCTCTGTCAGTTGAGAAAGCCTAGAAACAGAGACTATCCTATGATCAGTTAGCACATGTGGCACTCAGGTCTTGGTTCTTAACACCATTTTCTAATAAAAGGAACCAGAGCCTTATAGAGACATGGTTGATTCTAAAACAAGGACAGACAATATACCAGATGCTCTCAGAGCGTCTTGTGGTTCCAGAAAGTAAGGATGTGCTAAACATACTTGCTCACTCACTCACTCACTCACTCACAATGATTGTCAAAGAGACAGAGTCAACTGAAACAATTTCTATTGGCCAAAGTTGAAACACTTTGAACAACAAAATAAATGAAGTATTGGATTATAACCAAAAGTATAAAACATGATTCAATTCAAGTATCCATGATTCAATTTTGATTTAAATAAAAGTTTGATTAAACAAATAAAAGAATGTGGAAGAATAAACAAATCTCCCATGCAGAAGAATTCCAAGCAATTTATGTAAAAACTCCACCCTTGAAAACATGAACTGCAACTCCCTACATCTTAACAGTTGGCTATGCATAGTAATATCTTTCTCAAATATACAATATGGGCAGGACAGAGGGGAGAGTAAGTTCTTGGTGTCTTACTCAGGTCAAGCCAAGTGTCCAAGTACAACATCAAGAGTGATAACTCATGTTGATAATATGTAGCCCTGGTATGTTGTGATGAAAATGATATTTAGCCTCTGTGGTCCTCATAATCCCAGTCTCATCAAGAAAATATCATACAAACCCCAACTAAGAAATATGCTATAAAATATCAGTAGTCTTCAAAATCTGAAGATCTTCAATAACAAAAATAGTCTGAGCAAGTGTCTTAGTCAAGAGGAGCCTAAGAAACATAAAAACTAAATGTAATGTGGTATCTGGAATAGGATCCTGGAGTAGCACAAAGACATTATTCAGATATCCTTTGTTTTTACCTGAAGCATAGACTTCAGTTTATAATAGCATGTCAATATTGGTTTATTAATTAGAATATATTTACCATACATTTGTAAGACGTCAATTGGGAAAACTGGTTGTGGAATGTATGGAGATTCTCTATATTATCTTCCCAAATTATTTGTAAATCTAATATTGTTCAAACATACATTAAAATGTAAAATAAAGAAAAAGAAAGAAAGAAAAAAAAAAAAGAAAGAAAGCCCTTCTAGTGATAATGTACTGCTAATAATAGTGAACAGTAGGACTTTTAGGGTCCTCTATACTATTCTGGACATATGGAATATTATAATTCAAATAATTACACAACCAACCCATAGAGAGATCTTACTAATAATTCCATTTTATAGATGAATAAACTGAGGCACAGAGAGGTTAAGTACCTTGCCCAAGATCATGGCAATTAAGTAACGGAGCCAAAACTGAAATCCAATTCATCAGGATCCAGTAGCTATGCTCATAATGACCTCACTATTTTATCTCTTGAAGTAATTGGCCATGTGTTTTAATAAGTGGGTTGAGTTTCAAAACACCCATCAAGCTTAGGAAACCCAAGGAACTAGACCTTCTGACAGACACTGATAGAACAACCAATGGTATCTCAGCAACTTCTGGGTCAGACTCTCTCTTTTGAAAATCTCTTATATCTTTTATTTTCCATCACCTTCTATTTTTCCTCCTCCCCATCCGGTATTCCTAATCTTTCTTGCTCCTTTTCATTTCTCTTTCTCACTTCTGTTGTCTTAAATCTTCACACAACTGACCTTTTGATTCTTTAAAATATGTTTTCTTTCCTAGACATATAAATATGGTTGGGATCTCTCAGTGGCTTGTTAATCTCACTGGTAGCCCTGAAGACTCATCCTAGAATTTGGTGGAAAATAAATACTGTTAAGTTTGTCCTACTAATCCATTTTACAGCCTTATGTTCCAAAGCTCCTTTTTACCTATGGCTTCAACACTCCCTGCATATTCACATTGCTTGTAGTCTTTATTGACTAAAAGATTTAGACATTTTATCCTATCAAAAATTAAAAGAGTATCTTTATCCACAAATGACGATGTGGAAGCTTGAAAAAAAATTCCACCTTCTCCTAGGGCCACAAGAAGTGATGACAGAATATACTGAAACGATTTGGCTTTATTTTAAAATGCTTTCATATTTTTGCAATTTAAGAAACAGACTTCATTCCAAATGAGGTTAGTAAGACCACTAGGATTTATGGTCATGTTTGCAAAATAACCCCTTAAAGTTCTTGAGGCCAATTTTAACAATAATAAAAAAATATTTTTCCTATTATATTACTAAACTGTCAATACCGTGCTAAATCACTTATCATTGTTATATATTTCCAATATAGCAAGACTTTTCCAGGATTATATGGTCACCAGATTGGCCTCAGCACAGTTACCTTAGTATTTAAAGCTCTACGCTTAGCCTATTTTATGCAGGAGTTAGGATGAGCTTCTGTCAATATGATTTATTTCTTTAACCGAATTAGCTCCAGTTTTGTTTTTTTAATCATATTTTTCTTTGCATGAACACATTGTTTGAAACAAAAAGAGTAAACATACTGAGCTCAACTTTGGAACAAGATTATTAATAAACTAAGCTCAAATGCATTATGAGTCCATTTTTACCCCATCCCTGTTTCTGTCTTTGTCTCTCTGTCTCTCTCTGGTCTCTAATCTACATTTGCAAATGCCAACAAATAGCACACATCAGCTATTTATGAAGGCCCTGCTGCCTTTAAAATCAATCCAATTAGATCTTTTCTCACGAGCAAGTTCCTTCAATTATCAACATCCTGTATGAAAAATCAATGCATGAATCAACAAATAATCATTGAATACCTAATACAGTTGACTATAAATACATGGGGTTATTTTCCTTCTGATGATCTGAAAGGAAAGAGTAATTACTGAGGAGTCAGTCCTACATTTATGGGCTGTAATGTCAGAGTTATACAGCTGATAGCTTCTCAGTGGGAAATATCACTAGCTATGCTCGTGTTTCAAAGATGAGTGCATATCTCTATCACTGTTTAATAGTGTTTAAACCTGTTAATGCATGTAGTCTGGTGAAATGAAGCAGCCGAAAAGACATTAAGTAGAAAAATAGTTTCCCTGGATTTGTCTATCCTGGAAATACAATCTACAGAATTCATTTGGTCAAACCTTCAGTTAAAATTTGACGTATCAAATGGACAACCCAAAGGAAGCCTGTGTAATTCTCTAAGTGGACTGCCTTCCATGAAGCTTCTTAGGGCTCCTGTAATATGACTCAAACAGCGTTAGTTACTCTACTAATTACAACCATTTTTTTTTCTTTTAACTTTCAAATCACTTTATATTTGCACATATATTCTATCTCTTTTTCAGTCTCTTATTTTATTTGGAAGACCTTCTTTTGTATGTATGTAAAGTACCTGTATTCTGTTGCAACCTACCTCATATACCTTTACCTGTTCGTTTCAGTTGGCATCCCCCAGCATTATATCCTTCTTGAGCAATAGCCCCCATTTTTACTGGGTTATCCATTTATCCACAACTCTTTGTCCATGTGGTCCAAGTGAGAAGGTTCCACCCCCCCCCACCCCGTTTTCAGCTCTATGCTCTGAGCCCTTGATAGCAAACCATATTTGGAATATATTAATTTAGTTTTTCTGAGTGCCTGCATGCCCGGGTATTGTTCTAGGCATTTTGCAAATGTTAAAGAAGAGAAAAGTGTTTATATGTTTGTATGTACACGTGTGTTACTCATGCACGTGCACACACACACACACACACTTCCTTAAACAAGGGGAAGAAATGGTTGACTTTTATTTTTCAAATATAAAAAGTAAAAGTTGGTTGATTGTATTGGGAGACTAAAAAGAAAAAAATAATAATCTTTTTCTTACTCCATATTAAAAACAAATGAGGGGCACCTGAGTGGCTCAGTCAGTTAAGCGTTCAACTTTGGCACAGGTCATGATCTCACTGTTCGTGGGTCCCAGCCCCATATCGGGTTCTGTGCTAACAACTTGGAGTCTGGAGCCTGCTTCAGATTCTGTGGCTCCCTCTCTCTCTCCCCTTCCCTACTCTTTGTCTCTCTGTCTTTCTGTCTCTCTCTCAAAAATAAACCAACATTAAAAATGTTTTAAATAAAAATTAAAAAATAAAAACAAATATAATTAACATTGTCTTTGGAATTCTTGTTTAACTTTAATAATATTACTTAGTTCTCTTTGCCTACCCATAATTTCTACTTCCCAGTTTAACTCTTGTGTATTTCATAGTCCTACCATTGTATATTAACAAGCAAGAAGGTGTGTTTCATTTTATGAAGCTGCTGATGGGAATATGGAAAATCTTTGGTCTAAAATTCCAGAGTTTTCCTAACTTAATTCTAACTTCATATGCAAATACATTAAATTTTAAAAGAAATGACCATTCCCAACATAGACAACACATATTCTACGTACGCATTCTACATCGCAAATATATTTTGCATATTTTGGTCTTTGTCCCTTATCCCACACTAACATCCATTCTGCATCTGTTTTCTCCATTATTATTGACTAAGGAATTATTCTAAATGCCCATTTTAAGGATGTTCACTGAACATTGACTGTCACACAAATACATATAGAGCAAAGTCCCTTCTCTCAATTATTGATTTTTATTGATGTCATTGATCTCTTTGGAACTTAGAAAAGAACACAAATATTCTCTCCTTATACTAGTAGGATTTCAATGAGCTCCATCAGAGCTGTGGGACTTTTCTTAGTGCTGTTCCTGAGGTGACAGATAGGCCCAACCCACAGGACTTTAAGCAAATACATATGTTTGCACTTAATGGGAGATCCTTAACAGAACTAGACTGGACAGATCATGTTCCAGAAGAGTTGGATGGACTCTTCTGTATTCGACTGGGAGCAAGGAGAAGCAGTAATAAAATGAATTCAAAGTGTTAAGATTTTTTTGCCTAAATTTATCTATAATATTTTGCAAGAAGCTCTACAAAAAATGAATAAATCTTTGATGTGATGATGAGAATAACCACCATTTATCGAACAATTAGAAGCACTTAACATTTTGTACATTTTTTTTTACTGATGATCTCATTTAATTATTTTTTTTAATTTATTTTTTTTTTATGATCTCATTTAATCCTTACAACATACTTCTTAGGTGAGTGCTATTTTCATCATCCTTTTTAAATGAAGAACTTAAAACTAAGAAGATTAAATAATCAACATTTAATTGTACATCTATTGTATGACAGTACTTTTATTAGCTGCTTTATACACATGTACATTATCTCACCTCAACCTAGTAACAACTCCATGGGGTGAGTTTCTCTTTTACCCCCATTTGTCAATGAAGAAATACACAGACACACGGAGGAACTTACACAAGTTCACGTACCTACTGTTAGGTGAACACTCAAGCCCACTGTAGAAACTCAATTATGACCACTTTCTATGCCTTTCATGTTTTTTTTTTTTTTTAAATCAAGATGTGCCGGACTTCTATATCAAATATAACTGATTGAATTCTGGCTGTGACATATAGCAGCAGTTAACTTTCCTGAAACTCAGTCTCCTCTGTAAGATTATAAACAAATATATCTAGTTCAAAGGGTTGTTTGAGGTTTAAATGAGATACCAGTATTTAAATCATTTAGTGCAGGTCTTGGTACATGGTAAATACTCCATAAATAATGGTTGCTAATTTTAAGTATTAGACCCATGATTAATATATTAAATGCAAGGTAAATACTAAAAAGTGCTTAACACTAGTACAGAACAATTACTTAACAACCACATAAAATTTTTTCAATAGATAATACATTGTAAATCTTACATCTGTATAGTGCTGTAGAGCGCACATTGGTGTCAGGCAATTTGTCTTTAAACATTTGAGTTTAATTATTTTCCCTTGGGTTGAGTAAAGCAGAAGTCTGTCGCCCCTCTACCACATAGGAAAAACAAATTCTGAGTGATTCATCACATCAAAAAATGACTAATGGTTGAGCTGGGAGTCCTCAAATAAAGTCTCTCAGTGCATATCCACAATTATCTCAGTATCATGTAGACTTACCAGAATAGACAGCAACATACTGGTTTTATATATAATTGAAATTTAAGTACAAAATCCTTTTACATACTCATGTATTAGTTTCAAATATGAAAACTTAACATGTATATGAATGCCAGTTTTCATCAAGAAGCAGACTGTGTAGTAATAATACAATTTTAGGTATGTTCATTTTAAAAATCATATTCTCTGCTATTTAAAGAAAAATCTGTCACTACCATAAAGGAACCAGAAAAATATAAACATTTTAAAATAGAGGGGTTTTGAAAAGTATTGTGGGTTATAAGAAACTGATTTCCTTCCATTTATTTAAGCCAAGGCAATTGAGGGAAATACATGACTCTGGAGAAAAATGCCAATTGAATAGGATAAACATACTTAAATTTTAAGAAATAAAAGCTATTTTCCTTAAGCAGATATTGCTATCTGGAATAGTGAACAAAAATCAAGTAGACATTACTATTTAAAATATGCTCAATTATAGTTTCTGTACATACATACTCATATAAAAGATGACTGAGTACATTTGAAAAAGTTCATATAAAGATGAAAATTAGAAATAGATATGCTGTTTCTCATACTGAAAACCAACAAGTTCTTCCTATGAGGCTCTTTTGATGAGGGAATGTTATTTCTTAGCAATTTCTGAATCCCAACACTTGAGGAAAGGTGGAAAACAGATGTAAAACACAGAAGAGGAAGGATATTGGTAGTTTCTAAAAAAAAAAAAAAGTAACACAAACGTCTATTAATTATATTCTGCTTTTATTTTTTGTTTGATTAACTCATAGAACATACTGTAAAATGACATTTGATGTTTTCTTCTCCTTACTACCTCATCTATTCCAATCAAATTTGCTTTTGGGGGCGGGTGGGCACCTGGGTGTCTCCGTTGATTAAGCATCTGACTCCTGATTTTGACTCAGATCATGGTCTCCAGGTTCATGAGTTCGAGCCTCGTATCTGACTCTGTGCTGACAACGCAGAGCCGCTTAGGATTCTCTCTCTCCCTCTCTCTTTGCCCATTGTCCTTGGGCTCTCTCTCACTCTGTCTCTCTCTCTCAAAATAAATAAACTTAAAATAAATTACAAATTTGCTTTCCTGACCCTCAGTCTGAGATTAATTGGCCTCTTGCTTGAGTCTGAAGTATTCAATAAGAAATCCCTCCACTTCCTCTATGGTGTTTCTACCTCCACTCAACTGTTCTTTCTTCACTTTTATTTCAGAAGAATTTTATTGATTCCCTTCCCTCATATCTCTTCTAGGTCTATTATTATTATTCGGTGTTTTTTACATACAGTATCTCAATTGATCTTGGTTTTGTCTAACTTACGTTATACTCAAATCTCCTTCATGAGGAAGCATGGGTCCTTTATCTCAACACCCTTCAAGGAACTCTTGAGCTTAGATACTATAGTATGATGTAATGATCAAAATATTCTGGAATACATAATAATAATAGCTAGTTAGGCATGTAACATGTGCTGCCCATAGGTCCACATACTGTAACTACCCTTCAATTCTCAGAAAACTTCATGAAATTTAAATTGTTGTTATGTTTGGGTCCTGTGGCAGATTGATGTTACTTAAATACATCATTTAAAATGTGTTCCTTAAAACTACACTTGACAATGAAGCAAACACAGTCTTCAATAAGTGGCGCTGGAATAAGTTGACATCTACATGCAAAAAATGAATCTAGATACCAATCTTACATCTGTCACAGAAATTAGCTCAAAAAGGATCATAGACTAAATGTAAAACTCAAAACTATGGAAGGGGGGCTTCTGGGAAGATGGCGGCATAGGAGGATGCTGAGCTCACTGCGTCCTGTGGCTCATTTAGATTCCTCCCACACCTGCCTAAATAACCCAGAAAACCTCCAGAAGACTAGCAGAACAGAGTCTCTGGAGCCAAGTGTGGACGAGAGGCCCACGGAAGACGGTAGGAAGGGCAGAGAGGTGGTGCTCGCTACACTGACTGGTGGGAGGAAGCCGGGTCAGAGGGGCGGCCCGCGGCAAAACAGAGCCCCTGAGTCTGGCTGGAAAAAGTGTAGGGGCCAGACAGAGTGTGTTCTGACAGCAACCGGGACTTAACATCTGGAAGTTTATAAATTAACAGTGCTGCTCTGAGAGTAGGAGGGCTGGAGGACAACAGGAGGGAGAGTTGCTGAGCCCAGGGACGACAGAGCTCAGCTTGGCAGGAACAAAGGCGCTCACCAGCGCCATCTCCCTCGCCCATTCCCCAGCCAAAATCCCAAAGGGAACTGGTTCCTGCCAGGGAACTGGCTTGCACCGTGCAAACACCGAACGATGTGCTTCTGCGGATCCATCCCTCTGGCAGGTCTGTCTCCCTCCCGGTGCCGTAGGGCCCCTCCTGAAGTGGATCACCAAAGGATAAGCGAGCTGAGCCTACCCCTCCAGCCCCTGTGCACCTTGCCTACCCACCCCAGCTAATACGCCAGATCCCCAGCACCACAAGCCTGGCAGTGTTCAAGTAGCCCAGACAGGCCATGCCTCCCCACAGTGAATCCCGGCCCTAGGAGAGGGAAAGAGAAGGTATACACCAGTCTAACTTTGGCCCCAGGGTGGGCTGGGGGCAGACATCAGGTCTGACTGCAGCCCCACCCACCAACGAAAGCTATTCAAGACAGCACAGGGGAAGTGCAGCACAGGGTGCAGTTCTGCACCACTCCAGGGACTATCCAAAATGACGAAATGGAAGATTTCCCCTCAAAAAAACGTCCAGGAAATAATGACAGCTAACGAACTGATCAAAAATGATTTAAACAATATAACAGAAAGTGAATTTAGAATAATAGTCATAAAATTAATCGCTGGGCTTGAAAACAGTATAAAGGACAGCAGAGAATCTATTGCTACAGAGATCAAGGGACTAAGGAACAGCCAGGAAGAGCTAAAAAATGCTATTAATGAGCTGCAAAATAAAATGGAGACAACCATGGCTTGGATTGAAAAGGCAGAGGAGAGAATAGGTGAACTAGAAGATAAAATTATGGAAAAACAAGAAGCTGAGAAAAAGAGAGATAAAAAAAATCCGGGAGTAGGAGGGGAAAATTAGAGAACTAAGTGATGTATTAAAGAGAAATAATATACGCATAATTGGTATTCCAGAGGAGGAAGAGAAAGGGAAAGGTGCTGAAGGTGTACATGAAGAAATAATAGCTGAGAACTTCCCTGATCTGGGGAATGAAAAACACATTGAAATCCAAGAGGCACAGAGAACTCCCTTCAGACGTAACTTGAATCGATCTTCTGCATGACATAGAGTGAAACTGGCAAAATACAAGGAGAAAGAGAAAATTCTGAAAGCAGCCAGGGATGAACGTGCTCTAACATATAAAGGGAGACCTATAAGACTCGTGACTGATCTCTCTACTGAAACTTGGCAGGCCAGAAAGGAATGGCAGGAGATCTTCAATGTGATGAACAGAAAAAATATGCAGCCGAGAATCCTTTATCCAGCAAGTCTGTCATTTAGAATAGAAGGAGAGATAAAGGTCTTCCCAAACAAACAAAAACTGAAGGAATTTGTCACCACTAAACCAGCCCTACAAGAGATCCTAAGGGGGATCCTGTGAGACAAAGTACCAGAGACATCGCTATAAGCATGAAACCTATGGACATCACAATGACTCTCAACCCATATCTTTCTATAATAACACTGAATGTAAATGGACTAAATGTGCCAACCAAAAGACATAGGGTATCAGAATGGATAAAAAAACAAGACACATCTATTTGCTGTCTACAAGAGACTCATTTTAGACCTGAGGATACCTTCAGATTGAAAGTGAGGGGATTGAGAACTATTTATCATGCCACTGGAAGTCAAAAGAAAGCTGGAGTAACCATACTTATATCAGACAAACTAGACTTTAAATTAAAGGCTTTAACAAGACATGAAGAAGGGCATTATATAATAACTACGGGGTCTATCCATCAGGAACAGCTAACAACTATAAATGTCTATGAGCCGAACACCAGAGCCCCCAAATATATAAAACAATTACTAACAAACATAAGCAACCTTATTGATAAGAATGTGGTCATTGCAGGGGACTTTAACACTCCACTTACAGAAATGGATAGATCATCTAGACACACGGTCAATAAAGAAACAAGGGCCCTGAATGATACATTGGATCAGATGGACTTGACAGATATATTTAGAACTCTGCATCCCAAAACAACAGAATATACTTTCTTCTTGAGTGCACATGGAATATTCTCCAAGATAGATCACATACTGGGTAACAAAACAGCCCTTCATAAGTATACAAGAATTGAAATCATACCATGCATATTTTCAGACCACAATGCGATGAAGCTTGAAATCAACCACAGGAAAAAGTGGAAAACCTTCAAAAGCATGGAGGTTAAACAACATCCTACTAAAGAATGAGTGGCTCAACCAGGCAATTAGAGAAGAAATTAAAAAATATATGGAAACAAACGAAAATGAAAATACAACAATCCAAACGCTTTAGGATGCAGCGAAGGCAGTCCTGAGAGGAAAATACATTGCAATCCAGGCCTAACTCCAGAAACAAGAAAAATCCCCAATACAAAATCTAACAGCACACCTAAAGGAAATAGAAGCAGAACAGCAAAGACACCCCAAACCCAGCAGAAGAAGAGAAATAATAAAGATCAGAGCAGAAATAAACAATATAGAATCTAAAAAAACTGTAGAGCAGGTCAACGAAACCAAGAGTTGGTTTTTTGAAAAAATAAACAAAATTGACAAATCTCTAGCCAGGCTTCTCAAAAAGAAAAGGGAGATGACCCAAATAGATAAAATCATGAATGAAAATGGAATTATTACAACCAACCCCTCAGAGATACAAGCAATTATCAGGGAATCCTATGAAAAATTATATGCCAACAAACTGGACAACCTGAAAGAAATGAACAAATTCCTAAACACGTGCACACTTCCAAAACTCAATCAGGAGGAAATAGAAAGCTTGAACAGACCCATAACCAGTGAAGAAATTGAATCAGTCATCAAAAATCTCCCAACAAATAAGGTTCCAGGACCAGATGGCTTCCAAGGGGAGTTCTACCAGACATTTAAAGCAGAGATAATACCTATCCTTCCCAAGTTATTCCAAAAAATAGAAAGGGAAGGAAAACTTCCAGACTCATTCTATGAAACCAGTATTACTTTGATTCCTAAACCAGACAGAGACCCAGTAAAAAAAGAGTACTACAGGCCAATATCCCTGATGAATATGGATGCAAAAATTCTCAATAAGATACTAGCAAATCGAATTCAACAGCATATAAAAAGAAGTATTCACCATGATCAAGTGGGATTCATTCCTGGGATGCAGGGCTGGTTCAACATTCGCAAATCAATCAATGTGATACACCACATTAATTAAAGAAAAGATAAGAACCATATGATCCTGTCAATCGATGCAGAAAAGGCATTTCACAAAATTCAGCAATGTTTCTTAATAAAAACCCTCGAGAAAGTCAGGAGAGAAGGAACATACTTAAACATCATAAAAGCCCACAGCTAACATCATTCTCAATGGGGAAAAACTGAGAGCTTTCCCCCTGAGATCAGGAACACGACAGGGATGTCCACTCTCACCGCTGTTGTTTAACATAGTGTTGGAAGTTCTAGCATCAGCAATCAGACAACAAAAGGAAATCAAAGGCATCAAAATTGGCAAAGATGAAGTTAAGCTTTCACTTCTTGCAGATGACATATTATATACATGGAAAATCCGATAGACTCCACCAAAAGTCTGCTAGAACTGATACATGAATTCAGCAAAGTTGCAGGATACAAAATCAATGTACAGAAATCAGTTGCATCCTTATACACTAATAATGAAGCAACAGAAAGACAAATAAAGAAACTGATCCCATTCACAATTGCACCAAGAAGCATAAAATACCTAGGGATAAATCTAACCAAAGATGTAAAAGATCTGTATGCTGAAAACTATAGAAAGCTTATGAAGGAAATTGAAGAAGATATAAAGAAATGGAAAAACCTTCCGTGCTCATGGGTTGGAAGAATAAATATTGTCAAAATGTCAATACTACCCAAAGCTATCTACACATTCAATGCAATCCCAATCAAAATTGCACCAGCATTCTTCTCAAAGTTAGAACCAGCAATCCTAAAATTCATATGGTACCACAAAAGGCCCCGAATAACCAAAGTAATTTTGAAGAAGAAGACCAAAGCAGGAGGCATCACAATCCCAGACTTTAGCCTCTACTATAAAGCTGTCATCATCAAGACAGCATGGTATTGGCACAAAAAGAGACACACAGACCAATCTAATAGAATGGAAACCCCAGAACTAGACCCACAAACGTATGGCCAACTCATCTTTGACAAAGCAGGAAAGAACATCCAATGGAAAAAAGACAGTCTTTTTAACAAATGGTTCTGGGAGAACTGGACAGCAACATGCAGAAGGTTGAAACTAGACCACTTTCTCACAGCATTCACAAAAATAAACTCAAAATGGATAAAGGACCTGAATGTGAGACAGGAAACCATCAAAACCCTAGAGGAGAAAGCAGAAAAAGACCTCCTTATCTCAGCCACAGCAATGTCTTACTTGACACATCCCCAAAGGCAAGGGAATTGAAAGCAAAAATGAACTATTGGGACCTCATGAAGATAAAAAGCTTCTGCACAGCAAGGAAACAACCAACCAATCTAAAAGACAACCAACAGAATAGGAAAAGATATTTGCAAATGACATATTGGACAAAGGGCTAGTATCCAAAATCTATAAAGAGCTCACCAAACTCCAACCCGGAAAACAAATAACCCAGTGAATAAATGGGAAGAAAACATGAATAGACATTTCTCTAAGTGTCACACTTCTCACATCCGGATGGCCAACAGGCACATGAAAAGATGCTCAACCTTGTCCTCATCAGGGAAATACAAATCAAAACCACACTCAGATACCACCTCACGCCAGTCAGAGTGGCCAAAATGAAGAAATCAGGAGACTATAGATGCTGGAGAGGATGTGGAGAAACAGGAACCCTCTTGCACTGTTGGTGGGAATGCAAATTGGTGCAGCCGCTCTGGAAAGCAGTGTGGAGGTTCCTCAGAAAATTAAAAATAGACCTACCCTATGACCCAGCAATAGCACTGCTAGGAATTTATCCAAGGGATACAGGAGTACTGATGCATAGGGGCACTTGTACCCCAATGTTTATAGCGGCACTCTCAACAATAGCCAAATTATGGAAAGAGCCTAAATGTCCATCAACTGATGAATGGATAAAGAAATTATGGTTTATATACACAATGGAGTATTACATGGCAATGAGAAAGAATGAAATATGGCCGTTTGTAGCAACGTGGATGGAAATGGAGAGTGTGATGCTAAGTGAAATAAGCCGTACAGAGAAAGACAGATACCATATGGTTTCACTCTTATGTGGATCCTGAGAAATGTAACAGAAACCCATGGGGGTGGGGAAGGAAAAAAGAAAAAAAAGAGGTTAGAGTGGGAGAGAGCCAAAGCATAAAAGACTCTTAAAAACTGAGAACAAACTGAGGGTTGATGGGGGGTGGGAGGGAGGGGAGGGTGGGTGAAGGGAATTGAGGAGGGCACCTTTTGGGATGAGCACTGGGTGTTGTATGGAAACCAATTTGACAATAAATTTCATATATTGAAAAAAAAAAGAGCCAGGTGAACTCTACCTTCCTACCTCGACTTCAACCAGAAAAGCTCTAAACCTGCTTAAAGGGCCCATGATTTTTAAATTTTTGTTTAACAATCTAAGGGAACCCTATACCTTTAAAAATGAAGGAATCGAAGGGAAGTTAAATAACTAGAGAAAAGTGTTGGCAAGATAATGAGTGGTGGAGATCAATATGTAAATGAAGAAACCAATGTCTGAGGTCTAAAGAAGAGAAGGAGGTGAAGTTACCTGATCATAGGACCCAGAAGGATGAGCGCTTTCAAGAGATGGTTCCTCTTAAGCATGAATTACAAATCCAAAGTGGGCTTTATTGACTGACCTAATATTAGTCCCTCTTCCTGGGAGCCTCATTTTCTCATAACAGTGAAATAAAAAAAAAATGGCAGCATGGAAAAAAAAAAAAACCTCAAAACTATGAAACTTCTGGAAAACAACAGAAAATGTAGATGATCTTGGGCATGGTGTGTTCTGATACAACACCAAAGACACAACTCATGAAAGAAATAATTGATTGGCTGCACTTAATTAAAATTTAAAACTTTCATGAAAGACAACATCAAGGAATTCAAGAAGCAGCTGACTGGGAAACAATTTGCAAAAGACACATCTGATAAAAGACTGTTACCCGGAATATACAAAGAACTCTCAAAGTTCAACAGTAAGAAAACAAACAACGTACTTAAAAAATGGACCAAAGACCTTCACAGACAACTCACCAAAGAGGATATATAGATGGCAAACATGAATAGATGTTCCACATCGTATGTCATCAAGGAAATGCAAATTAAAACAACAGTGAGATACCACTACACTAGCATTAGAATGATCAAAATCCAACACACCGACAACACCAAATGTTGGCAAAGATGTGGATCAATGGAAACTCTCATATACAATGAGAACTCTCTTCAATAGGAATTACCATTGCTGGAGGAAATTAATAAGGCTACAACCGCTTTGGAGGACAGTTTACCTATTTGTTACAAAACATACACTCACAGAATGAGATACCACTTCATATCTGTTAGAATAGAATAAATGAGCTATCAAGCCAAGAAAAGACATGCAAGAACATTAAATACATATTGCTGATTGAAAGAAGCCCTCGGAAAATGCTATGTACTGTATGCTTCCAACTATATGACATCTAGAGAAGCCAAAACTATGGAGAGAATACAAAGATCACTTGTTGGGAGTAACAGAGGCTGGAGAGGAGGAAAGACGAATAGATGGAGCATAGAGGATTTGTAGAACAGTGAAAATACTGTTTCATATTATAATGGTGGACATATCCAATTATACTTTTGTCCAAACCTATACAATGTACAACACCAAGAATGAGCCACATGCGATTATGGACTTGGGGATGATTATGATATGTCAGTGTGGGTTTATCCTTGGTTAAAAGAAAGTACCATTCTGGTGAATCATGTTGATATGAGTGGAGACTGTGCATGTGTGGAGACAGGGAATATATGGGAAATGTCTATACCTTCCACTCAGTTTTGTTGTAAACCTTAAACTGCTCTAAATAGTAACACTTATCTTTTAAAATCCAGTATTCTTGGAAATATATGTTAAACAAGTTTTAAAGTGGTACTAAAAGAGATTGGCAGGTCATGATTTTGTTTTGTATCTTTTTTTTTTTTTAAACTAACTCAATTGGGCCTAGGTGATAAAGTTTGAGAGATACTTACAGATAAGAAAATAAAACAGCAATAAAAACAACACAACGATTGACATGTTTTGGAATCCTGAATGAGGAAGAAAGGAAAGCTAGACTATTAAGGGATTGGTCCAGGAGTAAAAAGTCTCTATGAAGTTAAAAGGTAGGTGTATTTAAAAAAGGGAAACTGAGACAGAGAAGCATGAGATCAGATAATGCAATTTTTTAGTAGGAAATATTGTCTGTTGGTAATTTCTGGATTATAACAAAGTTTTAAGTTTTGGCCATGAAGTGTATTAGGGTGTATGTGGCATGAAGATTAAAGCCATCGGGGTTGAGGAGAAACCACAAAACATGTGAATTAAAACTTAATTGTATGAAGTAGTTAAACCTATGATAATGGCGAAGTTAAGGATAGCTATAAAGGCAGGGACTTAATCTTTAGTGAGTAACTGAGAGTGATAACAAAGAAGGGAAGAACGTAATAAGAGCAGATGATCTGAATCTAACATCGTTTTTATTCAATAATAAAAGATTAATAGTTTAGAATAATATCAGAGACAAATCTATAATAGACACCTGCATTCCTGTTCTCGATGTCTTCCTCTCTGCCGTCAGTGTGCGATGGCTGAAGGACTACCCACGTGCGGCTGAAGGGAACACAGCAGAGGCCATGGATTTTGCAGAGACCCGGGTTTATATCAGAAAAGGGTGGACAGAAAAGATACTCATTTTAGTGGACTTGCAGTGGAGAAGGCCAACAGATCAAAAAGTAGGAATTCCACAGGGGGACGCAAAGGAGAGTACAAATTAAAGGAATTTAGGGTGCTGTTTCAAAGACAATAGACATTTAAAATGCTTTAGCATCTGAAAGTAGTGAAAGTGGACAGAGATAATAAGTGTGTTGGAATCAGCAAATATCAAACTATTTGTAAGAACTTTGTACAGAAGTCCATGCAAGGCGATCACAACACAACCAGAGGCATTTGGTGCTGTTTGAGGGCAGATACTGCTCTGTGCTTGGTAAACAGTTGCTCACACTTTCATGTAAAAATGGATCTCCTATTAACTTTTATTTAAGATGCATGCCGTCTGGGGGTTCCTGGATGTCTCCATTGGTAGGGCATGTGACTTTTGATCTCAAGTTTGTGAGTTCGAGCTCCATATTGGGTGTAGAGATTTCTTTTAAAAAAAACTTAAAAATAAAAATTAAACACAATACATTTATAACAGAAGAAAAGTGACCACAGGGCAACCGTTTTTTTTTTTTTAATATATATATTTTTTTGTCTATAAGATATCCTTAAAAAAACATTTTTCAGGAAGAAGCATATTTTTCTTTATCATTTTCATGCTGCATATCCGTTCTAAAACATTGATTTCTCTACTGGTCTTGTAAATCACCCAGAAGCAGCTTGTATTTTTGTGACTCTATACTACATATGTTTCTCATTATTACATTGTACCCTTGATCTGACTTTTTCTGATAAGGCTAAATTGAATTGATGTGATAAAAACATGCTTCTTACTGGAAACAGTCATTATTCATAGACAACATTCCAGTATCACACACCAAACAAATGTAGAAACAAATCCTATGTTCCACATAAGGCAATTTTGGGGAAAACAACATTCGCAGTCTCAGTATGGTTGCTAATCATAAATATCAGCGGTTTTCCTTCTCCTTCCATGCTGTTTAGTAGTTCTCATAGACATCCTTCATAAGGTGATGGAAGGTTCGAGTGGGACAGAGAGGGACTTTTCAATTGGGCAGTCTCAAATCTTCTCTTTGTTTTTAATTTTTTTTAACGTTTATTTATTTTTGAGACAGAGAGAGACAGAGCATGAATGGGGGAGGGGCAGAGAGAGAGAGAGGGAGACACAGAATCCGAAGCAGGCTCCAGGCTCTAAGCTGTCAGCACAGAGCCTGATGCGGGGCTCGGATCAGGAATGGTGAGATCATGACCTAGGCTGAAGTTGGATGCTGAACCGACTGAGCCACCCAGGCACCCCTCAACTCTTCTTGATTCTGTCGTTGATTGGTGTTTACTGGTGGTATTGGGCAGTCATCAGACACTTGACCGTTAGCTACTGTGCTATACCGCCTCTCACGGTACCAACACACATGGCTAGAATGAGGAATAATCAAAAATCTACCTTTCCTATCCTGTCTCTTTATCTTACAGCTTAGGACAGTGAAGTTGTTTTTCCAGAGTCATAACTATCAGGTGACAGAACGGAGATTCAAAAGCAAAAATAAAATCTATCATCTAAACTTCATATCCAATGCACTTTCCAATATAATACAGTTTTTTCATCATTTGGAACATGTGTAAAGTATACTTGCTTTAGTTAAGAAAATAAAAGAAATCTGTGAGGGCTATAATCTTTCAGTTTTTAGTCCTGATAAAAAGAGAATGTAAGCCAGGAAGGGGCAGAGAGAGAGGGAGCCCCAGAATCCCTGCTGACAGCAGAGAGCCCAACACGGGGCTCTGAACTCAAGAACCTCTACAAACTCGGGAGCTGAAGGGAGACAAAACCTGAGCTGAAGTGGGGCGCTTAACGCACTGAGCCGCCCAGGCTCCCCACCCTCTTTTTTTAATAGTAGAAAAAATTAGCAATCTTGAGAACGGTACTGTACTTACTCTGCATTTTATACTATTTATGTACATTGCAAATATCAATTTCTCTTTCCCACATATTTCAAAATAGTATCCAGGAAACATAGAGGTATGTTCTTGCTGTTGCTAAGATTTAAAGATCATCTGTTGAAATGATTACTTATTAATGTATTCAAGCCCTAATTTATTTTTTAATTTGCATATTTTCTTTATTTTATTTTCTAATAAAGATTGGATATGTTTAAGATGTACAACACGGTGATTTGATATACATATTCATAGTGAAATGATTACTGTAGTCAAGCTAATTAACCTATCACATCCTTACATAGTTACTATTATGTGTGTGGGATAAGAACACCAGAGATCTACTGTCTTGGCAAATTTCCAGTATTCAGTACAGTATCAGCTATAGTCATCACGATGTATATTAGTTCTTTAGACTTATTCATTCTGCATAACTGCAAGGTTCTACACTTTGACAAGATCTCCCCATTTCTCCCATCTCCCTGCCCCACTTCCACTCTCAGCTTTTATGTATTCAAGGAGATTCTGCCATTTACAACAATATGAATGAAGCTGTCCTGGGGGAAGTAGGCTAAATAAAATAAAACAGCCACAAAAAAAAAAAAAAAAAAAAAAAAAAAAAAAACCTTTCATGATCTCACTTATACATGGAACCTACAAAAGTGTGTTTTCTTTATCCAAAACTATATTGAGCGATGGGATAAGACAAAGACCTGATTTCTAAGATATGTGGTTAAAAAAAAAAGTAAGAGTATGTATGTATTGAGAAACATTTATACCCATTACAAATATTCTTTGTTTTCTATTCTTGTTAAGTGTCTACTATCTAAATCCTTTATTTTCTTACATCTTAGAATAGTAAGAAAGTGAGAAATTGTAAAGGCTTCTTCTTCCCTTCTATTCCTATAACCAATGTCCATGGAACTGTATCGTAGACACAGTTTCTCCAGATTCCAATTTGTCTTATTTTCTCTACTATACCAATAACCTGAATTTACACTTTGACAAATATCCTTTAGAAATGGTATTAAGACACTAGTAGAGATTCCTGCACCAGAATACAATTAACTACTTGAATATCTTGAATTCTAAAGAGATCCTGATTGAGTATAATCAGAGCAGTTTAAATCTCTTTTATCATATAGCGACGATTTTTAAGTGCTCACCAGGTTACAGGCATATGTTCTTGAAATGAGCAACTCATATTTTAAGAATGAATCATCTCAATGATTCTTCATTGGTTCATTCCCAATTAGAAGCAGATTTTGCTCTCCATAGAGAGGTTACAAATTCCATTCAGTTTTGTTTACTTTAGACATAACAGAGAAGGAAGTATCTCTCTTTGGAAATTTTGTACCCGTGCATTCATTCTATTATATGATTGTCATTTTTTGTCAACTAAAGAAATTTATGTCACCAAATTATAGGACTTTTAAACATATAATTAATTGGTGAAATGACGCTTGCATGTACGTATCCTAATTTCATGAAGCTGATCTGAAAACTTCATTTGCCTTGAAACCATTTCAAGACTCATTAATAATGAACTTTCATGAATATATGAAGATAATACACCACAGCTCTGCCCTGTTTGTGGAGTTTTACCACACACTCCCTCATTGGCAATGGATATCTATTCATTTATTCTTAGATTCCAACCTGCTCTCTTCTTTGTTGCACATTAACTGTTTAACATGCAGTTATTAAATACATTACTATTTTTGATTTTTAAAACTATGCATGTATATTCACATGCATAGGTATATTGTGAGAAGTGAGATAATGCATTTTCAGAAATACCAAATAAAAGCTGTGCTGTTTACTTATCAGTAGGTTTGCAACCTATTGGAAATATGTACAAATCACCCCCCCCTCCCCCCCGCCAGCAAAGAAGTCCCAAATCCTTAGACACCTCACTTCCTGGTTCTTCTTCCCCTCTCCATTTCACGGGCTTATTTTTCGCGGGCTTTCCAATGAGCATGCACCAAAGAATCGAAGTCTCTGTGTCCCCTCAAGGAATGGACATTTGTTCCAGTCAGACTACCTTTTGCCTTATATGGGCATAGGTAAGGCTGTAAGTTCTCTAGTACTCAGCCAATGAGGAATCAGGGAGGGAGTTGCGCGCTAGATCAATTGCCTGCTGTAACTGCCCTGAGCGTGCCTCACCCATCAGACACCTGCTCATGCAAGAATGCTGATTAGAGCTTCCCTTCACTGTGTTCCCAGTCTCCACTTCCCTCCTTTGATTGAGTCAGTGGATTTATTTCTCGCATATATAGAGAAAGATAATGTGCATCAAAATATCAATACTTTTCTTGGCATAAAAAGACCCGGGGTGGGGGGGGGGAACTTTGTATTTCTGTATTCTGTAATTTTGTATTTATTTTGTATTTTTTTAATTTTTTTAAATGTTTTATTTTGTTTTTGAGACAGAGAGAGACAGAGCGTGAACAGGGGAGGGGCAGAGAGAGAGTGAGACACAGAATCTGAAGCAGGCTCTAGGCTCTGAGCTATAAGCACAGAGCCAGAGGCGGGGCTTGAACTCACAAGCTGTGAGATCATGATGTGAGTGGAAGTCCGACGCTTAACCGACTGAGCCACCCAGGCGCCCCGATGTATTCTGTAATTTAAAAAAAAAAAAAAAAAAAAAAAGATTTACCTGTGTACTGTTAGAAATGTGGCAAAAATTCAGAAATACGAATCATTATCACTGTCAAGTTTACAAGATAAGGGAGATATTCTGAAGGAACAACAATAAGAGTAGTAGAAATAATAAATTTGTGTTTTCTCTAGTACTTTTGAATTGACAGGTATACTCATAAAGGCATTTAAAGAGGCAATATTGTCACCATTTTGTAGATAAGGACTCTTACCTTGATAGTCCTAAATGAGTAAGTGATAAGATTGAACCCACACATTCCAACTATAAATTTAACACACCTTCCACTATAATTAATTTAAAAAACTCTAAATGATGTCCTTTTTAAGATTGAGAAAAAAATGTCTTAAGAGCAGGTTAAAAATAGAAGCTCAATCATCAGAGAAGAGCATTGGGCAAATTGAGACTCATCCCCTACCTTCTAGCACAGCCAGGATCCAGATATTTGGGAATTCAGAAAGGCGAGCTTTTGGACAAGAGATAGAACACCAGGAAAGGCAAAACTATGGGGGGGGGGGGGAAGATGATCATAAAACAAACAAAGATGTAGGAAAATGTAGAAAATAAAATTTGATTAAGTGTCTAAATCATACTCACATAACTGTAATTTTGATATTTTTTGTTAAATAAACTGGATAAAAAAAGGAAAAAAAAATGATTTAAAAATGAAGAGAAATACACTTAGATAACCAAATGGGACATCTATTTCCTCAACACCTTTGCATAATTTATGATGAAAAATTGGTAGATTTTTTAATGTTTATTTTCAGAGACAGAGAAAAATTATTTTTTAATGTTTTATTTTTTTTGAGAGCAGGAGGACGGGGCCGAGGAGAAGAAGAAAGAATCTCAAGCAGGCTCCATGCTGTCAGCATAGAGCCCAACACAGGGCTGGATCCTGGGAACTGTAAGATCATGACTTGAACGGATATCAAGAGTAGCGTGCTTAACCAACTGAACCACCCAAGTGCCCCTGGTAGACTTCTATTGTGCGCTCAGTATTTGCTTGTCAGATGTTCATACACATCGTTTTATTTAAATACCATAACAACTCATAGAAGTAGATATTATCGTCTCCATTTGTAGATGACAAAAATAAAGCTCAGAGGTTCAGTAACTTGGGCATAGTAAGTCCTCTCGGTAGTGGCAGAGCCAGAGTTTGACACTGGGTTGCCCAGATTCAAATTCACAGTCCAAGTAATTACTATTATCATCATCACCATCATCATCATCATCATTTTAAGAAGGCTTCACGCCCAGTGCGGAGTCCATTGCAGGGCTTGAAATCAAGACCCTGAGGTCAAGACCTGAGCTGAGATGAAGAGTCAAACATTTAATCAAATGAGTTACCCAGGCATCATAAGTGATTATTATATTTTTAAGTTTTAGTATAAGGACCCTAAACTTAAAGAAGTTTGAACCAATGAACCAATCTCTTCATGATTACTGCTAAGTTCTTTTAATTTTTAACTTTTTTAAAATTTATTTTTGAGAGAGACAGAGTGTGAGTGGAGGAGGGGCACAGAGAGGGAGACACAGAACCTGAAACAGGCTCCAGGCTCTGAGCTGTCAGCACAGAGCCAGACACATGGTTCGAACCCATGAACGATGAGATCATGACCTGAGCTGAAATCAGATGCTTAACTGACTGAGACACCCAGGCGCCTCTCTCACTGCTCAGTTCGAAGTGTGCATTAGAAGCTCTTATTATCCCTATCTCAACTTCATAAATGTCATCTGTGTATATGCTAATAAGGCAAGCTATATAAAATCACAATAGTACCTTTCTTGCTATGCAATCCAGACAAAAACCTTAATTAGAAAGACATCTAAAAGTTCCCTCTTATTAATTATCCAAAATTTGCTCCCTCACAATCATTTGCTCGTCATACTTGCTATTACATGGAAGTCAGATATCTTGGTTTGTGAAAATTCAATTACTTCTACATTAACTCAGGACCAGGAAGTTTTCTTGTTTGTTTGTTTGTTTCCAAAATGCACCATATACCTCAGTCATAGCTACAGAAATATAATGCCTTCATCGATTAGCAATAGAGTCTACAAAAAAGGTATTGGAAAAAGAGCAGTTGTAGTCTCGTTCCTTTGCCAACATGGATAGCTCTCTGATGTCATGTGACTGGAAATGTTTCACACGTTATGTGTAGTACAGAATAAAGACAGCTTGAAATTAAAACACATTCTGAACATTGTAATTTCAAGCTTATGAATGTTAAACATTACTACAGTTATAAAAGCTCTAATATTTCATCATTTGAAAATGATGATTAATAACAAAAAAAATAATGCCTAGCTGTCTGGTAATATTTTCTTTTCCAATGGTCAGTTACGCTGGAAATTTAAACTTTTCAGTTATAGAGATTTTTACAAATTACAGAAGCCTTCACCGCTCCTTATTAATCCAGCTACTTTATGATAAGCAAGGCAGGCAATAATGTGCAATTTGTTATTTGACCAATTACCACCAAAGGAAAAAGAAAGGAATAATGTATTTTAGTGCATAAATCATATAGAGGAAAAAAACAACAGAAGAGACAGAGATGTACATGAGGTTGCCAGCTTAAATATGGTGGTCAGGAAGCACTATTTATAAAAGTGAAATTTAAGTGCAGACCTGAAGGGGGGAGAGAACAACCCAAGGAGCTCTGGGGGAAGATTCCAGACCATAGACAGAAAAGATGGCAGTATGGCTAACAAGGAGTAAGAGAGGGATTTTGGGAGATGATGGAAGACACATGGAGTAAGACAGTTAGGCAAGAGCTGGGAACACATCTGCGGGACCTTAGTTTTTAATCTGTATACTATAGCCACATATCAGAGGATTCCAAATAGGCAAGCATATTATAAAACACTTTAAAAGAAACTGCTGGGAGCTATGTCATGAATTGGCTGTAGAGGGCAGATAAAAGGCAGAAACAGTAAATCAGTTCTGAGCCAGCTGCAAAATACCTGGCAAAAAGTAACCACCTTGAGGAAAGCCTGGGTGGTTCAGTTGGTTAACTGCTTGACCTTTATTTTTAATTTTGTTTAAATGTTTATTCGTTTTTGAGAGACAGAGTGCGAGCAGGGGAGGAGCAGAGAGAGAGGGAGACGCAGAATCCGAAGCAGGCTCCAGGCTCTGAGCTGTCACCACAGAGCCCGACGCGGGGCTCGAGCCCACAGACTGCGAGATCATGACCTGAGCTGAAGTCGACCTCTTAACTGACTGAGCCACCCAGGCGCCCCCGCTTGGCTGCTTGACTCTTGATCTCAGCTCAGGTCGTGATCTCACAGGTGGTAAGATCAAGCCCCACTTCAGGCCCCACTCTGGGCTCTGGGCTGACAGCACAGAGCCTGCTTGGGAGTCTCTTTCTCCCTCTCTCTCTGCCCCCCCCCCCCCCCCGCACACATTCTCTCTCTCTCTCTCAAAAGAAAAAAAAAAAAAAGAAGAAGAAGAAGAAAGAAAAAAAAGAAAGGAAGAAAAAAGTAGAATTAGAAAGAATTATAAGTCTCATCACATTTAATTTATTTCACAGATGAGGAAACTGAGGCTCTAGGAGGCTCAGCGACATTACCAGGAGCACAAAAGCACTTGGGGAGCACATATCAGCGAATATCCAGTTTTCCTCACTCACCAGGATGGAAGTAGTGCTGTTTTCCTGTTTAGTGAATTGCGAGCCTGGCAAGTTTTGAGAACGCAGGGCTAGTAATAGAAACTGACCCAGTTGTTAGCAATAATATTACAGGATGCGTGGAGACTAAGGGAACTAGCCGAATGTACGGAGATTACTCGCATCCACAGACAATGGGCAGCAATTTTTGAAAGTTGAGCAATAGAAGAAGAAATGAGACTTTGCTTGTGTGAAACAAGCTATAAGAGATGTATGCTCAGCATACACTTTTTTCTTTAGAATCTGAGATTGTTGTCAAATGTGATTTTTGCAGTGATGCAACTGTTTTTGTTTGAACTGTGTGAGGAAAATGGTTTATAGCTTCACATGTTAGTTGTTTGTTACTGTGGACTTTCTGTTCTGCCCATTTCACTCAGCCGTAATCAAGTGGATGGGTGGATATTTAGATCATGGGATCCCTTGAGGAAGTCAGAGATAGAATGATGGGAGCATTTTAGGACAGACATTGTAGAGGCCTTGACATTGTCTCAAAATCTGAAGTAGAAGATCTTTGAGACCAATGTGGTCACTCTGACCACCAAATGCCTGGATTACAAGGAAGCAATAGACTTGTAATTATTCTCAGATCTTTTTATAAATGACGAGTAAAACTGAAGAAGAAAGGCTGGCAGAGAAAGGTACAGGCAGCCAAATACTCCAATTAAGTCAAGAGCAAGGAAAGGGAAAGAAAATGGATAAATCTTAATTTGTGTCTATCCATAAGGAAGCTGGCATACCATTTCAGTCCAGAAGAGGTTGCAAACTCCATATATTCTCTATCCAATCTATAAGAGCACTTCAGACTAAGGACAAACCTTCCAGAAAAATACAAAAAAAATTTGTCCATGCAAATCAGTAGTTTTTCTGTGTGGAGAGAAAAACATGGTATGGTTCAGAAATAACTTAACACTGTATTTCTTACCCGGAAGACAAATGAATATTCTGTTGGTGTTTTTCTTAAGAATAACCATGAAATTGAAACCTTTTGTCATATTTGCTTCATAATTTCTCAGGAAAAAGATATTTACGAATGTAGTTGCAGCTAGTGTGGGAGGACTTCTTAAAATTACTTTTTCCTCTTCACTAGGGATTATCATTTTTGGGTGTGTTTTTGCCATATTACACATTATGCACACTCACAAACAACATGTAGTTGTTTTTGCATTTTTCAATATATATATATATATGTAAATGGTATTATACATATAATATATATATATATATTGCATTTATATATATGTGTGTGTGTGTGTATATATATATATATATATATATACACACATATATATATATATATATATATATATAGGTAAATGGTATTATACTGTGTATATCCTTTTGATACTTGTAAAGTAAAACCAGCATTATGTTTCTGCAATTAAATGAGGTTGATAATTGTTGCTCTAGTTGATTTGATTTCACTGCTCAGAATGTATATCACTTTTCTAATACATTATCTTGTTTAAGAAGTTTAGACCGTTTCCAATTTTCTATTAAAATACCGAATATTGTTCCTCTCTGTTGTTCTACATACTCCTAAGTATTTAGAATTTGAAGTGCATTAAATATTATGATCATTAGTGGTTATGAAGTTGTACTTCATTGTTTTAATTTTCCAACCATAACCATTAACGTAGGTGTATTTTCATATATTGATCCACCAGTAGGTACCCTGTTTTGTGAATAATTTGTTTGTGTCTTTACTG
Organism: Panthera uncia; assembly: GCF_023721935.1. Lineage (NCBI taxonomy): Eukaryota > Metazoa > Chordata > Mammalia > Carnivora > Felidae > Panthera > Panthera uncia. The sequence goes on along the minus strand of NC_064811.1, from coordinate 25,294,553 downwards.
GTTCAGTCCTTTACTACTCTACAACAAACCATTCTAAGACTCAGTGACTTAAAACAATAATTTATTATTTCTCATGTTTATGTGAGTAGACTGGGCTCAGCTGGATGATTCTTTTGTTCCCTGAAGTATAGCCGAGGTGGCTCAGGGAGGTGCATTCAGCTGGAGGTCTGGCCAAAGACTTGGGAAAAAGTTCTCTGCAAAAAGACAATAAGACATCTGTGTCTGGACCTGTCAAAGATCTGAGATTTTACTGTACTTGCAAACTGAAACGTTTGCCCACTCGTTTTCAAATTCTCCAGTACTATGCACACGGTTTTAAGTTCACTTTCTTCCATGTTGTTAAACAAGAAATATTTTCAATTGTATCAAACTTTTTTTTTTTTCCAAAAAGTTAAATGACCGAAGAGAAAGGAGGGAGGGGGGGAGGGAGGTAAAAGGGAAAGGGAGACCGAAGACAGAGAAAAGAGGGCATAAAGAAGGGAAGGGGAAAGGAGAGAAAAGGAAAACAAAGAAAGAAGGAAGGAAAGAAAAAGAAAGAAGAAAAAGATAAACATTTGTTACAAGGAATCAGTATTGATGCATTGTTAAAAACTAAGACAATACTTTATTCAAATTTCCTCATTTTCCCCCTAATGTCTTTTTGTCCAGAATGTCATCAGGGATGTTTCATGGCTGTGACCACCACCAAAATCTTCTCAAATTTTCTTTGTTCTTGATTACTTTGACTTTTTTGAGGATTACTGGTTAGGTCTTCTGTAAACTGTCCCTCCTTTGAGTTTTATGTGTAATCGTGGTTTTGGTTAATCATGATTATACTGGAGTAACATTTTTTTAATGTTCTTTTATTTTTGAGAGAGAAAGAAACAGAGCTTGAGCAGGGAAGGGTCAGAAAGAAAGGGAGACACAGGATCTGAAACAGGCTCCAGACTCTGAGCTGTCAGCACAGAGCCCCATGTGGGGTTCAAACCCACAAACCGCGAGATTTTGACCTGAGTCAAAGTCAGACCATTAACCTACTGAGCCATGTGGGGTAATGTATTTTTGAGAGAAAGACCACAAGAGGCAAAGTGTCATTCTCATCATATATTAAGGGTATATCAGTTGTACATGCAATTGAAATGACTTCCTGCTGTTGATGTTAATTAACCTCGATCACTTGGCTTGAGGTAGGGTTTGTCGGTTTTTGTTTCGGTTTTTGTTTTTCAGTGTAAAGTTACTCTGTATGTCTCCATTTCCATATTGTTCTTTGGAAGAAAGCAACTATGTGCAGACCACACTTAAAGAGTGGAGAATGATGTTCCACTTCTTTCAGGGTACCTACAAAACTTATTTGGACTTCTGCAACAGAGGCTTGTCTATTCTCACTCATTTATTTAATCAATAATTTAATTTTTATCAGTATGGACCCGAGTATTTTTTTTTTTTTTTTACTTTGAGTTGTGATTCAATACATCTTGTTTTCTTGCTCACATTGTCCCAGCTTTAGCGACTGGGGGCACTTTCATTTGGCTCCTGTATTCCTTTGACATACTGTATCATTGGTGGGGAGATGGGAGGTGAGGTGGAAAAGAGAGGCTTTGCTTAGATTTCTTATTTTCTGCCAGTGTGACATGTTTCAGGCCCATGTTGTAGTTCTTGTTCTGTTCCTGGAATCAACTCCTTCTCCAAGGAACCCTGTTTTCTTTTGTGGAAGAATGATGTTAGATCTCAAGATCTGGATGCTATTTACCGTGATTTACTCCATGGTCTCTTAATTGAGACATACGAGATGTATGGATATAATTTCTATATGTGAAAACTGTATCTGTGTTAATCTAAATGAGTTCATACTATAATCCATTACCACATGCAGTGTTCTATTCCTTGCTTAGCTTTAAAAAAAATTACCATTTATTTATTTTTGAGATAGAGGGACAGAGCGTGAGTGGAGGAGGGGCAGAAAGCGAGTGAGACAAGAGAATCCAAAGCAGGCTCCGGGTTCTGAGCTGTCAGCACAGAGTACAATGCAGGGCTCAACTCACGAACCGAACCATGAGATTATGACCTCAGCCAAAGTCAGATGCTCAACTGACTGAACCAACCAAGTGCTCCGATCCTTTGCTTACCTTCATCCTCCCCCAACAGCAGTGAGAAATATGGCTCCATCAGTCAACCATCTACTTCATTGTTCACTTCCATGTGTAGTAGTATCAGAAATGTTAACCCCTAACCCCACGAGAAACCAATGTGTCAACTAGGATGTGGTGATTATGAACAGCTCTATTAACCTTTGGTCTTATACACTCCATTCATTTTGATACGAAATCAGTACCCTCTCCGTCATCCCCTTCAGTGAGTGGTTTCAGCACATTTTAAATAGATTTAGAATCTTTTGTCACATTCTGCATTCCAAACAGGGAGTCTACAACTGCTCTTCTTTTTTTAAATTTGAATACATTTTTTTACTGTGAAGTTCTATGGATATTGACAAATGCTTATTACCATATATATATATGACATATATATATGATATATATATGTCATATATATGTCATATATATGGTAATTATATATATGGTAATTTTATATATATATATATATACATATATGTGTGTGTGTATATATATATATATATATATATATATATATATATATATATATATATAATTATAGTATCATACCGAACCATTTCAACACCATAAAACAACCTGTGCTTCATCTATTCAGTCTACCAAATTCTGGGCCCTGATCTGTGTGCATAGAACTGTATAGTTGGCCTTTTCCAGATTATCATATATTTGGAGTGATTTAATAAATTCAAGAAGAAGTGTTGGCTTTCAGTTCATTCGGGTTTTTCTTATTGTAAAGAAAGGATCAACAAACATCCAAGTTCTTTTTTTTTTTTAATGTTTTTATTTATTTTTGCAGGAGAGAGAGACAGAGTGGGAGCCGGGGAAGGGCAGAGAGAGAGGGAGACACAGAATCCAAAGCAGGCTCCAGGTTCTGGGCTGTCAGCCCAGAGCCTGACTTGGGGCTCAAATGCATGGACAGCAAGATCATGACCTGAGGCGAAGTCGTACGCTTAACCAACTGAGCCACCCAGGCACCCAAACATCCAAGTTCTTACCAAGTTGAAGGTGAGACTGAAAGCAACTTTTATAGATTTGTGTTTAAAATTCCAACAATGTAATTTTTTATTATTATTTTTTGATAGGCAGTCTTGACAAATTAAGGAATAGATGACACTTTTTTAGAACATAGTTTTTTAATAATGACTCTGATATTTTTAGGAAGAATATTATTTGATATGATCTGAGTTTTGAATGTTGGTGCAAAACCTATGTTGATGAGAATTCTGTGGAAACTATCTTCATACATGCTTTGGTCTTCTGTCTATACAGGATTTAGGAACATGACTTTTTTTTCTTTAATACTAAAATTTTACCCTGGATTATTTGTGGAATATGTGTTTGCCTGCCCGTGGAAGTATGACAATTCTTACACACACTTTATCCACAGTTTCCCCTTTATGTATATGTGTTAATGTATATAAATTATTACTTATTGGCACATATAGATTTCTGTCTTAAGACTTAAAATTGAAGCTGTGTTATGAGATTTGTATGTTCTCAACCTCTAAAACGTCTTATAATCAAGTTGCATGTGAGGAATTACAAATTTATTTATTTACTCCATATTTATGCCTTCTGTATACCAGTAAGTGATAAAAATATACAAAGAGGTTTATAAGATTTTAATATCAGAGGTAATATACTGTGCCATCAAATCCTTCTAAACAAGTAGATATGTTATCTACTTCTAAACAAGTAGATAAACAAGATTTAGAAATCTTTCTAAACAAGTAGATCAAAAGTAGGGCAAAAAATCTCTAATGATCATAAGAGTTGTTATAAGTAATAACATAAAAATATTCTGCAAATATTTTAATATTATAATGCATATTTCATATAATCATATGACTTTTTGAACAAACTAGGACACTCTGGATAGTGAAAGGGGACACTTTTCAATAATTATGCAGGTACAACAAGAATAATTTGAAAATTACCTGAGAGAATTGGGATACATTGTCATTCTGTGTAAAGTACCATCATATCTTCTTTTTTGTTGTTGTTCCTAAAGTGTATTTATTTATTTTCTAAAGAGAGAGAGAGAGAAAGAGAGAGAGAGAGTGTGCACACAAACAGGGCAGGGGCAGAGAGAGAAGAAGAGAGAGAATCCCGAGCAGGCTCCACGCTGTCAGCACAGAGCCTGATGCTGGGCTTGATCCCATGAACAGTGAGAGCATGACCTGAGCCGAAATCAAGACTCGGATGCTTAACTGACTGAGCCACCCAAGTATCCCTCTATCTCCTTTCTTAAATCTGTGATTCATCATTTTAAATCTCATATATGCAGTACGCTTATTGGGTATATCATGTACTGATTGCTGTTAGACAGTTAAACTTTTATCATTGAAGAAAAGAGATAAGCTTATATTTATTCTTGTAGCAACTGTAACAGCATGACTAAGTGCCATTGAATACAGGAACTTAGTGTAGAAAAAAATATTTCTATTTTTTAAGTTTATTTACTTATTTTGAGAGAAAGAGAACATGAGCAGGGGAGGGAGCAGAGAGAGAGGGAGAGAGAGGATCCCAACAGCCTCCACACTAGCAATGTGAAGCCCCCACCACCACCACCCCCCTTCACCCCCCACCCACCAGGGTTCAATCCCAGGAACTGCAAGATCATGACCTGAGCCGAAAACAAGAGTCCAATGCTTAACCAACTGACCTACCCAGGAGTGCCTAGAAATTATAGCTTAAGCTAGGTGTAGCATTTCCAAACTGAAATGATGCCCTACACACATACATGTTCATGCAACTGTTGTTTTCCCAGCATAGTTATTTTAAAAGCTTTTTATACACGATTATTTTTCCTTGTCTTTAATGTACTTAGAAATAGAACCCTTCTAAGTTGATCTTTGTATTAATAATGGTAAGGGTAACATTTATTTATTAATTAGTTATTAACATAGGTAATTTTAAGACTGGGTCAGAAGCTAGACATGTTTTGTTAAATATCAGAAGCATAGTTTCTGCTTTCCTGAAAGAGAACTATCATTATCATCAATGATAATGTTTACCTTTGGAGGGTGTCATTCCTAATACTATTAAATAGTTTTCATTTTGAAATTTTCTTTATCGGAAGAATCATACTTTCCATAAATTAGCAAACTGATTCTGCTCTACAAAAATAACATTGCAAAATAGCAATCCCCCACTTAAAACAGTTTCTGGCATGTATTAGAAACTGAGCAAATAATTATTCAGTGAATCAATGAATGAATAAAATTCAGTAAATTTTAGGATATTTGTGTGATTTTTTAAATGTTTATTTATTTATTTTGAGAGAGAGAGAGTGTGTGAGCAGGGGAGGGGCAGAGAGAGAGGGAGAGAGAATCCCAAATCAGACCTCATGCTCTCAGCGCAGAGCCCTATGCAGGGCTCAATCCCATGAACTGTGAGATCATGATCTGAGCCGAAATCAAGAGCTGGACGTTTAACCCACTGATCCACCCAGGTGCCCCAAGTCTTTGGATGTTTGTGAATAGAGATTTGTTACTGGTAAGTAAAATGTATTGTTACCCTAAATCTCTTACCTAGGTAAGTAATATGAGCTAATGTGGAAATGTTGGGGTTTGGAGAAAATAGTCAAGAAGGAATTCTTGAGACATTTTCTGTGCAAATAGTGGTTTTATTAAAGCACAGGGACAGTATCTGTGGGCAGAAAGAGCTACATTGAGGTTGTGAGGCGTGGCCAGTTATATACTTTCAAGTTGGGAGGAGGTCGGGGCTAGGTTAAGTGTCTAAGCAATTTTGGAAGCATGGTTTCCAGGACCTTAAGGGGGCTAGTTATTAGGAAAAAGACATTTATTACTGCCTAACAAAACCCTAGGTGAGACCCTGGATGTATATCAGTGGGCCACATGCTTGGAGGATGATTGCTAACATATATCTTGGTGGGTACAGATAAAGGAAGTTTTCAAAGCAATTTTTATATGTTAAAGGAGACTTGAAGATTGTCTTTTGCCTTAACAAAGTATTAACATCGAGACAGTTGAGTTCCTAAGGGAAAGTCACTCTGCCTGTCTCAAGGACTTGTCAATGGGCTGCAAGTTGTAAGGACATTTATTTATTTATTTATTTATTTATTTATTTTTCTTTTGGCTTTGTTCCCCACACCATTAACTCCCTGACTATACGTAGGAACTAGTCTGAATTTAAATTTTTTTTCATGCCATTTGACATCAGTAAATAGACTAATATGGAAAAAAAATAATGTACATTTACAAATTACATGGGAAGTTTAATAATTAACATCTGAATTAACATTCCCAGTAGAAATGCCAACAAAATTTGACTTTCGCGCTAAAATTTAGAAAACTGCAATCAATAAGCCATCACACTTCAGGAAATACAGATGTCATCACCTATAAGCGGCCCTTTATTTTATGTAACACTAAGAAAAAGTGCTAATGAGCTAATGAAGAATGTGTTTATTAATTTTTTTCAAATTTTATTCTTACTGAAAAAGTTTAAGAATTACTGAGATAGGTTTTAAAACCTGTATCCTCCTTCCATGTACACAGAGAGGAAAATCTGAGCAAAGTAAATTGTTTCATATGTTCCTAAATCTTTTTTGTATCCAAAGGTAATTTTTCTGAATCTAATTTTGAATCACATTTGTTGCTGAACCACAACAAACAAGATGGGTCACCGTGTCAAGAGTGTTAGTGATAACACTATTTCTTGTCGACACATCTTGTCTCCCACATTTTTTTTTCCAGAATCACTGAGGCCTATTCTATAAACTTTTAATGTTGGTATGTTTTTGATCTGCCAATGATATTAATTGAAGGTTATCTTATGGCGGCAAAGGTTCTCATTCTTTTCTCAAATAATCTTTAAGTGGTTTGTCGGCTGAAATAATGAGAGATTACAACTGGCTAGTTATCCCAGTAAGAACGACAACCAATTATAGGCATAGGAAATGACAAAAGCTGACTGTATAATAGCAGCAATGGGTTTTCACCCAGTGTAAAACATCACAACTTCAGAGATATTTAAATGTTAATTGGGTGTGTGATAATGTGTTTGTGTACATGTATTTATGTCTAAGATATTGTATATGTGCATATATACATATACGTACTTTATATATCACCTTATTGCAATTAAATATATACAATAAATGAAATATAATACACTAAATCTCTGTAGTTACTACTGGCATGAATAATGCAAACAGTATGAATGATTCATTTCAAAATATACTAGCTATTATCTTGTTTTAATGTTTTATTTATTTATTTATTTATTTATTTATTTTTGAGAGAGAGAGAGAGAGAGAGAGAGCGAGAAAGAAAGATCATGAGCGGAGGAGGGCGGAGAAAGAGAGGGAGACACAGAATCCAAAGCAGGCTCCAGGCTGTGAGCTGTCAGCACAGACCCCAACACAAGGCTGGAACTCCAGAACTGTGAGATCATGACCTGAGCCGAAGTCAGATGCTTAACCAACTGAGCCACCCAGGTGCCCAGACTAGCTATTGTTTAATTGCAAATTTATGTGCTTATTTGAAAAGCAACGTTTAGACAGGGAAAAAAAAAAAAAATTCCCTAAAATACATTGGAAGTATACTACATTTTAGATTATCTAGAGGAAAGCTTAGGTATTGTGTTACCGTTTAGTTATGTAGCATAATAAAACTGATTTTAATATAAGCTTATTGCAAAAAAAAAAAAAAAGTCTCATATTGTAGCATTGGCTTTCCATTTCCTATCTACTTGGCCACATGAAACTTGGGTGCCTGTAAAGGCAGGATAATAACTAATCCTCTTTGGTGTTTAGCGTCACTTAATCCTTTCTGGTACTTATCCTATTAACATTTTTTCCCTCGTATTTAAATGCCAATGCAGAGCACTCAAATTACTTGCATTTATTTCTGTGCTTCTGACTTTCCCAGTTTAGAGAAAGTACCTTCAGAAATGTTTGATTAAATATATGCATTTATCTGAGTCTATATTCATTTTCAAGTGCTTATTCTAGTTTAATGACTTTTAGCTTGGATATTTCAAGCTACCAATTTATGTTTACCATTATTTTGTCACTGTAGAGTTCATCTGCAATGCAACATAAGGTCTTTAACTGGGTTATCAAAAATAACATATAAAACTTTTGCATAATTTTAGATTTTACTTGAAACCTTACTCGAGATGTACCTTAAAGCACGTCACTGAGCATTGCTTATATTAAAGTATGTAAACAAATATATCTTATCTTTTGAAGAACTCTTAGTTGGACCAGGCTAAGTTATACTGCAGGAACTAGCATGCACAAAATCACAGTGGTTTTCAAAAGCAAAAGCTTATTTGTCACTCAGAACATGTCCTTTGTAGGTTGGCAGGAGAGTCTGTTTAGACAGACTTGTACTTCTGGACCACCAACACAAAAAGGTTAAGTTGTGGCAAACTATGCTTGGCTTTTAAAACTTCAGTTTCAAAGTATCACATTTTATTCCCTCCTTGTTTCCTTAGGCAAAGCAAGTCATGAGGGGGTAGCAGAGAACCTCAAGTCCCCTGGGAAATTATAGTCACACTGTATCTCAGATAGAGAAGAGGAAATATTTGTGACCAGCCCTGATGACTACTACATTCAATGGCATGCAGCTTCCCTTTAAAGGAACACTGAGAGGGGCGTCTGGGTGACTCAGTGGGTTGAGTGTCCTGCTTTGGCTCAGGTTATGATCTTGCATTTGATGAGTTCTAGCCCAGCATCAAGCTCTGTGCTGGCAGCTGGTAGCCTGGAGCCTGCTTTGGATTCTGTGTCCCCCTGTTTCTCTCTGACCCTACCGTGATCGCTCTCTCTCTCTCTCATTCTCTTTCTCAAAAATAAATAAAACTATTTTTTTTTAAAAATTAAAGGAACACTGAGAAACTTAATAATTTAAAACCAAGACCTTGAGGAGCTAATGTATGTTTAACTTTCTTTTGAAAAAAAAAAAAAAATGAAGATTAGAGATTTTTTAGTGTTACACATTTTTTTTAGTTTATATATAAGAAATGATTACATAAATGCATATGTTGTATGTTTTGATTACCGCTGTGTGTTTGCATACAGTATTTAATTTAATACTTCAACAAATTCACTGTATAAATATTTTTATTCTCCTCTATCATGATTGAGGAGGAAACTTAGACCAGAGAATTTAAGGAAACTTTTCTAAATTACATGCCTAATAAATCATCCTACTAAAATCTAGTTCCATTAGTTCCTGGTTTTCCTGAAACAACATGTTATCGCTTAGGAAAAGGAGAAAGTACCATTTAGATAAATGAGAAAACGTTTGTTTTGTAGGTATGACTTTTAAAATTATACTCAGTCTTGAACTTCCCTGCCTTTAAGTGGGATTCAAATATAAAGTATTATGAATTGAGCCCTTTCAATACAATGAAATGAAAGTTTTGGGAAATCCTTTCCCTGTGAAGGAATTATAAAATTGGACACATATACTGAAAACAAAAATTTCAAGTTGCCTGGGTGGCTCACTCAGTTGAGTGTCCAACTCTTGATTTTGGCTCAGGGCATGGTCCCAGGGTCATGGGATAGAGCTCTGCATTGGGCTCCACGCTGAGTGTGAAGCCTGCTTAAGATTCTCTCTCTAGCCCTCTTCCTCACTTGCGTCCTCTCTCTCTCACACACAAAATCCGTAAATAAAGAAACAAATAAACAAACAAACAAGCAAACAAACAAGTTCAGCATTCTGGAGGAGGAAAACAGCATATAACAGAGAAGTGGGTTCTTGAAAAGGTACCGAACTTTAGTTAAGAAGAGTAAGACTCTGGACTGTGCTTAAACAGTGATTTCTCATCGTTCATCTGACCCCTAGTTTGGTCAAAGCTCTAACTCTACTATGGAAAGAAAACTGTGAAAACCACAAGTTTTCCTCATGGAGACAGTTCACTGGACTTTGAGGAAGAGCAGAAGCGCCCTATCAAATGCATCGTAAGCAAAAACAGCAATCCGTGTGGCAAGAGAGGGAGGTGGACAGGGGCTCCATTAGTCTGAGGTTGGAGTCCTGGTTGGTTCTCACCTCTCACCACAACTATCCAATATTGTACTGGAGGTCTTCGCCAGTGAAATAAGGAATATATAGGTGTCAACCCTATCAGAATGGAAGAGGCAAGACTGTCGTCATTCACAGATTATATATGATACGATCCAGTATGTAGGACGTTGTAAAGAATCTACAAAAAATACCCAAAAACCTAGGAGCACTTTTTTAGTAGGCCCAATGGTGGACTCCAAAATAACTTCACATTGGAATCCCTCATTGTTGTAGATGTCATCTTGTATGTCAAAGAGTTAATCACATCTTTTGTAATATAAGATAATATTAAGTTAAAGAGGTTGAGAAGAGGAATATATCCTTAATTATCTGGGTGGGCTTAACTGCAATAACGTGCAACCTGATGAAAGGAAAACAGAAGGAGATTAGAAGAAGGGAGACACAGGGAGGAGAAGGTGATGTGAAGATGAAGGCAGAGACTGGAGTGATAACTGTCACAAATTACGGAATGCCAAGGAATTTGGGGCCACCAGAAGCCACCAGAAGCCAGAAGAAGCAAGAAGTGGATTCTCCCCTGAGAACCTGCAAAGGGAGCAAACATGGCCTTTTCATCCCTTGATTTTGAGTCCTGGCATCCGTAACTCCCAGAGAATTGATTTCTGTTGTTTTAGGCCACCTGGTTTGCAGTTTCTTGCTCCATCAGTCTCAGGAAATTAAGACAAATGTCAGCATAAAAACTCTATTGTATCTGTAATCTAGAAATGAATAATCCACAAGGAAAATCAAGCATCTAAGTCGGTTTACAATAAGATGAAAAAGAACAAAATACTTAGGAATAAATTTAATAAAAGCATTAACAAAACTTGCAACGCAGTACAAAACATTGCTAACAAAAATTCAATATCTAAATCATGCTTATGAGATGAAATACCTCAAGATGGCAATTCTCCCCAAATATATGTATATATATAGATATATAGATATATCTATATATCTATATATGTATATGTATAGATAGATAGATTCAAAAATTATTCCCATCACAATTCCAGCTTTTTTTTCATAAACTGACAACTGGATCTTAATATTGAATTCAAAGGCTCTAGAATAGCCCAAATAATTTTAGAAAATAAAAACCAAGTTTAGATGACTACACAAACCGTTTTAAAAACATACTACAAAGCTATAATATTGAAAACATGGTATTGGTGTAAAGAGTGTTATATAGATTATATACATATGTAACAGAATTAAGAGTCCAGAAATGAACACGTTCATGTATTTTAACTTACTTTTTTTCAAAGATGCCGAGGCAAATGTCTTCAGTAAATAGTATTAAGACATTTTGAAATCCATATTTACATATAGTTTATACTCTACACATAAATTAACTAACTTATCTGACAAAAGACTTGTTTACAGTTTATATAAAGAACACTTATAATTCACTAGTGAGATGAGAAAAAACTTAGTTAAAATAAAGATAACAGATCAAATAGATATTTCACCACAAAAAGAAGATATGTGGATGGAAAATAAGCCCCCTAGAAAGTGTCTATTATCATTATTCATTAGGAAAATTAAATTAGAAGCAATATAACATCGCACAGCAAGCCCACTAGAGTAACTACAATTAAAAAGAGACAACAATGGGTATTGGCAAAGATGTCAAATAGGAGCATTCATACTTTGCTTGTGGGGGTGTAAAATGGTTGTATTAATTTTCTATCACTGCTCTAACAAAATTACTACAAACTTATTGACTTAAACAACACATTTACCACCTTAACAGCTCTGTTGGTCCGAAGTCCCATTTGGGTTTCATTGGGCTAAGACAAAGGTGTCATCAAGGACTGTGTTCCTTTCTTAAGCTTGTAGGGAGAATCGTTTCCTTGCTCATGCATATGCTGGCAGAATTCAGTTCCGGGCCGTTGTAGTACTGAGATCTTTCTTGGTATCTGTGAACTGGGTGCCACCCTCTGGCTTTTAGAGACCTCTCTACAATCCTTTCACGTAGCACCTGCAACATCTCAGAACAAGCAAAAGAGCACGGAACCCTCATGCTGTCATCTTTCTCATGTCTCTTCCTCTTCTCCTCCTACTTTTAAGGGCCCTTATAGGTAACATTGGACCCATCTGGATAAGCTCAGATAATTTTGCCGTCTCAAGGTCAGCTGATAGCAGTCTGAATTCCCCCTGCTACCATAATTCCCTTGCCTCGTGTGACATAAATAGTCACAAATTCTAGAGGTTAGAACTTGACCATCTTTGGAGGGTAGGTATTCTTTTGCCTACCATAATAGTACAGACACTAAGGAAAGTGGTTTCTTAAAACATAAAAAAACTTAAAAAAAGTTAATATGTCGCTCAAATTTCCCAGCTAGGAATCTATCCAAGAGGTTATGAAAGCATAATTTCCACACAACAGCCAGTTCACAGATGTTCCTAGCAACATTGTTTATAATAGCCAAGAACTGGGAACAATCAAAATGTTCATCAACTGGTGAATAAGAAAAATGTGGTATAACCATACAATGAAATACTATTCATTAATGCAAAGAAGCAAACAATTGATCTGCAATGCAGCAAGGAATGCCGCTCAGACACATCATGGAAGATGAAAAGTTTACTCATAAAATTCTATATATTGTACCATTTATCTTAAAAATGCAGAAATGGCAAATGTGTAGAGACTAAAGGCATATCAATGGTTGCCTCATGCTGTGGGCAAGGGAGCATTTACAGTAAATGTGCATGAAGAAATGTTTTTGAATAATAAAAATGTTCCAAACCTGCATTATGGTGATGGTCACACACCTCTGCAGATGTACTAAAAATCGTTGAATTCTATCCTTACTATGGGTAAATGTATGGTACATAAATTACATACCAATATGCTAAAATTCCCCTTTCATAAATTCATGTTTCACAAGTAAGCTAGCATTTTCTGAAGAGCGCTTCCATTGTTAGCTAATTCATTATATATTTTGAAATTTTGAAGCTTAATAATACTAATACCTCCAAAACTTATACCACCTTCCTCAGACAGAGGGCTCCCAAGGGTAGTAAAACCCCCTTGCCCACTCTCAAAAACATCCCATACATGGCACAATCTACTCCAAGCAGATTTTACCAACAGCAACATGCCATAGAAGCACTATTCTTCAATAGATTAAAAAAACAAAAACAATAAAACAAAATCTTGAGCTTTAATTGTATAGAAATGAAGTCATGAACAAGTTCTCCCTACTCTATTGAGGATAATTTCTCAACTAAGAATTTCAAATTGGGTTACTCAGTCTTACTCCACTGGGTTATTATCAGAATGAAAAGGAACAATATATAAAAGATGCCCATCGCAGTGCCTGGAAAATTCTAAGTATTCAACAAATGTTAGCATTTTTTTTTAAATAAAAGGACTTCATAGCTGAATTTCACTTTCAGTAATTTTGGTTTTCAGCAAACACAAAGAAGAATTCTCCACTAAGTTGTTGGATCTCTAGTTTATTTGACTGGTTTACAATATTTATCCATATACATCTGTATCCAAGCATCAAATAGGCCCCAAATAGTGGCGCACATGTTTTGATAATATGGAGGATGAACATCGTCCAGAGTAGTGTAAATGCAATTGAACAACTATTTTTTTATATTTTTTTAATTTTTTTTTTTTTTTTTTTTTTTTTGAGAGACAGAGAGAGACAGAGCATGAGTGGGAGGGGGGCAGAAAGAGAGGGGCGGACTCAGAATCCGAAGCAGGCTCCAGGCTCTGAGCTGTCAGCACAGAGTCTGCCACGGGACTTGAACTCACCAACCATGACAACATGACCTGACCAAAAGTCACATGCCCAACTGACTGAGCCACCAAGGCATCCCTGAAATGGAACAACTATTAAATATTTAAAGTGAGGGGCGCCTGGGTGGCTCAGTCGGTTAAGCGGCCGACTTCAGCTCAGGTCACGATCTCGCGGCCCGTGAGTTCGAGCCCCGCGTCGGCTCTGTGATGACAGCTCAGAGCCTGGAGCCTGTTTCAGATTCTGTGTCTCCCTCTCTCTGACCCTCCCCTGTTCATGCTCTGTCTCTCCCTGTCTCAAAAATAAATAAAACGTTAAAAAAAAATTAAAAAAAAATATTTAAAGTGATATGAACAAAAATGGGCAAGAAGAAAATCATAATTATAGCTAGATAACAATTAGTGACACAGCAAAAAATCATGGAATATGTTACTATTTCAATATTCTATGATAAATGGGAGGAAATACAGACATAAGAGGGTTGGTAAAGTGGAGTGGTTCACCAGGTTGGTGACAAGGTAAAAAAAAAAGTTTTATGCCAGAGGAGGCCACACTAAGGAAACTTTTACGTGCTTCCTGTATATTATGTTCCTGATGAAGAACATTGCTGAACTGCAAGTGGCAGCACAGAATTTGGTTTTGTTCAGGATTGTGCTAGAGTCAGACTTCACACTCTTGATTTCAAATCTCAGCGGCGTATCCTTGCAGCTATGGTAAGGCAACAGCTAATTAAATGAAGTCCTACTCCTTGTCGAGGAGTTTGAGAGGTATACGGCTGAAATACCAAGCTGTGAGCTTCTCCTGTCGGTACAGCAGCTTCTTAAGTACAAATAAACCAGAAAAATCATGAACTTCACTGTTCTTTTTTTTTTCTCCCTGAGGTTTTGCTATGTTAAGTGGGAAGTGATGACAGAACAGGGAGCAAAAGTTTGAGAGTCCGAAAACACATTTTTTTTTCTTGTACCTTTTACTAGAGGGCTTCAGAAATATGGAAAAATATATGTATATGATACTTTTAAAATTTACATAGTGTTTACTATATACTAGACATTTACATGATCTGCAAGGTAGGTACCGTTTTTATTCCCATTTTACAAATAATGAAATTTATATACAGAAAATTAAATAACCAGTTCGATGGCAAAGTCACATGGTTAGTAAATACCAGAACTCAAATTCACACCCAGACCATCTCTGGAGTTTCTTTTAATGGTTTCACACACTAAATATATATGTAAATTCATGCATGTGTCTGCATATATACATTTGCAATCAATGGATTTGTATTTTCCTTTCTCAGCATTGAGAAGTTACTGACATACTATTTGTTGATTTAAGGCACGTGCCTTTTGTTGATTTGTAATTATTTTAAAAATGCGTGCATTTTGCTCCTGTCTTTGATTTTATTTTCCAACTCTATATGGGGAGTTAATAATAGGATTCCATCTACAAAGATTGGTGTCATCCAGGGGCGTCTGGGTGGCTCAGTAGGTTGAGCATCTGGCTTCGGCTCAGGTCATGATCTCACGGCTGGGGAGTTCGAGCCCCGCATTGGGGTCTTTGCTGACAGCTCAGAGCCTGGAGCCTGTTTCCGGTTCTGTGTCCCCCTCTGTCTCTGCCCCTCCCCCACTCATGCTCTGTCTCTGTCTCTGTCTCTCTCTCTCTCTCTCTGTCAAAAATATAAACATTAAAAAAAATTAAAGATTGGTGTCATCCAAGTGCTTCTGATGAGAAACTGGTTTAGTAATATTTTATACCTATCTTTCATTGTGGTTCACTAAAGTAAAAAATGTTATTCCTCCTAACATGTCAGATCTATACCTCAACTTTTTTTTCTAAGGTATTTTAATACCCAAACTCCCAGAACAAGCAAGAAACTTGAAATGCCATTCATATTCTCATTTATACCCATATTAGGGAGAAAATTCTAAACTGGATTTTGACCAAGGACTCTTATCTAGACCTTGTTTTGATGATCTCTCCTTAACATCTATTTTTCCAGGAGCTTCCAGAGAGTTTGTCATAGGAGGTTATGTACCAATGGTACAATTTGATAATTTAACACTTGTGGATTTCATAGTTTTCGTTTTGTTCAGACTTAAGCAAAAAAAAGTTTCTTAATATTATATATTCTGATAAGCATTTAATTCTACGAAAATATCCTTAACCAAAAAATCTAACCACTTGTTTAGGCCAAAAGGTTACATGGCAGAATCTTTCACCTATCATCAATAACATAGTAGAGTTAAAAGTATGGATTTCCACTGGCACTTGTTACTTATAAAATAAAAATCTATCACTCATAAGCAATGTCACAGATATGTTGGACGTAAGTACCTCTTAAATGCATAGATGCATTGACAAATTATTATGGTAGAATATCAAATATGAAAGACATTTTAGTGTAGCTTTGTATTTTGAGTGAAAAGGTTCTGATATCCAAAGTTTTGAGGCAACTTTCCACTGAAACTTTCCATAGAACCATGTGGTTAATCCCAAGTGGCAACATTAATATTGGATGTTTGGCAAATAAAAATTATTGCTGAGTATCCAGTTCATATTAGCCTAGAGTAAAAGTAAAATTGGTAGAATGAAAGCGTATACTGATTTGATAACGTAGCTAATCCTGGAAAACAGTAAATGGGACAATTAATTTTAAAGGATACTTTTATGCAAAAACAAAAACAAAAACAAAAACAAAACAACAACAACCAAAAAATCCTTTGACGTCCCTACCTCTCTTTAATTGTGTTTTCATATTTAAACCCTACATACATAACTTGTTTTACTCTTTCAATGAACTATAAATTCTTCATAAAACCCTAATTCTCCAGTCCAATTAAGAACTGCCCATATAGAGAAACCATAACTCTTTGAAAATCTGAATTTAAACATATACCCAGGGCTCCTAGGTGGCTCAATCAGTTAAGGGTCCGACTTCGACTCAGGTCGTGATCTCACGGTTCATAAGTTTAAGCCCCACTTTGGGCTCTGTGCTGACAGCTCAGAGCCTGGAAAATGCTTCGGATTCTGTGTCTCCCTAGCTCTCTGCCCCTCTAATGCTCTGTCTCTGTTCCTATCTCTGTCTCTGTCTCTCTCTGCCTCTCTCTCTCGCTCTCTCAAAAATAAATAAACATTAAGAAAATCTAAATTTGAAAATATTCTCAGGGCACCTTGGTGGCTCAGTCAGTTAAGCATCCAACTCTTAATTTCGGCTCAGGTCATGATCTCATCATCATGAGAGCCTTACACTGGGTTCCACACCGACTCTGGGGCCTGTTTATGATTCTGTCTCTCCCTCACTGTCTGCCCCTCCCCTGCTCCTGCATGGACACTCTCTCTCACCTTAAATAAATAAATAAATACATACATACAGACATTAAATACATACATAAAAATAAAAATGAATATTCTTTGTGATAGACTTCTGATAATGCAAATGTTTGTTATGAATAATGCCTATCAGTAAACAAAAGCCATAGAAACACATTTTTCTAATCATTTTTTGGCTAGGGTTTATGATTTTAGTGAAAGAACATTTGAAAGTAGAAAACTCTTGGATTTGGAGAGAGTGGGGCTATGATGTGTGGCTTTCCAGGACAAATAAGGCTAAACTATGCAGAAGGAAGTGCTGAGTTTTAAAGAGGCCCACACTGCGGTCAATAAATGTAAAAAACAGTCTTTCATTTCAACCACAGATCAAGGGAAAGGAAAGTCAAAGAAATCCAATGTAGGGAAGAAAGCACAGTTTTAAATGTTGACTTGGCAATTTGAGAGCTACCTCCTTCAGGGTTCTTAAATCTTAGGAACTTTCTTGCATAATGGAAATCGTAGCCTCGAATTTTTTGTTTAAGTTAATTATATCAAATTATCTCCCCCAGAGGTGAGCACTAGCACAGAGTTGTACTGTTTGGAACACTTGATTTTTTTTCTAATGGGCAGTGTCATTCTATAATAATGTTCACTCTCCCCTACTAATTCCACAGGATTATCACGGGAACTTCCATTTGCTCTAGCATTATCTCACCCATTGTCAAGTTGATTTGTCCTATGGCAAGCACCTGTGCCAGCCTGCCCAATAAAAATTTTCCTGGGGATTTTTAGATTTCAAAAAGAATCGTAACATTCTCTTTATTGCCACTGAAATTGTAAGATGTAATGTTCAGGAACTGTCAGCAACTGTATTTTATGACATGTCGAAAAAGTAAAAACCAACTTCCATAGAGAATAAAGATGAAAGGCAAAGATTTGCATTCTAGGCCTCATCCTTGACTTCCAGAAGTTTAGTTGTTAAACTCTTTTTTTGAGATTCTAGAGATGCCCTACTTTCATTCCCATAAAGCTCCCATTACCTTGAGTTCTTTCCATGTGGGCTTTTTATCAAATGCAACATAGATTTTTCTAAATGGTGAATTATGGGTAGAAGTATATGCAACGAAGGGTTTATTTTCCTAACTCATAAATAACAGAATTAAATATGTTTCTTTCCATAGGGAAATCAGGGAAACAAACTGAGACAAAAGGAAAGGCTTTTTCTTATATAAAAGCAAGACTGTAGTTCTAGAAATATTTATAATCTTCCCTACTTGATATCCTTCATCTCATGTTCATACATGAATTTGCCTACGGCTAATTTGAGAGACTGAAAGAAATGAGGCAATGAGAAGGATACATGGGTTATAATCAATAGGATGGGGAGACTAAAATATAGGGAAGTACTTTCTTATGCCTGGTAGCTGCATATAAGCCAAGGAGGATATTAGCCAGAGCATGAAGACTTGTATTTTATGAGATGCATCAATAATTATTACTTTTGGAATCCCAAAAAATTATCTAACCAGGAGTAATTTGACCTTTTATGAACTATAGTATGCAGTCAGGTTAGATTCGCCTAGAATTTCTTCAAAGAAAATAACTTTTGGGGCAAAAAACCACGTGATTGGGAAATAACGTTTTTCTCTTCTATGAAATGACAAGCAATGTGGAATAACACCAGTTCTGAGCTTATTCAAAGTTTCTTTGTTATTTCTAGGAGTCCTTAGGTGTGTCTCATGTGTGCTTCTGAAGCTACACGGTCTGTCTACACCAACTACAAAACCTTTCACTGTCCATAAAGATAGAGAGATGTCTCACGACTCTTAAAACCAGATACTAAGAAACCAATTGCTGATATTTAGGATAAGAACTGTAATCTCTAATAAATGCTGATGTTATACAGAAGTGTCTTCCTCTGATAATAAAGCAGTTGTGACGTAATCAAATATCCCTGTCACATCTGATTGTAAGCACACGTATGGACATTATTGATAAGTCGAAATTATGCTCAGTATGTTGGGTGCATATATGCTTCCAGTTTGGAATCAAACTCAATGTGGTGTTAAAACCCGGTTCTGTGGGGCGCCTGGATAACTCAGTCGGTTAATTGTCTGACTCTGGCTCAGGTTATGATCTTGTTTGTGAGTTCACGCCCCATGTCAGACTCTGTGCTGATAGCTTAGAGTCTGGAGCCTGCTTCAGATTCTGTGTCTCCCTCTCTCTCTGCCCCTCCCCAGCTTGCTCTCTCTCTCTCTCTCTCTCTCTCAAAAATAAAACATTAAAGAAAAACAGTATGTCACTAACTAGCTAACTTTAGGCAAGTTGTGTACTCTCTCAATTCCATAAGTGTTTCATATTTAATACAGAAATGATAACAGCTTGATTCTATTGAGTAGTTGTGACTATTAGAGCAAGTAATGTGGTATGGGGGACCAAACCATCCTGTGCTCCAAACAGAAGGGGGAGTATTATGTTAAATTTTCCAGTGTTTCACAATTATGTTGTGTGACGATGCCTATTTTAACCTGCTTTCATTCATTGATAAATTTCACATATTTATTGCCGTAGATAGAGGTGCAGCTTCCATGAAAGTGGTATACATCTTAGTGAAAAACTATGTGTGTTCAGAATTGATTCTTCCCACTGATTACTGAGTCACTATATTTGGATGGTATTTCTCTCTCCTTAGGACTGGTTCTTTCAAAGATTGATTATTTGCCCTCCATGCAAAACCCTTATGGATACCATTTTACCTCTTAAGAGACTTGTAACAACAACCACTATTTTACCCAGGACATTCTTCATAGACATCTGAGATCTGCATCTCAAGCAACGATCAGTCTCCTGGAGGTCCCTCTAACACATCAAATCAGTATGAAACTACCACTTTAATTCAAGTTGGGATGTATACATACAAACACACATGTAGTGATTTATATGTACATTGTGCACTAAATGCTGAATTGTCTCAATCTTACCCAGAAACAAACAAAAATATCCTTCATGATAAACATCATCTCAAGTTTTTGAAATATCTGTGAGGATCAGAAAATTCTATTAAGTAGTTTCATTAGTGCTTATAACTTTCAACTTGATATCTCTTTGGATCTTCTTAACAATCAAATTAGTCTTAAAATCCTCAAAAAAAATTTTTTTGTCCCAAATGGCTTGCTGTCATAATAAATGCTGCTATCGATTACAAATGGGATGTCTCTAAAATCTCCACAGATAAGCAAATTTAAACCTGCTGTCTGAAATGTTAATTAATGCCTTGGCCTAGAAGCAATGACTTGGTGTTCTACACTTAAAAAAATGTACTACAAATGTGTATATATCTCAGGTAAAAGCTGGAATTAATGGAAATTTCTATGACTAAAAGACCTAAAAGTTAAATGGAAAAGCTTAAAATTCGCACATGTTCCTCCCATGGCCAACCACACGGACTTATTTGGAGTAGATTTAGTAACCTCTCTCATGCATTCTTTCTGCCTCCTTTGTTCATGCTAATCATTCTGAACCAGAAAGTCCCAATCTCCTTGTTAAATTTTGTTGCTAACAGTACTGAGGAAGAACATGAGTTGGCGAAGAGGAATAAAAAGGACAGAGTATCAAGTCATTATCTTCTCTAACTTTGTAGCTAAAATATTACCAATTTGGGTTATAAAACTCAAGGTAGAGCTAAACCTCAGCTCTGCTTCTAACTAGCTGTTTGATGTTGGACAAGTTACTGAACCTCTCTGATCCTTGAGAGTTTCATAAATAAAATGGACATTATAATGTAGTAGTTTCATGGGCTTTCTCTGAGTGTCACAGAAAAAAAAATGTAGTAAATGAAGTGTGATGATTCAATGTAATGTCGCTATGAAACAGTACCAAATGAGGCAAAATGGTGGAACTTTTAGTCTGGTGCCTAGTCAATGTAGA
Source organism: Panthera uncia (assembly GCF_023721935.1). Lineage (NCBI taxonomy): Eukaryota > Metazoa > Chordata > Mammalia > Carnivora > Felidae > Panthera > Panthera uncia. The sequence continues at coordinate 25,273,409 of NC_064811.1, read as the reverse complement.
GATGGTTAAGTCTGAATACGTCACATAATCACATTTTCAACATCTTTTAACCTGTTGTATTTTAGAAATCAATGTTCTTTCCATTCCTGATTATTTTCCATTAAGGCATTTACCAATAAACCATTTTTTTTTGGTAAGCATTTCATAGACAAGGAACCAATAAGTCCCTCAATAAATCTGCATTAACTGTCCAGTGTGCTTGAGCACTAGATAAGAGGTTGAAGACACTGTGTAGTACTCAACAAAATAGCCCTCAAGGAACTTTCAGATTAATGGAGTAAGAGTTACATATTTTTAATCATTATAGAAGCAACCCAAAACCACCTACTGATATAACTGGTAGGAAAGAAAACATACCCAGTGTGGAAGAAAGATATAACAAGGAGACCTGATTTATTTTCAGAGACTAGAAAAGTTTTCTCTGTACAGCTTTTCTGCGCAGTTTATACATTCTAAAATAGTTGAAAATGTAATCGGCAGGTGGCAGCTGGATGGTTCAATCAGTGAAGTGTCTGGCTCTTGATTTCCAGTCAGGTCATGATCTCATAGTTGGTGAGATCTGGCTGCGGGTGGGGTTCTGAGCTGACAGAGAGGAGCCTGCTTGTGACTCTCTCTCCCCTTCTCTCTCTGCCCCTTCCCTGCTCATGCATTCTCTCTCTCTCTCTCTCTCTCAAAATACATAAACAAACTTAAAAAAAAAAGAAAACACAATCAGAAGAAAGATAATATTTTGTGGCACATCAAAAGTATTAATAAATTCACATTTCATTGTCCAGAAATAAAATGTTCCTGCAACAAGACAAGCTCATTCATTTACATACTGTCTATACTGATGCTTTCATGCTACAAGAGACTTACATAGTTGAAGCAGAAACTGTTTGGACCACAGAGCCTAACATGTTTACTAGATGATCTTTTTCAAAAACATTTTGTGACTCCTGGAAAAAAAAAAAATATATATATATATATATATGTATATATATATATGTATATATCTATATCTATATCTATATCTATATCTATATATATATAGTAAATAGGATGCTACTGAAGGGTGTTACTGAAATGTTTTTAATCTATTGTGGAGCTTTATCAGATTTACATTTTTAAGACCTCTCTGGCTGACAAACATTTTTTTTTTTCAGGTTTATTTTCCTCTTAACATGAAAAAGTAAGGATTCAAAATCACGGCTCTTTATTAAAAGTTTGGAGATGCGTGCTGGGATAAAGTAATAAAACTCAAGCAGGCTCATTGCTACTTGATTTAATAAACATCTTTGAAAACTTAGCATACTCAGACACTGTGTTAGGTGTTAAATAAACAAAGATGAATCAAATATAGCTCTTGTCCTCAACTTGCTTACAGTCTATTCAACATATGGTTTCAATAGCCTGTTAGCAGATTTACAAATTTGGTTGATTTAACACCTTCCTCTCTATGTTTTCTATAGACTAAATAAAGGAATTCATGGTAACTCAAGAAAGACTTCCAATTCCTAAGATTTAAACAATAATTTGTTAGTCACTTTTTTAATGACTGCGTATATTATTTGTAATCTAGTCTACAACCCTCTGAAGTGGTTGGATTAGTTCAACATTGTGAGAAAACAACAGGACATAGAGAAATTCAGTAACTTGCTCAAGGCCTCCGGAATAATAGCAGTGAAACTTTAATTTGAGTCAAGATCTATCTTAGTTAGTTTGGGCTGCTATAAAAATAGCATAGACTGGGTAGTTTACAATCTACAGAAATGTGTTCCTCACAGTTCTGGAGGCTGGGAAGTCTAAGATCAAGGAGCTACAAATGCCAGTTGTTTCCGTGTCTGGTAAGGACCTGCTCCACTGTGTCCTCATGTAGAAGAGACAAAGGAACTCTCTGGGTCCTCTCTTAAAAAGCCATTAATCTCATCCCTTCTCAAAGACTCGCACCTCCTAATACCATTACCTTGGGTGTTAAAATTCATTTCAATGGTGGGGGATGGGAGACAAAAATATCCAGGCCATAGCACTATCCACCTGCAAATTTTGTGTTTTCCCACTTTGCCAGGGTTTACTAAAGTTGCATCATAAATGACTGCAGAGACTTAAGGTGAATAGAGATGTCGCGCACCACATTGAATGTCTTAAGAAAGCTATTGTCATCTCCTCTCACCATTTCTTTTCAACATAGTACTGGAAATTCAAACTAATGCAATAAAACAAGAAAGGAAATACAGTATATAGATTAGGAAAGAGGACAGGCTCAGTGGGTTAATGTTCGACTTCAGCTCAGGTCATGATGTCGTCATTCAGAAGTTGGAGACTCGCCCTGTGTCGGGCTCTGTGATGCTGGCTCTGAGTCTGAAGCCTGCTTCAGATTCTGTGTCTCCCTCTCTCTCTCTGACCCTTCCTGTGCTCTCTCTCTCTCAAAAAGAAAAATAAACATTAACATAAAAAAAGGAAAGGTTTGCCTGTGTGGCTCAGTTGGTCATGTGGCCGACTTTGGCTCAGGTCATGGCTTGGCAGTTCAGGAGTTTGGGTCCCCAGTAGAGCTCTGTGCTGACAGCTCAGAGCCTGGATCTTCCTTCTCTTCCTGTATTTCCCTCTCTCTGCCCCTCCTCGGCTCACACTCTCTCTTTCTCTCTCTCAAAAACATAAATAAACATTTAAAATTTAAAAAAAAAAATGAAATAAGACAGAAAATGGTCTTTGTTCACAGATGACTGAGAATCATGTAGAAAATCCAAAAGAATCAACCTAAAACTCCTGGAACAATTAGAGATTATAGCAGCCTTGCTGTGTCCAAGGTTAGTATACAAAAGCCAATCACTTTCTTAAGTACCAGCAATAAACAAATGGATTCGAAATAAAAAACACAGTGCCACTCGTGTTAGTATCTCCAGAATGAGATACTTAGGTATAAGTCAAAAAAATGTGTATAAGCTCTTTACGAGGAAAACTACAAACCTGATGAACAAAATCAAAGTAGAATTAAATAAATGGAGAGAGATTACATGTTTAAGCACACACACACACACACACACACACACACACACAAACAATAATGTTAACATGCCATTTCTTCCCAACTCGACCTATAGATTCAATACAATACCAATTAAAATAAAAATGCCAGCAGTTATTTCGTGAGTATTGACCAACTGATTCAAAGTTTATGTGGAGAAGTGAAAGACACTGAACTGCCAACACAATATTGAGGAAGAACAAAATTAGACGACTGACACAATCTGATACCAAGACTTAGTACAAATCTATAGTAAACAAGACATGGATGAAAGAGAATAGACAGCCAAGAAATAGACCCCCATAAATATAGCCAATTGATCTTGACAAATGAGCACAGGCACTATAATGGAGCAAAGATCGTCTCTTCAACAAATGGTGGTGGAATAGCTGGAAGTCCACATGCATTCATCATCATCATTCTCACCACCATCGTAATCATTATCTAGACACAGACCTTGTATCCTTCAATAAATTAACTCGAAATTGATCATAGACCTAAATATAAAACTCAAAATATAAAGGAGAGAACCTTTATAACCTTTATAACCTCAAAATACATAGGAGAAAACCTAGGTGACCTTGGGTATGACTTTTGAAATACAACACCAAAAGCATGATCTATGAGAGAAACATCAGATAATTCGGATTTATTAATATTAAAATGTTCTACATGAAAGACAATGTCAAGAGAATGAGAAGACAAGCCACAGACTGGGGAAAAAAAATACTTGCAAAAGACACATACAAGAAAAGATCATTATCCAAAATGTACAAGTTACTCTTGAAACTCAAGAATAAAAAAAAAAAATTAAAAAATGGTCAAAGATCTTAACAGACACCTCATCAAAAAAGAGCTACAGATGGCAAATGGGCAATGGGCATGTGAAAGATGCTCCATTTCATGTGTTTCTACTCCAGAAAATCTAGTGAGTTTCCCCAAGCAGTAAGAGATTGGGAGTGTGATCTGAAGGTAACTGCTTATAGTAGGGAGCAAGAAAAACCTAGTGGAGAGGCTCCCTACAGAACCTTCTCTGGAATTCTCACATGTCCCCAAAGGGACATGTAGAGTATGACTGGCTATTATATAAAATATGGGGGTCACAGTTCAGATTTAGCCAAGGGAAGCAACAACAATTAAAGGATTTCAATAGTTACCTATTAGGGAGTTTTGTCATGTCTTCTCTCCCATTGTCCTGCCCCATCCCTCTGAAAGGTCAAGGCTCAGGTGAGAAAATCACCAAACCAGCCCTAGAGTAAAGGAAAAGGAAGTTCTCAGTTGCTGAGCCTCATGGCTGGTGGACCGGAAAATCAGACAGAATATGGGAATTTTAACTGCCTGAACATTTAATGATAGCATGTAACCAGGAAGTTTAAAAACTTCAGGGAAAGGAGATTTAATTTGGAACATCAGAGGGTAGTGGAGGAGAAGAATAAAACTCTTTGTTATCTGTACCTTCAGCCAGTTGGATTTGTTCATACAAAGCCTATGCTTCCTCCGCAGTTGCAATTAGAGTCAGTCATGTCATAAAGCCTGTCTATAAATTTGAGAAAAGTAGAATTTATCTATGAATCCTTAATCCTATTAGTCCATGAATAAGTTTAGGGTGAAGAAAATCAATCTTATGAAGACCAATAAATGTGGCTTAGGAATACTAGTAAGTTCTTCCAAATGCTATTAGTCTCCCCGCCACCGAATAACACTTTGAAGAAACATATAGAAGAGAACAAGTCATAAAAATAAATCATACTGTGTTGCCAAAAGTGTCCCTCCAACGTCCTTGACAGTCATGGAGGAAATATGTTTCATGTCTGTATATGACTGACTCTCTAGCAACAAGCTCAGTACCTGGAACTCAATAGAAGAATAACTTTTGGTAAATGAATGTATCATCTTTAAAAATTTTTCGCTTTATCTTGACGTCATTTTCCTGAGTTTTTCATCTACTGTGAAATGTGAAAGGAAGGCTGTTTGTAAAGTAAACAACAATTAGACAATAGCTGCAGTAATGCATCTATTAGAAAAACTAATTTGTTATTTATTTTCTTGTGAAAAGTGTTAGTGAACTGTGGTAAGGCCAAAATAATGAGTCTTTACATATTTGTACTTATTGAGTTATAAGTTTTCAATGAAATTTGGAAAGCCATTGATTATCACACTGAATTTGTGGAAGAATCTCATGCAGTTAATATTATTAACGCCATTTCAGAGTGGAGAAAACTGAGGTTCAGAAAAGTTACATATCATGCTTAATGTGACAGAACTTATAAATTGTAGAAAGAGGATTTCAACTCGGGCCCATCTGTTGTCAAGTAAATGGAATCCTTAGAAGTCACTGTTTTTTGGATAAGCATAAAAATCACACACTCCCACACTTTAACTTTCCTAAAGAAACTTCTTAGTGTGAATTCACAAAGTTTCAATTAAGCATTTGAAACATAATTTTTGACAATTATTTTTTTTCTATCTGCATCATAAAAATAATAGTTTTTCAATTATTTAAATATAAATAGAACATGCTCTTTCAAACTATTTCCTACCATATGTTTCAGATATATGACTTTTCCACCACAAAGATGAGAAATATATTAAGCAAATCTCCATGGTTGTTAGATACTATTGGATGGGTGGATGGATAAAAGAAAATACATACTTATTCATAGTGTCTGGAAAATTATCATAAGTGCATGCCACTTAATAACATTTAGGATGATGTTTATAATACACCACAAATACTTGAAGCAAATTTTGCCATGAATTATCTCTTAAAAAGATACCAGATCACTCTAGATTTTTGTTCTACTTTTCACAGCTGTGACTACTAAACTAGAAACCTAATTTCTAGTTGATAATATTCCTGGCGTATTGAGTTTGTTCTTCAGATAAAGATATTTTGTGAAAACATGGATGTCTTTTCAACTCATATTATTTTTCTTAATGTCTAGAAAGAAAAAAGTACTAGTATTTCTTTGGGAACAAAAGAGGACATCCTATGTAAGAGAACTCTCAGTAATATTGCCTTTTCATGACCATCTGCTAATTAGTCTACTGAATTTGTCTATATCTTCATCACCTAGCACTTCTGAATGATGTGGAAAAAATCAAGTGGGAAATGTATACCATATATCTGATGTTGCTAATTGCCTAATAATGTCTTTTCTTCCACGGAATCATTATTTTGGAAAGACATCATCATCATTTATAAATTTGACACAGATATCTGGGCAGAGTGTAAAATCATATTTTACTTTTCCTTATGCATACAAATAATCCTTACATATTAAAATGTAACTCCACAATGGATTAGCAATTCCAGCTAGTGTGAGTTTTTAATACGTCTGACATTTATCATTTCACATTATCTTCGTCACTACTAACTTACACTAATCCACCATCATCTCTTGCTGGGACCACTGAATCACCTTCCTAACTGGTCTCCTGACTTTTCCCCTTTGCCCATCTACAGGTGTTTCTCCACATAGCAGTTAGATGATTGTTGGAAAATGTGTCTTATCATTCCTCTTCTTAGCTCAATACCTCTAATGGATTCTTACCTTTCTCTAAGCAAAATCCAGAGTTTTTATCTGAGTGACAAGCTTCAATGTGTCCAGGTTCCTGTCTACTATGTTTTGCTTTGTGTGCTACTGTACTATCAAAGATAGGCACAGTCAGACATTAGTTAAAGTAGTGAAAACACATTTCATTTAGTTAACTACTAACAATAAGCAAAGAGCTAAGCCCCATTCTAATCTGTGCAGAGGTGACTGGGCATTTTAAAGGGAGAATGAGGGAGTAAGGAGAAGGAATTGAATAGAGTTGGAGCATAAAATGTTACAAAAAGTGGGAAAGAGGGTACATGTGAAACCTATCTATATTTGCTCTCTGGTATGCTCCTACCACACCACCTATTATCAGGGCTTGGCTAGGATAAACAGTAAATTATTTTGTCAGCATTGAGTTTTCTCAGGGAGACATTTTAAGGTAGGCTGGGGTTCTCCTAAAGAAGTGTCTTTGAACAGTTAGAGTCTATGTCAGTTTTTGTTGAAGTCTTTATAGGCCAAGGTTGAGGCTCAGTAGGAATGATGTCTCAGAGGGGTCTGGTTGGAGTTTGCTCAAGGAGAAAATCTTTAGCACAACATTATCTTCTTTCACCCTCACTGGACTCCTCCTCTTCCTAGACATGCCAAGCACTTAAGATACTTCGAAAGTAGTGTTTCCTCTTTCTTCTATCTGGAATACTTTACCCACAGCTAACCACACAGCTTGTCTCCACTCTTAGTCAAATCTCCGGTTATTTTTCATTTTCCCAAGTGGGGTCTTTGATTGTTCACACTGATTTCCCCTCCTTCAGATTGCACAAATGCCTTCTGGTTTAGATTAAATTTTATATATTGTAGATTCTAATAACTCTACGGTTCCATTTTAACACACTTAAGCACAGTAGAAATTTAACGTTATTTTGCAATTTTCTCAGTAATATTTGCTTTATTTTTCCTCCTGTAAGATCCATGATGATGTGACCTTAACTATTATCACAGAATCTCAGTACAGTGCCTGGCATAAAATGTATACTCAATGCATATTTCTAATAAATTAATGGCTAAATATGTCAAATTGATACTAGAGAGTTAGAGCATTAAGAGTACAGTCGCCAAACCTCCATCTAGTGGTTCAAATAAAGATGCAAGATAAGGAAGAATAAAAGGTTTTAGAATCACCTAAGAGTCCTAACAACAACAACAACAACAACAACAACAACAACAAAAAGCGTGCATATAGATGGTGTGTGTGTGAGTGTGTGTGTGTGTGTGTGTGTGTGTGTGTGTTTCTAGGTCTTCTAATAAAAAGGAATATCATGGCTTAATTGTGTCTGATTTACTATCTTTAAATGTAGCTAGGAAACTTTCTTACTTCAAAAAGTACATATGTAAACTAGCAAAAAATGTTAAAGTAGTTTCCAGATTTCATTTTATGTGATAACTAAACAATAAAGATATCAAATTGTTCACTCTTCCATGAGTTACTTTGATAGTCAGTGATTTCCTGAGGACCAGTCACCTCACAACTTGTTACCTTGGTTTTCCCCACTGGGGGGTGGGGGGGAGGAAGCCATCATGCACTGATAATCAGCTCATTCTGTCCTATCAAATTAATTCTAGTATTTGCCTGAGGCATTTTCACATTTCTCCTTTTCTCAGCCAAGAGAAGCCATATATAGATATTTGCCTAAAATAGTCTGTAAGTACTACATCTAGAGGAAGAAATGGGGCATTGTATGCAGCTAGTATAAGATAAACAGGAGAGAAGAGCTTCCCCTGCCCCAAATGAACTCAAAGTCTTAATAAAATCCATGGAATACATTATGATACTAGAAGTTTACATGTGCTTCAAGTAACTCCCAAAAGAATGTAGGATTGACAAACTGAAAATGTTTAAAATTGATGGGGCAACAGTCAGCTAGATTTTCCCACTTAACATGCTTTAAAACATTAGCTAAGACAGGGCACTGGGTTGCTCAGTCGGCTGAGCGTCCGGCTTTGGCTCAGGTCATGATCTCACGGTTTATGGGTTTGAGCCCCTCGTCCCGCTCTGTGCTGACAGCTCAGAACCTGGAGCCTGCTTCAGATTCTGTGTCTCCCTCTCTCTCTGCCCCTCCCCTGCTCATTCTCTGTTTTTCTCTGTCTCTCAAAACTGAATAAAGATTATTATTTTTTTTTTTTAACATCAGCTAAGGCAGAGGGCAAGGGAAACCAGAGACCGGTCCTACAGCCAAGCATGTAGATCAGCCTAATTTTATATTTGAATAAAATGAATAATTTTCCTGAAGATCCAAAGCAGCAAGAAGGAAACATGATAATGCAAGCCAAGAAACAGGACCTCTGTTTTGGTGCCCTTGCCTTATTTCTTCCGTTGTTACGTTTTTTGTGCTTTGAAAGAAGGTCTGAGCATCTACTCTAGAATCTACTCTGTAACCTTAGGCGGAACGCAACCCAGCGAACTTTTTGCTTCCCCATTTGTAAAATGAGTATAATAATTTTACCTACCTCACTAGAAAGACTAGAAACAATATAGGGTTGTTTTCTGGATTAATATATTATGTAAAGCACATAGAATTATGTCTGACAGCATTTTAAGTTTAGAAGAGTTGTTACTATTATTCTCAACTCATGAGCTTAGCAAAGCATAATAGAGATGCATATAATTTTATAGTGCCTGGCCCTAGTCTTTTCTCCTGTTTTCTCATTTTACAGGTCTGAAAAGTTGGGGAGAGAAACATTCATTTTATATCACTTCTCTATAAAGCTTGCTCGATCTATGTCTAAAATTTAACAACAATGAAATAAAAAGAAAAAGAAAACAACTAAATGAAGCAGAAGAGACATAAGGAAAAAATACATTTTGCTTTGTTTCGGTGTGTGTGTGTCTGTGTGTGTGTGTGTTTTGTTTGTTTGTTTTGTTTTTTTTTAACAAAACTTTAAGGGCACCTGGGTGGCACAGTGGGTTAAGCTTCCGACTTCAGCTCAGGTCATGATCTCATGATCTCATGGTTTGTGAGTTTGAGCCCTGCGTTGGGCCCTGTGCTGACAGCTCTGAGCCTGGAGACTATTTCAGATTCTGGGTCTCCCTCTCTCTTTGCCCCTCCCCGCTCATACTCTATCTCTCTCTCTCTCTCTGTCTCTGTCTCTCTCTCTCTCAAAAAAAAAATAAATAAACATTCAAAATAATTAAAAATAAATAAATAAAACTTTAAGTAAAAGAGAGTATAAAAAGGAAGCAAATACATAGCACATGAAAAGACCCATGCAAAGAGTGTTCTTATTTAAAGGTGACCTTCCTAGAAATAGCATCAGATTTCAAAGTTACATTTTCAACCTTGATGTCATCAGGAGACACCAAACACAGAATATATAAATATTTGGGGGTTTGCAAAAGTCTAAGTGTTATATACATTTGATAAAATATGATGATATTCAAGAAAATGTCTCCTAAATGCCAAAGCCACTTTCGAGAGAAATCAATTCCAAATTGATGATAATGAAGATAAGGCGTAATAAATATATTTACAGGTTACTGAAGACACATCTAGATGCTTTGGTTAAAGATACACTCTACACAAGGTTTGGTATACTTCATAGTCACACAGGATGCTCTCATAGATACATAAATATAGCATAAATATAACAAGAGTCAAGAACTCCTAATGCGTTAGTGAAGATTTCTTAATGTAACACACTGTCTCCTACTCCATATATTAAAGGATTTTTGTGTTAACTGCATCATAAGCAGTTCAAGGACAGTGACAGGGATATTAGTAGGACTAGAATCATGTAAATGGCCACTAATTGGGAAACATAAGAATAGGTGAGCTCGTTTGGAAAAAGTTATCAAAATCCCTATTAGGAGTTTTTTAAGGGGTGCCTGGGTGGCTCAGTCGGTTGAGCGACTGACTTCGGCTCAGGTCATGATCTCACGGTTTGGTTTGTGAGTTCGAGCCCCACGTGGGGCTCTGTGCTGACAGCTCAGAGCCTGGAGCCTGCTTCTGATTCTGTGTCTCCCTCTCTCTCTGACACTCCCCCACTCATTCTCTGTCTCTCTCTGCCTCAGAAATAAATAAACATTAAAAAAATTTTTTTTAAAAAAGAAGTTTTTTAATAAAATTTTATTTCTCTTTAAGACAGATACCATATGGTTTCACTCTTATGTGGATCCTGAGAAACTTAACAGAAACCCATGGGGGAGGGGAAAGAAAAAAAAAAGAAGAGGTTAGAGTGGAAGAGAGCCAAAGCATAAGAGACTCTTAAAAACTGAGAACAAACTGAGAGCTGATGGGGGGTGGAAGGGAGGGAAGGGTGGGTGATGGGTACTGAGAAGGGCACCTTTTGGGATGAGCACTGGGTGTTGTAATGAAACCAATTTGACAATAAACTTCATATATTGAAAAAAAATTTTATTTCTCTTTTAATCCAATCTCAACAATATACACACAGGCCTATGATAGTCATGTACTCTTTCATATAGAATAGCAACCCCATTTCTGACTAGTATTTCTAATTCTTTTGGTATCATTCAACCTTAAAGTTCACTGTTCAGGACAAAAATAAAAGTAGTAAAAAGTGGCAACATTGTGACAAGCTCTATGGTGTTTATTGTCATTCCAGTATAGGTACCTGTCAGTATTTCTCTCAAGAATTCAGTGACATGAAAATTCATATTATCTCTTCTTCTTCATACCAACAAGTTTGTTTTTTCATAGCTAAAATGAATGTCATTGATATCTTTATTGGATTCCTGAACAGTAATAGCCCTTTTAACAATTGTCTCTTACCTCAGGTTGAGATCTAGCTCCACAGCTTTGAACCCATGATAGCTATGAAAACCAGCCACCTAAAATGTATTGGAGTCCCCTACAGTAAAATGTACGAGTTTGGAACCCCCCAAATCTCTAGTCCTCCAAGATTGCAACTATTTGCCCTGAATAGAAGCTCACTATAAATCTTCATTCCCAGGGTTTATCTTTGTTTCTTCTCAGAACTCACTCTTTGTCGGCCTCCAAATGTCTAAGGTGTTGGTTTAAAAATATCAGTGGCGATTGTTTAATATCACAGCTTCCTGAGGTGGTACACCATTGAGGCTAACAAGAGGTTGACCAAAACATTTAAAAGAAAAAAAAAACTGGTAGATGATACATCCACTTGAAGGTTGAAAATCACGTCACTGGGTGTTTAGAAGACCACACACATGTACAAAGCTGTGGGCATGCCAATGAAAAATCTGCAAAGGCCCTAATGTCTGACCTTTCAGTGACCTTGAGGCTCTGCACAAGTAGGAAGTGAAGGTTAAGACAAATCTGTAAATTTCCTGCTGGAATATTGAAAACCTATCACAATATGCCCAGCACCTTGGCAAGAGCTGAGTAACTTATTGGTTCAAGGAATTTAAGGAAATATCTGCCAATCATTAAATGACCATTGGGACAACTGTGGAGAGAATTAAGTGGCTGCACATAGCAAAGAAGACAGACATTGAGAATTCATTAAGGAATATAGTAAACAAAACAAAACACCATCAAGAAGAAACAGAAATGACAACCAAACTATAGGGAGAAGACATCTCATTTCCAGTGTAACCACATAATATTAAAGTTGTCTGATTTTCAATAACAACAGCAAAAATATGGTACACAAAAGGAAACAAGGAAGTATGGGTCATATACAAGAAAAAGCAGTCCGTAAAAACTAAAGAAATCCAGACATTGGATTTACCAGAGAAAGACTTTAGGCATTACAGATATGTTCAAAGAACTTAAGCTAATCATGTCTAAAGAATGAAAAGAAAATTTGAAAACAATGACTCATTAAATTAAGACTATCAATATACTTAATACAAATTCTGGAGTTGAAAAATGCAATAACAGAAATGAAAATGTCACCAGTGGAACTCAAAAGCATATTTGAACTGACAAAAGAAAGAATAAGCAAACAGAAGACAAATCCATTAAGATTATCCAGTCTTGGGGAGCCTGAGTGGCTCAGTTGGGTAAGCATCCAACTTCGGCTCAGGTCACGATCTCAGTTTGTGAGTTCCAGCTCCGCTTATCAGGCTTTGTGCTGACAGCTCATAGCCCGGAGCCTGCTTCAGATTCTGCGTCTCCCTCCTCTCTCTGTCGCTTCCCCCCCGCCTCAAAAATAAGTATACATTAAAAAAATTATCCAGTCTTAAAAACAATAACAACAAAAAATTAAAATTAGTAGAACCATGGGGCACCTGGCTGGCTCAGTCACAAAGCATGCAACTCTTGATCTTGGGGTCACGAGTTCGAGCCCCACATTGGGTGTAAAGATTACTTTAAATAAATAATAAATAAATAAATAGATAAATAGAAAAACTTTATAATAAATAGTACCTGAGAAATCTGTTGGATACAAACAAGTGTACCAATATACATAAAATGGGAGACCCCCAGGAAAGGAGAGAAAGAAAAGGGCAGAATGAATATTTAAAGCAAAATAGCCAAAAATTTCCCAAAGGGGATGCAAAATGTTAAAATGCATATCCAAAAAGTTCAACAAACTTTAAGATAAACTCAAAGAGATCTCCATCTACACATTTTAGAGTTAAACTGATAAAAGACAGAACAAAGACAGAAACTGAAACAGAAAAAGAAAAGAGACTCACAAAGAATCTTCAATATGGTTAACAGTTTACTTCTCATCAGAAATCATGGAAAGAAACCAAAAAGCAGTGGCATGCCATAATCAAAGTGCTGATTATCAAAAGATTGTCAACCAAGAATTCTACATAACTCAAAGCTGTCATTCAGGATAAAAACGATAAATTAAGATATCCCCAGATAAACACAATCTGACAGTATTCATCTCTAGGGTACTGGCCTACAAGAAATACCAATGACTGTCTATTAGATTGAAATAAATATTAACCAAAGTCTACACGAAGAATTAACACCACTATAGGTAACTACAAAACATACTACAAAAGGCAGCCTAAATATGTATTTGTTTGTAATGCATTTCTTCTTCTGATTACAAAGAAAAGCACTGCATAAAACAATAATTATAAGATTGTTTTGCTGGACATAAAACATACAAATTATTTGTGTCACAATAATAGCGGAAAGGTGGTGTAAGGAAATGAAACACTATTCAAGCAAGGATTTGTTATACTATTGATATTAATCTGAATTAACTTGCCTTAAATTAAGATATAATTTAATTAAGATGTTAATTGTAATCTCCAGGACTACTATTAAAAAATAACAAAAAATAGTAGAACAGAAATGGCAAGGCTACTAAAATGGTACATCAGACTTTTTCACTCTAACATAAAAATGTCAATAATGAGGAAATAGAAGAACAATAGAATAAAAGAATTATAGAAAACAAATAGCAAAGTGACAGGCATACATCTTAATTTATCAGTAATTATAGTAATGTAAATGAACTAAACACTCCAGTCAAAGAGCAGAGTTTGGCAGAGTGGATAATAAAACAAAACAAAAAAGATAATCAAGTATTTGATAGCATCAAGAAACACACATTTAAATCAAAGAAACAAAGAGATTGAAAATAATAAAAAAGATAGACCATGCAAACAATAACCAAAAGACAATCGGAGTGGCTATATTAGCATCAGAATCAGACACAATACACTAATTTGTTGTTAGAAAAAAATAAGGCCATTGTATAATGATGAAAGTCATATTCCATTGAGAAGACATAAAACATTTATATGTACCTAAGAAAAGAGTCCTAAAATACATGAAGTAAAAACCTGTCGATATTGAAAGAAGTAGACAATTCAACAAAAAGAGTTGGTGGCTTAAATTCCCCACTTTATTAACAAATAGAAAAACTAGGAAGAATATTAACCTGAAAATGTGAGCAACATCGTAAACCAAATAGACCTAACGTATCTATGGAACACCCACCAGCAGCAGGATACACATTCTTCTCGAAGGTGCATGGAGCAGTCTTAAGAACAGACCATATGTTAGGCCATAAAGCTTTTTTTTTTTATTTTATTTGAGAGAGAGAGAGAGAGAGAGAGAGTGCCGGAGTCCAGCTCCAGCAGGTCCAGGGTTTCCCGAAGGATGAACGGCGTCGGCGAAAAAGTGAAAAAAAAAAATAAACAAATAAAACAAAAATAAAAATGGACACAGACAACAGCAGTGTGTTGAACTGGCCACTTTATTGTGGCAAACGTGGCATTATATTTGTTAGCAGTTTCCTTGTAGCATGAGTCATCTACGTTTTCTAGCATTACCTAATTCTAAAAATGTTCCTGTGTATAATCACCTTTTAAGGAATAACATAGTTATTTTCTCATAACGTTCCCTCCTGCCCTTTGCTTATTGATTAATTTCTTACATTATTTTCATTATGTACCTACATTTATCTATAATCTACAGAGCATTTGCTTTGCTGTTTTCATGAAAGGTCATCTACCACTCAACACCTCAAGTGGAACAGTGACAGGGACATGACCTCTTTGTTGTTTCCCTGAACCATTTGTGGTTTGAGGAACAAGTGTTCGCCCTTGGTCCGAGGTGCCAGGAGGGGGCCAAGAGGGCCTTAGGAACCCACGCCTTATACATTCTCAGAGAGACAATGCACCTAGGAACTAACGAAACATTCTATACTTTAACCGACTAGGTTCTGTCATCATCTGGAATGCCTCCTGGGGGCCAAGTGGGCCTAGGGGTTAGAGTAACTTGTGCCCACAGATACACTCCTTTGTTGCCAGAGTGGGGCTTTTAAATCCATTTGTCCCTACTTGGCTGGGAAATGCATGAGGCTATCCTTCCTTTAGGTAGAGGAGTCTTTATAGGGGGTGGCAAGGGCTAAATGCAGGGCCGCACAATTTCCTTGCGGAACCTTATTACTTTCCCAGTGGTTCTTTTCCCAGGAGGCCTTTCAGGGCAATTCCTCAACAGACAATCCCCCAGGTACTTTTATTAAGACCAAATTACACAAAAGCGGAAGTACAAGAAGCTTCACTGTCGGAGGGCCACCCTGCAGTCCCGATCCGTCCACCGCCCAGGCCCTGCCATCAGGCTGGTTGGATAGCTCGGCTTCCGGCAAGAGAGCATGGGGTTGGGAGGCAGAGGGGCAAAGGGAGAGAGAGAGAATCTTGTGTGTCCTTGTGCAGAGCTCTATCCCATGACCTTGTGATCGATCATGGCCTTAGCCAAAATCAAGAGTCAACAGACGGAGTCCCCCAGGCGCCCCAGACATTAAACACTTTAAAAGAGTGAAATCATTAAAAAATATTCTTGGATAATAATGGAATTAAATTAAAATGAGATTTGGTGAATTTACAATAGATGAAAAGTAAACAAGACATTTCTGAATGATGAGTATATCATAAAAAATTGTAAGATAGATTAGAAAACACATAGAGGTAGGTGAATAGAAATGAAAACACAACGGACTATTTATTATTCCATGAATGGTTCGTAAAAGGAAGGAACATGCTACAACAGGAAGGAACCTTGAAAACATGAGGCTAAATGAGTACAGCTAGTCACAGAGGCTCATATGTTATATGATTCCATTTATATGAGACGTTCAGTATAGGCAAAACCACAGACTGAGATGGTTTTGCAATTTTGAAGTCTTGGGGATGGGGGAGTGAGAATGGGTATTGACTACAAATTAGCATGGACTCTGTTTTTTAGGAGATACAAATGTCTAAAATTAAATAGTGGTGGTAGTTACACTGAGTTATATACTTCATAAGATGACTTTTATGGCATGTGAATTATATCTGAATAAATTATATGTATATGGATTGCATCTGAATAAACATTTTTAAACGTTTATTTATTTATTTTAAGAGAGAGAGAAAGAGAGAGAGAGAGAGAGAGAGAGAGAGAGAGAGGAGTAAAAGTGCTGGAGGGACAGAGAGAAAGGTAGAAAGAAAATCCCAAGCAGGCTCCATGCTGTCAACACAAAGCCCGATGTGGAGCTTGATCCCATGAACCATGAGATCATTACTGACTCGATCCAAAATCAGAGTTGTGTGCTTAATCAACTGAACCACCCAGACACCCCTAACGCTTTTATTAATGACAGATAGCAGAACTTAAATCTCGACACAAACCTTCCTGATTCTAAAGGATTTGAGATTCACAGGACCAAATTGTCTTCTTGGGCTTGCAACAAGGTAATACAAACACCACTGCTTGCACCAAATCATTTATCCCATTTATCATGCAAAAGAATTCACAGCATTAGTGCCTATACAATCATAATCAACAGCCATCAGCATTTGACAGACAAAAGTCTCCAAATAATGAAATTAGTACTACAGCAGAAAAGAGAG
Source organism: Panthera uncia (assembly GCF_023721935.1). Lineage (NCBI taxonomy): Eukaryota > Metazoa > Chordata > Mammalia > Carnivora > Felidae > Panthera > Panthera uncia. The sequence goes on along the minus strand of NC_064811.1, from coordinate 25,256,563 downwards.
GGTAAAACCTGAAAGAGGAAAATCAACACTATAAGGAAAATTTGATCCTTGTTTTTTTATATCAGGCATTTTCATCCTATAATAATAGATTTAAAAAGGCTATTCTAATACCCTAATTCAAAAGCTAAGCTTTCTCATGAAGTGCCTCATGCAGATATAGTCTAGACTAATAGAAATTGAAATAGCATTCTTAATATGGAAATATCCTTTGAAATAGATACATTACATTGCCTGATTTGATATTTTAAAGGATAATATCTCACCTCAGTCTCTCTTAATTTGTCTTTTTCTCTCTCTTCCTCTCTTGTGCACACACACACACACGGATGCTTGAAAAATAACTTTAAGATTTATCATAGTTATTGGGAAAAGTTATAGAAATTATGTTCATGGGTGTTTGACATTTATATTTGATAAGGCTTACCAAATTAAGAACAAAAAGTAGAAAAGACCTTTACGTAGGCTTTTACTGGAATTTCAGGAAATAAAAAGATGAAAAAATTGAGTTTATATATTGATACTTTTAACATAATAGACGTCATTTCTTTTTAAATAACAAACAAACAAATAAATAAATAAATACATAAATAAATAAATAAAACAGGTGTTTAGCCATGAGTAAGATTATACACCTAAATTGAACAGATATAGAAGCACTTTTCTGCCAAAGTATGTTTAGTACCTTTCTTTGGTAAAGTGTGTAGCTTAATACAGTTTTTGTCAGTTAAATGCTAAAGTTAAAGTTGAAATGAAAATAAAAGACTGAATATGACTCCATTCTTAAAAAATAGCCCATGTAAACCCTTAGCTCTGTCTTATAAGTTATAAAAAAACAAAAACAAAAACAAAAAACTTCTAAGTCCTAAATCACTGATTTCTCACAAGAAAAATACATTAGGAGATATATGTTCACACAGGGTATGTAGAAACAAACATTGTTGCCTTTAAATATTAAACAGATAAAATTTAAATATTTTGGTTACTTATTTAGGGAAAAAAAGATAATAGTCATTTAGGAGGTATCTCACAGTATAACAATACTCCAAAACATGGAAAATAGAAGCAACTATGTTTATTGTTTAACTTATAAACGAAGTAGTGTAAAGGTCTTGAACTGAATCCCATAGTTGAAGATATTTGTATATATCATCTTAAAATTATGTCTTAAAATGTGTTTCAGATTACTGAAAACATTTCATTAGTAATTTTATTTTTTTTAACTTTTTAATGTTTTATTTATTTTTGAGACAGAGAGAGACAGAGCATGAGCAGGGGAGGGGCAGAGAGAGAGGGAGACACAGAATCCGAGGCAGGCTCCAGGTTCTGAGCTGTCAGCACAGAGCCCAACACGGGGCTCAAACTCACAAACCGCGAGATCATGACCTAAGCCAAAGTCGGACACTTAACTGACTGGGCCACCCAGGTGCCCTCATCAGTAATTTTCTAAGGAAATGTTATGACTAAAAATTTTGTCTAAGATACATTGTTTTGTTTTGTTGGAAGAGAAAGGGATAGTGATTGAGTAAGGGGCAGAGGGAGAAAGAGAATCCCAAGCAGGCTCCACTATATCAATCCAAAGCCTGACATGGGGCTCAATCTAACAAATCATGAGATTATGACCTGAGTGTAAATCAAGAGACAGAAATTTAACCGACTGAGCCACCCAAGGTACCCTTAAGATACATTGTTTTGAGAAGCTATCTCAGTGACTTGTAAAACTTCCCACTCATTCATTTTGTGAGTTTCAGTAAGCCTCGATGCATTTGTGTTTATTGAAATTTAAAAGAAACTCAAGAATGGCTTAAAAGGTGAGCTCTTACTGTTACTGCAAAGGCAAATATATGTACATAATTTCATAATTATACTTACCCTAAAAAAATTTTAGCAACACTCCTACCCTTGCAATTATGGCAATTATACTCCAAATTAGTTCTAAAATAACAAGATGAAAGCATACATAAAAAGATAATGAAAATTCGCCAACCATACAGGAAGTAGACTTTGGAAGTGGATTCTAAATCTTTAGACCAGCCAACTAGCAAGATTAGTAGAGGAATATAGGGTCATTGGGAAAACAGTATCTGGAGAGACCGTAGTATTGAAAGGAAAATAATCCTTGACAGTCAAATGGCCTTTATCGGATCCTAATTACAGGTTTCCCTTGCTACCCAAAATCTGCTTTATGCCACTGTGCTTTTATCAAAAGTCTGTAATAGTACATGTTTTACACTACCAAAAAAAATCCAATAAGATTTTCACTTTTGTGAAATGGTAATTCGTTCCATGTTTTTGCTATGGTAGCTTATGAAAGGGAGTGCTCTATTTTCTGATAGCAAGGGAAACCTGTTAACCTCTTCTTGTGGAGCTCATTTCATTATAAGACACCAACTTCATAGAATTTTGCTTAAATGAAACCAAGCATAATATTGTTAGTAGTAACCCACAAACGCTCCCATGGAAGATTATTTGCACAGGAGTAAAATTTCTGAGTACCTAACTCTGCATTACAAACTCTTTAATACAAATTTTTAAATTTTGTCAAGGACAAATTGTTTCCCACACTGAAGTTTCATTTATAAACCTTAGTTCAATATGTTTTTATTTTCTATCAATAGACTAATAAGGAAAAAAAATGACCAATTAAATTGTTATTAAAATTCAGATGGTTTTGTTCTGGTGGATTATAAGGTGGTTCCTTTTCCAGAAGGAAGAAATATATTACATAAAATTACTAACTTTGAAAATTTAATAAATATCTAACAATGAAATCAGCTAAAAAATTCACTTTACTCCAGATCTGAATATTTCCCCTTCCTACTTACAGTTTTGCCTCAAGAAAAGCTGATACATCAGATTCAGATATGGGCAAATTTTGACCCACGTTCTTGCTTTTTTTTTAATGTAGCATAAAGAGAGAATACTGAGCAAAGCAGACTGAGAATACTTATTTTAATTTAACATATCTGTATTATTTATAAATATGATACCATTTGAAATAGCAAATGTCATCCATGTAGATAACTAACTGCTCTAATAGAAGAACCACGGATATACTTCTTAAGTGATTCAGTCTAAAGAAAATATTTGTTACAAGAAATGTTATTAAAAAAAAACTTCTAAATTGGAATTTTGCATTAATTGCTTAACTTTCTATTTTAATGTGCTTTTTTAGCACTATGATTACATTCTTCTATATCTCACATCATGCATTTTATCAATTATTTTTCTTCATCAAACAGTTACAGTGGAGAAGGTAAGAAAAAGTATGAGGTAGATACTGGTCAGAATATTAAACTCCTGTGAAAATTAAGCGGTTGCGCTATTCGTAGAAGGTTTGGCCATTTAGCAGACTCCATGTGTGCTTAGACTGTTTTTTTGGTTGTTCTTCAAATCGGTTTTGTTAGCCCCACCAGAGACTTTGGTTTTCTATGTAAAGAATCACAAATTTTGCAGCATTCAAAGTTCTTAAAAATGTGGCTCAGTGCAACTCAGCTTCCAGAGTTCCAGCCTCAGGTTTGCTCACACGTGCCAAGGCAGACCATGACTTCTCTTCATTCTTCTTATTTTAATCGTGGTGTAATTGACAGGCAATATTATATTAGTTTCAGGTATATGACAGTGATTTGACTTCGTATACATTTCCAAATGTGGTGAAATTGTCACCACAATAACCCTAATTGTCATCTGTCACCTTACAAAATTAACGCAATTCTATTGACTATGGTACCCATGGTGTACATTATAGCCCCATGATTTCTTCACTTTATATCTGGGGGTTTGTACTTCTTAATCCCCTTCATCCTTTTACTACACCGCCCCACTACCACTAATCACCTCCCCCCACCACATCTGGCAACCACAAATCTGTTTTCTGTATCTATGAGTGTAGGTATTGTTTTGTTTGTTTTGTTTTTTAATTTCCACGTTATCATGCAATATTTTCCTTTCTATGACTTTTTCCTCTTACCACAATACCATCAAGTTTTATCCATGTGGTTGCAAATGGTAAGACTTCATTGTTTTATGGCTGAGTGGTATTACATTATGTATATATTCTTTATCCATTCATCTATCAGTGGATACTTAGGTTGCTTCCATAACTTAGCTATTGTAAATAATGCTACAATAAACATAGGAGTGCATATAACTTTTCAAATTATTATTTCCCTTTTCTTCAGGGAAATGCCCAGAACTGGAATGACATGATCGTACGGTACTTTTATTTTTAGTTTTATGGAACCTCCATACTGTTTTCCACAGTGGCTAGATCATTTTACATTCCCACCAACAGTGTCTGAAGATACTCTTTTCTCCACATCCTCGCCAACATTGATATTTCTAGTCTTTTTGATACTAGCTATTCTGAATAGTGTAAGATGTGATCTCAATGTAGTTTGCATTTCCCTGATGATTAGTGACATTGAGCACTTTTTATGTGTCTGTTGGCCATCTGTTTGTCTTCTTTGAAGAAATGTCTGTTCATATTCTCTGCCCATTTTTAAATTTGATTATTTGGGTTTTTGGTGTTGAGTTGTATGACTTCTTTACATACTTTGAATATTAACCCCTTATTGAATGTATCATTTTTAAATATTTCCCCCATTCAGTAGATTGCCTTTTGCTTTGTTGATGGTTTCCTTTGCTGTGCAAATAATTTTTAGTTTGATATATCCTGTTTTTCGTTTGTTTGCTTCTTGGTTTTTGTTTTTTTGTTTTTGTTTGTGTGTGTGTGTGTGCATGTGTGTGTGTGTGTGTGTGTGTGTGTGTGTTTACTCGTATTTCCTTTGCCTTTGGAGACAGATCCAAAAAAACACAAAACACCATTAAGACCTATGTCAAGGACATTACCACCAATGTTTTCTTCTAGGAGTTTTATGATTTCAGGTCTTATGTTCAAGTCTTTATCCGTATTGATTTGATTTTTATATATGGTGCAGAATAGCGGTCCAGTTTCATTTTTTGCATATAGCTGTCCAATTTTCTCAACACCATTTATTGAAGACACTATCATTTCTCCATTGTATATTATTGACTTCTTTGTTGTAAATTAATTGACCATCAGTGTGTAGGTTTATATCTGGGCTCTTTATTCTGTTTTATTGATCAATGAGTCGGTTTATGCCAATACCATAGGATTTTTTATTAGCATAGCATTGTCGTATATTTTGAAATCAGGGAATGTGAGACCTAGGGCTTTTTTTTTTCTCTTTCCCAACATTGTGTTAGTTTTTTAGGGTCTTTTGTGTTCCCATACAGATTTTAGAATTTATTTTTTTTAGTTTTGTGAAAAAATTTGTGGGGATTTTGATAAGGATTGCACTGAATCTGTAGATGACTTTGGAAACTACAAACATTTTAACAATTTTAATTTTCCTAAAACATGAGCAGAAAGTAGTTTTCCATATATTTGTGTCTTCTTTAATTTCTTTCATTAATGTCTTATAATTTCAGAGTGCATGTCCTTTACCTCCTTAAATTTATTCCTACATATTTTGATGCAATTTTTTAAATAATTTTTTAGTGTTTATTTTTGAGAGAGAGAGATAGAGTGTGAGAGGAGAAGTGACAGAGAGAAAGAGAGACAACCTAATCTGAAGTAGGCTCCAGGCTCTGAGCTGTCAGCAGAGTCCAATGCAGGGCTCAAAGTCATGAACCGTGATATCATGACCTGAGCCCAAGTCATATGCTTAATAGACTGAGCCACTCAGGCAGCCCTGATGCATTTTTAAATGAACATGTTTGTTTAGTTTGTCTCCCTGATAGTTTATTATTGTGTATGGAAACACAACAAATGTTCTTCTATTAATTTTGTATCCTGCAGCTTAACTGAATTCTTCATTTAGTTCTAACTGTTCTTGGTGGAGTCTTTAGGGTATTCTTCATATAACATGATATAATAGCATGTCATCTGCAAATAGGAAAAGTTTTCTTCTTCCTTTCCAGTTTGGATGTCTTTTATTTTTTTACCAATTGCTCCGGCTACTATTTCCAATACTATGTTGAATAAAAGTGGAATTAGTGGGCATCCTTGTTTTGTGCTGATATTAGAAGGAAAACGTGCAGCTTTTCAAGGTTGAGTATTATGTTAGCAGTGGTTTGTTGTATATGGCCTTTATAATTGCTAATGTACATTCCCTCTATACCCACTTTGTTGAGAGTTTTTATCATAAATGGATGTTGAATTTTGTCAAATGTTTTTTTCTGCATTTATTGAGATGATCATGCAATTTTTATCAGTCATTTTGTTAATATGGTATATCATGTTGACTGATTAGCAATTATATCATTCTGCATTCCTGAAGCAAATTCTACTTGATCGTGGTGTATGATCCTTTTAATGTACTGTTGAATTTGGTTTGCTAATATTTTGTTGAGGATTTTGCATCTAGTTTGAGTAACTTTATCGGCCTATAGTTTTATTTTTTGGTGATAACCTTCTCTGGTTTTGGTATTAGGCTTTATAATGCTTACCTCATACAATGATTTTGGGAGCTTTCCTCCTTCTTTTTTTGGAAACATTTGAGAAGGATAGGCATTACATCCTTGAATCCTTGGCAGAATTAGCCCGTGAAGCTGTCTGGACCTAGAATTTTATTTGTTAGGAGGTTTTTGATTACTGATCAATCTTCTTACTAGTATTGCTCTATTCAGATTTTCTAGTTCTTCATGATTCAGTCTTGGCAGGTTGTATGTTTCTCACAATTTATCCATTTCTTCTAGGTTGTCCAAGTTTTTAGAATATAATTGTTAACAGTCATCTCTTTTGATCCTTTGTACATCTGTGGTATCAGTTGTAAAGTCTCCTCTTTCATTTCTGATTTTATTTATTTGCGCCCTATCTTTTTTTTTTTTTTTTTTTTTTGGTCAGTCCAACTAAAGATTTGTTAGTTTTGTTTACCTTTTATAGGAACTGCTCTTAGTCTCACTGATCTTTTCTGTTGTCATTTCAATCTCTTTTTCATTTATTTCCACTCTGATCTTTATTATTTTCTTCCTTCTACTAATTTTGGGGTCCCTTCTTCTTCTTCTTCTTCTTCTTCTTCTTCTTCTTCTTCTTCTTCTTCTTAGTTCCTTTAGGTATAAAGTTAGATTGTTTATTTGAGATTTTGCTTGTTTCTTGAGGTATACCTATGAACCTCCCTCTTGGAACCACTTTTTCTGCATCCATATATTTTGCCAAATTGCATCTGTTTTCATTTATCTGTACATATTTTTTTTCTCTTTTGATTTCTTCTGTGACCCAATAGGTGTTCAGTAACATGTTGTTTAATCTTCATGTGTTTGTTGTTTTCCTGTTTTCTTCTTTAAATTGACATCTAATTTCATTATATTGTGGCCAGAAAATTTGCTTGATATATCAGTCTTAAATACTGAAATTTGTTTTGTGGCTTAATATGTGATTTATCCTAGAGACTGTTCCATATACACTTGAGAAGAATGTGTACTTTACTACTCTTGGATGGAATGCTCTGTATATATCTATGAAATTCATCTGGTCTAATGTGTCATTTAAGGTACATTTCCTTATTGAACTGTCTGGATGATCTGTTGGTGGATGTAAGTGGGGTATTAAAGGCCCCTGCTAGTATTGTATTGTTGTCAACTTTTCCCATTAGGTCTATTAATATTTGTTCTACATATATGGGTGCTTCTACATTGGGTGCATAAATATTTATAAATGTTGTAACTCCTTGCTGGGTTGACACCTTTATCATTATTTATTGCAACTCTTTGCCTTTTATTACAGTCTTTGTTTTAAGGTTATGTTTTCTGAGAAAAGTATAGCTATACCAACTCTCTTTTCATTTCCATTTGCATGGAATATCTATTTCCATTTTTTCACTTTCAGTCTGTGTGTCTTTACTTGTAAAGTGAGTTTTGTAAGATATAACATTACATATATGTAAAATATATATACATATCTATCTATATCATCTATATCTAATCTATATCTAATCTATCTTATCTATCTATCTATCTATCTATCATCTATCTATCTATCTTGCTTGTTTAATGCATTCAATCATTCTAACTCTTTTGATTAGAGAATTTAGTCCAATTACATTTAAAGTAACCATTGATAGGTATCTACTTATTGACACTCTTCATGGTTTTCTGGCTGATTTTATAATTTTCTCTATTACTTTCTTCTCTTTCATTCCTCCCTTATGGTTTTGATGTCCTTTTTAGTATTATACTTAGGCCCCTTTCTCATTTACTTTTGTATTTACTAGAATTTTTTTGCTTTTGTTACCATGAGGTTCATATATATCATCCTATGTACATAACAGTCTAAGTTGATAGTGACTTAAACATGAACACATTCCAATATTCTATATTTTTACTCTCCCCCATGTTTTATATTTTTGATGTCACTTTTTGCATCTTTTATGTATCCCTTAACCAATTATAATAGTTTTATTTAACTTTATTACTTTCATCTTTAAACCTTCTTTGTGGCTTTATAAGTGATTATTACCTTTATATATATTCATTTTTTCCAGTGACTTTAATATCATATGCCTTCTTTTATTATTATTTCTTTTCATCTTAAAGAAGTTCTTTTTAATGTTTCTTATAAAGCTATTTTAGTAGTAATGATTTTTTTTTTTTTTTTTTTTTTTTTTTTTTTTTTTGCTTTTGCTTTTGCTTGTCTGGAAAATTCTTTGTCTCTCCTTCAGGTCTGAATGATAACCTTGTCAAGTAGAGTATTCTTGGTTGTAAGTTTTTTTCTTTTTCTTTCAGCTCTTTGAATGTGGCATGGCCTTTCTTTGTGGCTTGCCCATTTATGCCAAGAAATCTCCTGACAGTCTTATGGGATTAGCCTGGTATTTTAATTAATTAAATTAACTAAATTTAATTAATGAAATATAATATATAGATATATAATATATCTAAAATATAATATAATATATAATATAATATATAATATAATATAATATAATATAATATATAATATATAATATATAATATATAATAAATATAATATACCTGTGTTCATTTTATTTCAAACTCCCTAGGCTTTCTAGATTGGGATCTCTGCTTCCTTCTTTAGGTTAAGAAAGTTATCAGCCATTGTTTCTTCAAATACATATTCAGTCCTTTTCTCTCTCTGTTCTCTTCTGTGCCCCCTATAGTGTGAATGTTATTCTGCTTGATGCTGTCACATATGTCTCTTAAGTTATCTTCTTTTTTCGAAAGTATTTTTCCTTTTTGCTGCTCTGAGTTGCATGGCTTTACCTTCCAGTTTGTTGATCTGTTCTTCTACCTCATGCAGTCTGCTACTGAACCACTCTAGCATATTTTTCAATTCAGATTTTGTATTCTTTAGCTCTGCTACTTCTGTTTGGTGCTTACTTCTGTTTTCTGTCTCTTTGTTGCGTTCTCACCGTGCTCATCTATTCTTCTGAGTTCAGTGAGTGTCTTTGTGACTATTTGAATTCTTGGTCAGGTAGATTACTTGTCTCCATATCATTAAGGCCCTTTTCTGAATTTGTGTCTTGTTCTTTCATCTGGAAACTATTTCTCTGTTTTCTCATCTATTGATGAGATTTTTGTTTGTTTTTATGTGTTAGGCGAAACAGCTAATTCTCTCAGTCTTGAAGTAGCCTTGTGTAGGTTATGATCTTTCATGTTCAACCTTACCCTAGTTCTTGTTCGTCTCTCAAACTTTTGTGATTATCTAAGCCTCCTGATTTATACTTAATTTATGCCAGTTGTTGAGGGTGTGCCAAAAACTGGCAGTGATCCAAGGGGAGGAATTTCACTTGGCACCTAGTTTCAGGCTGATTGGAAGCCATACCCTCAGGCAGCAGCTTTTAAAATATGCAAATATATACAATCCTGTCGGACCACAGCTGTAATCCCTATTGACTTTCAGTCCAGGATATCTGGAGGTGTCCCCTGGGGGACAATTCTTTCTGGGAAGTTTTGCAAAGTTATAACAAGACCAAGTGGAGGCACAAGGATTGTGTCTCCTTGCTTATCTCCCTGGGTATGCCTCTTTTGACTCCAGGGAAAAGGGAAACATGTAGCCTGTCCCTCAGGCTGAAGTTGCAAGCTAATAGGCCATTTTCACAGGAAGACTGGGGTTATGTTTCAGTCTGATGTCTGTGCGGTGCCCTGGCCAAGAGCTGTCTTTCCGATTGTTACAGTCCCATGGAGCTCTGCAATTCTAACCCTCTTGGCTTTCGCGATGCAGCTGGAAAGTGCAGTTGGGCTGGCACACATGCTGGCTTCAGAAAGGCACTGGGAAAATATCTTGTCCGCACATGCCCGTGTGCTTCAACAATGCAGTAAGATTGCCTGTTTGCACATGTGTGCTGGCTTTAGGCTGGGAATGGGAGGATGACTGCAAGAGCTTATGTCCACTAGCCCTGGACAGGGGGCAAGGGAGTGTTGTAACACCCATGTTGCCCAACTTAACTAAGGAGCTGGAGAACTCCATGATTGTTCATGCTTCCTCATCCCAATTGGAGTGGGGAAGGCTGCACCTCCCTGTGATCTCCCGTATCAGCAAGTGCTGCAGTCAGTAGTCCCTGTCTATCCCAGAAAAGCGATTAGAGGCTGTCATATTTGAATTTGCCCATCTGTCCTAGCAGGCTACATGAAGGATGTAACAATTGCATCTGCCAGTGAGTCTATCCCAGGGGAGGGTCTCAATCGTACGCTGCCCCTCCAGCCAATGTTTCTGGGTTAGTAAATGAATCTCCTTCACATATAATCTCAATTTCCTAAAGCACTCTGTGATCCCTGGACATCAGTCTTGTTGGTTTGCCCAGCTAGACTTTCTGGGGTCTTGTCTTTCCAGTACATATTCCAAGTGCTGGCGTACCTGATGTGGGACACTAGCCACTGGCTCCTCTGAGAGAAATGTCTGTCTGGTGAGATCCTTTCTTTTGTTTGTCACCACACCACGTTTGGAGGTGTTTGTGACACCATGTATGTGCCCTTTTTTTTACTCATCTTGATATCCTTTTATCCTTTGTTGTAGAATCAGGGGGATGATCCATATGTGATCACCATAGATTTGGTGCGTCCCTCTGAAGAGGTGAGTTCAGGATATTCCTATGCAGGTGCCTCTCCGCCCCCCTCCAGTTTTCTATCTCAGCATTCTTAAATTTACATAGAACATTCCCTCTGCATGGACCATTCTCCTTCCTTGTTTTCTGTCCTGCAGTCTTGCTCGTCTTCAAGGCCTAGCTCAAATTTTCCGTCCTCTGAATCTTTTCCCCTCCTATTCCAGGCAGAATTAATCAATTCCTCCTTTATGCTTCTATCACACTTCTGGTGGTGAACTGAAGCTAGCTATCCCTTGTGACAGTTGATTGTTAACTATTCAGGAACTTTCAAGCTGATATTTATACTGCTACCAGCTTTAAATCAGCCATGGTGAAAATATTTACACTATAGTAATGGGCAAACCAAGGCTCTTCCTCTCACCCTCCAGAGAGCTGGTTTTCCAGCATAGCGTTGCTTGTGCATAACTTTATTATGATATATATCTTATTGCCCTTTTGGCTTACAGTTAAAACATAAATCTCTTCTATGATGTAAGGAGCTCACCAACAGCAGAATCAGCATCTTAATTAATTTTTCTATCTCCCAAAACTTGGGAAAACTGTTTGCAAATGACAGGTGATCAATAAATAACAATTTAAATTTTAAAAAAAAGCATAAAAAATTAAACTAAATTGTTTTCCTAACTCATTCATAATGAGACATTAGGTACATTGTATAATCACTTAAATATATTCCTAGTTCTGCAATATGTAGAAAAACATGTCTCTGTGTCCCAGTTGTAGAGATTAAACAAGATAATGGTTACCAGAAATGAGTTTTAAATAATAACATCTACTTAAAAATCCAGAATCTATTGCTAATTTCATTACTATTGAGGCATTTTATACAGTGCTGTCAATGTCCTATTGTGTCAAAATTTTCTTAAAATACTTGTGAAAATAAATTAATAAGCAATATTGAAACTAATTCCTCTTTGTGAAGGAAACACTATTATTTAGCTCACTTTTTTGGAAATTAAAGTTAAATTCTATGGCTACATAAAACTTGCTTGCGGCACTGAATGAGCAAGGCACTATGGAGGAAAAAAGAGTGAATAAATTATATAATTTCATGTTCCAATCTTCCAGCTAAGCTTTGTCTACTTCTTAAGACAGTCTTTCATGTATAGTTTCCTTCAAATAGTGTTTTCTGCAGTCCAATTAAATTTTTAAAAGTTTGAGATAATTGGAACATACATATCATTTATAATATTGTTTTATTATATATGTTAAATGACTGCAGCTAAATCGAATATTCCAGGAGTTGATTTGGAGCAATTTTACACTAAATTTCGAGGCATCTACTTTAGAAATGTCTACATTGGATTTCTGATCAAATTAAAAATAATAATTCCAGTGCCAATTGGAACATGACTCAATGGTTTTATTCAACATGAATCCAAAATTTTAGTGAGGAATAAGAACTCTTTTTAATAAATTCTCACTTAACAGTTTGTTAAATTAAGACACGTTTCATGATGTAAGAAAACATCTTTGTTATGAGGCAAACAGAAATGTTAATACTGATACTCAAACTTCGATTATGTAAACAAAATGCAGGAGAAAACTAGGCAATAGAGAAGCAAAAGAGTTACATATGAATGAATAGATGTGATTTTATCTGATAACAGTGTTTTTCTTGGTAACTTCATTTTTAAAAGTATATATTTTAGGACTGTGAACTTAAGAATCATTTACATTCATGTCTATTTTCGATGCTTCACTAATTCTTCTTAGCATTTACATGACGATGAGTAGGAAACCTATGATTCTAACTTAGAATCTTACAACCGTGTTTTGCTTACAGTATAAAAGCAATGATATAACAATAGTTCAAACAGAAGAGGTCCAAATCAATATAAGATAACTCATTAAATATTAGGTTAAAATATTTTTTCTGTGAGGCAGAAGAAAAGTTAAGGGCAGATCAACAGTTCTGTGAGTTACACCTTATAAATATTTATCTATTTCCTGAAAGAGCATTTTTGGAATCAGGAGCTATGTGGATGAAACAACGTAGGGAAGAGATAAAATGAATGAATCTATGCAAATACACTTGATTTTTAACATGAACAATAGATTTAGACTGATGCTCTAAAACTATGGACATAAAAGCTTTGGATTTCTTTTTAAATAGGTATAGAAAATCAGTATCGGTGAGAAATTTTGCAGATTTCTTTCTCCAAGCTGGTTTTTGAATGGCCTCCATGGCTTTGCAAAATGGGAGGAAATCCAGGAAGCCCCAACACTCTGGTTCAAAGAAAGTGCTGTTGACCAACATGTTCATTTTGCCAAGAAAGCTGGAAATTTCCAATTTTATGTGAAGCATTCTAATTTTTAAATATTGCAGACAAAACAAAACAAAACAACAGAACCGATAGGAGCCCAAAACAAATATATTAGCCTAATATATAATAAAGACCACCAGTTTCTGATTTTTCTTTAAATTTCCTGTATAGAACATTGTACATTTTTTCCAAAGGAAATGATACAAACATTTTTAAACTAGTGAATGAACAAAATGAGCATTTAAAACTAAATAATTTACTCTTTTCATATCTGTGGCCCTAAGTATTTATAGGACTGCAGCTTTTCTGAGGGAATAAGTTCCAACTCCAGGTATGCCTGGATCATTGGCTTTAAACACCAGGTCTTACTTACTTATTTACTTAGAGTTAGAGAGAAATAAGGTTGAAGGACAAACTGGTAGTAGACACATAAAAAGCAAAGGATTAAAGATCTGATTATGTGTTAAACACTCCCAATTCCCCTGTCAAGAATAATTCAGATTAAAAAAAAATAAGAACCCAGAACCTCTCATACGTGGTCCTAACTATAAACATATATATTTTTCAATTGTATATAATTGTCTACCCTTATCTAAAAGCATTTGAAGTCAATTTGGCATTTTTAAAATGAGGGATTTTAAATATTCATCAAAGGTATACTGTCTCTAAAAATGCTTTTTAGCTATCAAGGAATCAACCTTAATCTGGACATTTTAGTGAACATTTAAAAAACCGTCGAGCAATGCAAGAAACATTGAAAATTAATCTGAAGGGCAAAATGACCCATTTAAGTATATTTTTAAATCATTTCAAATGAGAGAACTTTTGGGTAGACTTCATCTGAATTACCATTTTGACCAAGTTAGCAGCATATAAAACAGGAAAGTTATATGAAGGAAAACTGAAAATTCTACTTTCTACTTCTCCCCAGATATGTGTGCAGCCCAAGAAATATAATAGCATAGTTTGGTTTCTTTAACCTTATCTCATTAGTTTGAGTATATAAAAAATACATTTCTCCAAAGAGTCTACTTATATTTGTACCATTAGTCAGACTTTAAAAACCTAAAAAACAGGATATGTCATCTCCTGGTTATTGAAATTTAGGGTATTTTTAAGGATGTCCCCAAATACGTTAAAACAGGACAATATTTCACAATGGTCAATTAAATCATTTTCTATGTTTTCTGTATTTTAACCCTGCTTTTGGAGATTCATCCAAATGCCTTAAATTGTATTTTAACTTTATATGAGAAGTATTCTTTAAAAAAAATATAAATGTATATTTTAGTACCCCAAAGATTATTTTAAAGCTTTTTGGATATGCCCTCATCACTATAATAACAAAATACTGTGTCTTCTGGGGCGTGTTTTTTTTTTTTTTTTTGATTATTGAGATAAGCTTGTTAATTATATACATTACCTTGTTTTATTTTGCCCAATTTCACAACAAAATGAGGCAGAGATTGGTTGGGGAGTCATTGGTTTGTTGAATGTTATCTATAATACCAAAACTAACAATACACTTGAAATAAATCATTTTAGATGTTTGCTTTTTCATCAGATTAAATGTCAAGCACTTTTCACACGTCATATTTTTAATAACTTTGCATTTTAAAATAGTTTAAGATTTACAAGAAAGTGGCAAAGAACATTGAGAGTTCTTATCAACGTCACAACCAGTTCCCGTTAGTAACATCTTACACTAGTGTGGAATATTTGTGATAGTTAATGAAAATTATTGATATATTAATATTAATGAAAGAGGATATTTTATTAAATTTTCTTAGTTTTCATCCAATATCCTTTTTTTATTTTATTAAAAAAATAACATTTATTTATTTTTGAGAGACAGAGAGAGACAGAGCATGAGCGGGGGAGGGGCAGAAAGAGAGAGAGAGAGAGAGAGGAGACACAGAATCTGAAGCAGGCTCCAGGCTCCCAGCTGTCAGCACAGAGCCCGATATGGGGCTCGAACCCACAAACCGTGAGATCATGACCCGAGCTGAAGTCAGATGCTCAACCAACTGAGCCACCCAGGCACCCCTCCAATAGCTTTTTTTGTTCCAGGATCTCATCATCATATCTAACTTATGCTCCTCTTGGCTATGATAATTTCCCAAACTTTCCTTTCTTTCTTTTTTTTTTTTTATGACATTGACAGTTTTGAGGGGTACCCATCAAGTATTTCACAGGTATTCCCTCATTTGGGATTTCCCTGAAAGCTTTTCTTATAATTAGATGGGGGATATTGGTTTGGAGAAGGAAAACCACAAGAGTAAAGTGCCATTTTTATCACATCATTTCAAGGTTACATGCTCTTAACATATCTTATCACGACTGATGGAATGAATCATTGATCACCTGGCTGAGGTTGTGTTTGTCATGTTTCTGCACTCTAAAGTTACTCTTTAGGGGCACCTGGGTGGCTCAGGTCAGTTGAGCATCCAATTCTTGATTTCAGGTTAGGTCATGATCTCAGGGTCGTGAGACTTAGCCCCATGTCAAGTTCCCCACTGACAGCACAGCCTGCTTGGGATTCTCTCTCTCCCTCTCTCTCTCTCTGTCCCTCCCCCACTTGCTCTCTCTCTCTCTCAAAATAAATAAATTAAAAAAATAAAAAATAAGGTTACTATTTTATCCCTGTTTACTTAGCATACTTTATGGAAGTCAGTCACTAGGAGCAGTCTACACTCGAGGAGAGGGAGTTATTTCCAACTTCATGAGAATGGAGGCTCTGCATAAATTATTTGCAATTCTTCTGCAAATGGGGATTTTTCTATTCTTTCTGATTTACTTGTTTCCCTAATCATTTATTTATATCGTGGATGTTTATTTTATACTTTGGGTCACTTCACAGTTTTCCAGCTTTGACTTTTGGAAGCTCTTTCAGCTGACTCCCGTTTTCACATTGACCCCCCCCCATTACCCCTATACCAATCACATACCAATCACTGGTGTGTGTGTGTGTGTGTGTGTGTGTGTGTGTGTATGATCCCCCTTATTTTGTTTTTGTTGTTTTTGGAAAGGTTTTATTTCTCTACTTTTGAAATAGAATTTTACTGGCTATAGGTTTCATGGTTGGTGGGGGTTTTTAATGTTTGTTTATTCCTTCATTCATTCGTTCATTCATTCATTCATTTTGAGAGAAACATCATGAGCAAGGAAGGGGCAGAGAGAGGGATCAAATGTCACTGTGCTGTTACTGCAGAACCCATCTGGGGCTCCTACTCATGAACTGTAAGATCATGATCTTAGCCCAAATCAAAAGTCTGACCCTTAGCTGACTGAGTCAGCCAGGTGCCCCAAGGTTTGTTTTTTTTTTTTTATTCTCAAAATTATATATACCTGAATTTATTCTCTTTTTGCATGACATCTGGCAAGAAGTTAACTATAATACTTATGTTTGGTGGTCTACAGTAAGTTTTTTTTTTTTTCCTTCTGGCTTCTTCCAAGACTTTCTGTGTCTTTAATTTTCTGCAGTTTGAATATGATATGGCTCCATGTGTTACTCTAGTTTGAATGGGTATTTATCCTGCTTGTCCCTCTTTTAGCATCCTGAATCTATTGTTTGGTGTCTTTCATTAATTACAAAAAATTCTCTGCTATTACTTCAAACGTTTATTCTACTTTGTTCTCTCATCTGCTTTTGCTGTTCCATTTTTGTGCATTTTACATGTTTTGAAATTTTCTCACAGTTCTTTGGTACTCTATTTTTTTCTTAATTTTTTTTCCTTTCAATTTCAATTAACTATCTTTGAACTTACTGATTCTTTCCTTAGCCATGTCATGTCTACTGTCAAATCTGTCAAAGGCATTCTTCATTTTTACTACAATGTTTTTTATTGCTAGCATTGTCTTTTAATTCTTTCATAGAATTACCATACCCCTGCTTATAATACTCATCTATCTTGCAATAGTGCGCTTAACATATTTACTTTTTCCGGTAGTGTCCTTATATATGAATTATAATTATTTAAAATTTCCTGAGTGATAAGTCCCACATGCTTATTATATATGGGTTTGGTTATGATGATTACTTTTTTCTTTTTGCACTTTTTTTTTGTTGCCTTTTGACATGTCTTGTAATTGATTGGTTGAAAGCCAGATGTGTTGTATGAAATAGTAGGATCTGAGATATCTAGACTGTTATCTGGAGATTTTATGTTAATCTGTCTATGAGTTGGAGTGTGTTTAATGTTTGTTATAGTTGTAGATAACAGAAGATTCACATTCTTTTAATGTTCATGTTTTTGTGTGCCCTGCTGACTTTGGGTTTCCCTAAATATTCCTCCTTGGAGAGAGTCTATATCATGTAACCCTTTCAATTAGAACTCACTCTTACTATACTGAAGTCCTTTGATGTGGTGGTAAGGTGTGGGACAGGGGCTGCACTATATAATCTGAAGACTAAAATCTAGTCGTTTAGTGGGCCAGTGTACCCAGGCTGTGACCTCCACAAGTATTTCACCCATTATACAGTTGTTCCTTCTGTTCCCTATTCTCTTTCCTGGGTATAGAATTCCCAAGTGTTCTCAGACTACATCCTTGGAATTCTGACCCCTGTTGACTATGCTTTGTTTTGTTTTCCATGTAGGTGAGATTAGGAGGGCTGGGAGTGACTAGATTGGGAGAGGGGGGCTCCCCTCTCTCAGCTGGAATAAAGCCTAGGCAAAGTCCTTCCTCCAGGAGAATATCTATGTATTATTTAGAAGGATTTGGGTAGATTTCACAATGATTACTCTTCCTTTTTCCTCTACTACAGTCATGAAGAAATATTTCTCAGATATTCTTCGTAAGAACCTGATGTGAGGGCACCTGGGTGACTCAGTCAGTTTGGCATCCAACTCTTGATTTCGGCTCAGGTCATGATCTCATGGTTCATGGGATCAAACACCATATTGGGCTCTGTGCTGACAGCGCAGAGCCTGCTTGAGATTCTCCCTCTCCCTCTTTCTCTGCCCCTCCCTCTCTCACTCTCTCTCTCTCTCAAGATACATAAACACACACACACACACACACACACACACACACACACACACACACAAAACCCATGTGGTTCCTGAGAGTAAAACATATACAAGCAGCTTCTATCTGTCCAGCTAGTCCATACTCGGACTCCAGCAATTAAGGCAACATTACCGTTTACATATTTCCATTAGTTTAGGTCTCCAGTGGGAGACCTAACAGGTCTAACAGGAGACCTAACAGACCTAACAGGTCTCTGTTAGCAGATTTAGTCTTTCTCTCAATGGCTGGGTCTTTCTCTCCAGGTTTCAGGATGGAAGTTTGCCCCGCAACCACAGGCCTGTAGTGGGTACAAGAAAAAAAAGAAAATATTGATTATCTGCCCCACATTTCGTTGTTGGTTTAAGGATGGCAATGACAACTTTGAAGCTCTTTATACGTTGGAGTTTAAAATAGTGAAATAATTACCTTTTAAATGTAAAATCTTCTTAAACTTCTTGTGGGTCATTCAGTCCCCAATATTTGTGGAAACAAAAATATAATAATAGGTTATTTCCTAAATCAGGTAAAAGATAACTTATAGGACTATAAATTTCATGAAAGTATCTCCTATAAAGATAAGGTGAGGAGTTCTCTGGAAAGACAACACATTTTTGAATACATGCTTAAAAAAAGATAATGCATTTTTAATAATTAAGTTTATTTCAAAAGTATGCAAATACATTTATTCACGTAGTATCAACCTATAGAAGTCTCCACACCTAGGGAATACTGAGTCTTATAATTTCTACCATAATTACATTTATACTTAAGCTAAGGAAAGGACAATTCAATTTTAGCTTTTAGGACATTAGCTGATTTATTCAGGGGTCAAAATGGGTATGTTCCCTTGAAAAGCAATGAATCGACTCAATGCATTCCGTATCCTGTATATTATTTTTATAGCAAAGGAGTCCTTCATATTTTTAGGATTGCCTATAGTTTTTACGTGTGTGTGTGCCCCTACTGCAGAAATTAGTAAGAAAGAAAGAAAGAAAGAAAGAAAGAAAGAAAGAAAGAAAGAAAAAAGAAAGAAAGAAAAGGAAAAACAAAAAGAAAGAAAGAAACGTATGATACCTGGAACTTCAGCTGTTTGCCCATTGTATATTTGGGCATATGTGTACCACTGAAGTTTTTTCACAAGTACTCTTCCAAGATTGAAAAGGATTTCTCATAATGTTTCTGCAACGTAAGTAAAATAGGTCAGACAGTATGTGAGGTTAAATGAAAATCACTAAGGAAGACTGCCCACAAACATACTTCTCTTCTTTCTTCTTTAGCTTTCTAAATGTATCTACCCCGCTGAATAGAGACTTTCACTAGGGGAATGAAAATACAGGCTGTTGTGTAGGTGTATAAATTGTGTGCACTGACCTAAACCAAAATTGTTAACATAATTCAGAGTCATAAGTTTTGGCAGATGGGTGTGTGACAGAAAAATGCACACTAGGTGGAAAACAGGGTGACATATTTATTCTCAACTGACTGGTTAATGCAGCTGTGTCCTGTCTGTCCTATGTAACTCTGTATTAAAATTTTGAAGAGGACATTTCTTTGTAACAGCATGATATGTCTTTTGAGATCATCTGACTTCGTATTATACTAAGATACTAAAATGTAGCAAATACTTGCTATGTCTTTAAAGAGGAAAAATCAAGATGGAATGCATGATGGACTAAGTTGATTACTAAAGACAAGTGTATTTTAAACATTGTGTAACTAGTAAAAAACGAACAGCTAATAGACGAGAGAGGATATGGTCACAAAATGGAACATGAAGATTCGTTAAATTAAGCACTCATAACTATGCAAATTTGAGACTAAAATTTATCATCTTATGATTATGTTTATACAAGCAATATATCTTTTAGACTTTTTACAGGGAATATGATGCAGAAATAGGACTTAGATCAATCGGTCAGTGAAATATGCCTGACTTTATATCCACTGACAGGAAAATTTGTAAATTACCCAAAAGTTACAAAAACTACTTTTCAATGTCATTTTGTCTCCTGCTCACACTTAAGTTCGATTTAGAGTGTGAAAGAAATGGCACATACCCTACTTGCTATATAAAGTTCACATTTAAGGGGCACCTGGGTGGTTCAGTCGATTAAGCGTCCAACTTCGACTCAGGTCAGGATCTTGCAGTTGAAGAGTTTGGGCCCCAGGTCTGGCTTTGGGCTGACAGCTCAGAGCCTGGAGCCTGCCTCGGATTCTGTCTCCCTCTCTCTCTGCCCCTCCCCCATTCATGCTTTGTCTCTCTCTGTCTCAAATAATAATAAGAATAATAATAATAAATAAACATTAAAAAAAAGAAAAAGAAAAAAGTTCACATGTAAGAAATAGGTATTTTTGAGCCAGAATTTTTTCCTTCCTTTCCAAACCAAAATTTGGAGTGGGAGAGTTGTTTTTGTTTGTTTGTTTTTTGTTTAGTTTAGTTTAGATTTGTTTTGAAGAAAGCCCTGGCGTGCTAACTTTAAAGAATAGATTGGGCTGCAGTGGAGGAAGCCTATAAAAAAGAGAAAAAGGCTTAAGTGCCTACTTCCTCCTTGGAACTGTAGCCAGCAGTTAGAAATGGAAAGGAACCTAGAAGATAATTAAGATAAATCACATCCTGAAGCCTTTTAATATTTTTTGCCCTAGGATTTAGAACTTGTGATTTTAGCTTTTTTGGAAAACACTTCAATGGTGCCTGACATTTAAACAATTGTTTTTAAGAGGGGTGCCTGGGTGGCTCAGTCGGTTAAGTGTCCGACTTCGGTTCAGGTCATGATCTCGTGGTTTGTGAGTTCGAGCCCCACGTCTGGCTCTGTGCTGACACCTCAGAGCCCGGAACCTGCTTCAGATTCTGTGTCTCTCTCTCTCTCAGCCCCTCCCCTGCTCACGCTCTGTCTCTGTCTCTCAATAATAAACAAACATTAAAAAAATTAAAATAAATAAATAAATAATTGTTTAAGAGAAGAAAATAACCATGACAGCAAAAGATGAACTGAACTGTACTCTGGATAGGAAGGAATGTAAATGGGAGTGTGTGATTTTAAAGCAGTGCACATCAAAAACAATGTGGTGACAAACAAGCAAACTAAGTGACTTTCAAACTGTGAAACTAGGTCAAATATCAGATCAGGTGTGTTTCTGTAGCAGCAGCATTTTGTTATCTGAATTGCTTAAGTTTGAACATTGAAGTTTAGTGTATTTACTTTAGTTTAACTATACGTGGCTCCAAATTTCATTTAGGAGCTAACTGTATATCCCTGAACTACCTGAGGTAAGATAATAGCACAAATAAGCAGCAGTTTCTAGAGCCATGGCTTAATCTAACATTATTCACATCGGATGATAATCACAGCTCATTTGCTCATTTGGGAGTCTTTCCTTTGGATCTTAAAAATAGCCTGATATAATGCAGTCCCCTGAGAGGAATATCAACAAAAAGCACTGTTCATCTTCCCTAACCTTAGTTAATAATAAATCCTTGTCAAGGAACTCTTGGCAAAAGGTTAGATTGGGAGAAAAGAAGTCTTGCAAAAACCAGTGACTTCAGGAAGGAGCAAAGAAGAAATGAGGGAAAGAGTTTAATGAAAGGAGTTAGTATCTGAAAAAAATTATGTATATATATATATATAATACACATAGAATATATATTATAGTGTAATATATAATAAAGATATATACATACTTACATACACACATACTATATATGTAGTGTATATATATATATATATATATGTAGACTACATCATTAGCTCATATTTAGACATTATTTAACATGTTGAAGGTAACCTAAGAGTTCCAACATCTATCATCAAAGGGTAGTTGGGGTCACAAACCCGGAAGTTGTTATATACATTTTTCATAGCAGATTCTTCCAGAGCAAATCTGAATTTAAGTGGCGTCTTGCACTTTCCCTTTTCATTATGCCCTTGCCCCTTTTTACTCAATTGGCCTGTGTGACCTTTCTGCTCTTTATGCACAATTATTTCACCAGTTTTATCCCACTTGCCCAGTGGAATCGTTACTCCTGGGTCTGAGAATGCTCTTGCTTCAATTCCTGTGTTACCTTGTTTCTATCTCAGGTCTCTTGTGGTTTAAGAAAAACAGTTTAGACTCGACTGTAACTTCCTGAATGAAGATTCCCCCTTTGAATTACTCCTCCTTCCTTGAATTTTGATTTTTTTTAACTTCTCTGACCAGAACCAGTACTTACAGAGCTGACCAAGAGACATTTTTCTTCCATAGCCTCTGTTCTTAGACACCTCATCAGCATTGACCTCTCAAACTCTGTTCTTGGCTTCCTACCTATCCCCCACATATTGACATGCACCAAGGGAATTAGCATACCATGCATGTTTATACATGCCACGTTGTCCTGAATTTTTATCTGAAACATATGATCTTTCATTCTTTCATTCATGAAAATGCCTATTTTCATTCATAGGCAGTCATCAAAACGCACCACTTAGATCTCTCACTGCAAGAAGTGCAATTGACAACCCCACCATTTTCAAACTGAAGATCTCGTTCTCTCAAGCTGCTTTCAGCTAGGGACTGAGCATGGCTGGCCCATTCTTGCAACATGTGGCAACCTTGGCCTAAGCACACACTCACCTATCTGCCTCCATGAACCTTTCTCGAAACTATACTGTAGTTCAAGACTCTTAATACACATTCCCCTTTCTTTCCCTCTCTGCTTCAGAAATGTTATATTTGCATCAGACCCGAAGACTCACCTGGCTTTTTCCCCTTATTCTTCATGGGTGTTTTACCCAATCATTTTTTTTTTCCCATTTCTATTTCAGGCTGGTGTTTGCTTTTTGGAAAACCCAAACTGACATAAGAACGTAGCATATATGGCCTCCATGCAAAGTATCATGTCCATTAATGAATTTTAATGTAAAGTAGTAAACAATTTCATGGCTACTTAAGTTGGAAGTATTTGGAATGAAATACCAGTTCTGTAGAGCACTAGTCGTATAATTTTAGACTCTAATATCAAGTCTTAAGCCTTCTATTTTCTAAAATAAAAATACCAGTACTTTTTTTCATATAGGAGGAGGATCCTCGTAGAGGAGGATTTCTACATATGGTAAATATCTGTTAAGTGGTCACTTTTAAAGTAATGAATGAAGAATCAGGAGTCTTTAGGAAATTCATTT
The DNA here is from genome assembly GCF_023721935.1 of Panthera uncia. Lineage (NCBI taxonomy): Eukaryota > Metazoa > Chordata > Mammalia > Carnivora > Felidae > Panthera > Panthera uncia. Next base: position 25,233,049 of record NC_064811.1, on the reverse strand, counting down.
TGGACAGTTGACGCAATGGGCATTGAATTGCAACTTTTATAGTCTTCTTGAGGACTGGGGAAATGTCAATTTGAATAAGGAGAAGAAAGATTGGTGTGGTTGGCAAGCTCTCCTGGAACTACCTCTGCAGAGTTGAAGTTTTCCTGAACGTCCTGGGGGGCCAGAAGTCCTGACTTGGTAAGGGATTTCGGTAGGTTTTAGTTTTTAATAGGAAAGAATCACAATCCCATGAAAAATGCATCTCTGGGACCCCACAGACCTGTAGAAACTGAACTTCTGAAATTTTAGCTTTAACAGTGTTTTTTGCCTGCACTTGAAAGATTATGGAAATGGCCTCATTTTTAAGTTACCCCCATCCTAGGCATGATCTTTTGGGTAATTAGTGCTGTGTCCTCAGGTCATTTTAACCCTCAGATAATCTGTCTGATGCAAAAGGAAAGAAACATAGCGCAATTCAGAATCTTTCTAAGGTTTAAATGTAGTGAAAACATCATTAAAAGGAACTACAGGTGTTTGATATAGAATTTTGATCTGCAAAAGTCTGCTACGTGAAAAAAATAGTGAGTTTGTATTTTAGTTTATTATTCAAACAGAATCTGCAATAATCAAATATTAAAGTTCTATATACACTAGATATGTCTTGCTAGTTTAAGAACATGATATGCACGACAGAAGAGAGGTTTTGAGGTCAAGTCTGTCATTTCCTATAACGTGACTTCCTTAAAGATAGACGGTAATGCAGGTCAGTGATAAGAAACTAATGGACCATGTATATTCAGACAATAAGTTAACACTGCAAGAACAAATTTGGCTTCTTTTAAAGTATCAAAGCTTTGATTAAGCACTTAAAAATGTTACCGGTGGGAAAGTCTGTGTTGTGTGGATGGAGGTCTCGGTTCTGGCATTCCCCATGAAAAGATTTACGTGAAGATCCATGCTCCGATAAAGACAGCCAGAAGGAAAGTAGCAAGCTCAATGCTCTCAAGGAGGGAGAGTGGGCAGGTCGGGGCGAGGTGGAACTGGCCTCTAGGTTGCTTTAGGATTCCTTGTTTATTGGGTCTCTCTGGACTGGGAGGAGCTAAAAGTCACAGTGGGGTGGTCTCTAATGGAGGCTGCTTTCAATCATTTGGGGGGGGGGGACTCCTCACACAGGTAGGGAGGGGGAGTTTTTGACCCCACGAGGTTAGTACCAGAAGCATCATGGCAGCCTTTATCCATGTGGGAGTAGGAAGGTGCCTATAACCACTAGGCAAATTCATTATAATGAGTCTACAGGGTTACCCTGGGGCAACCGTGCAAGAGGAGAATGCGTGCTCTGCACCTGTGGCTCTTGGTCTGTCAGCCACAAGGTCTTGAAAGCCACAAGGTCAGGTCAGCTCCTGTCTCTGTCATTCCCCTGCTCAAGGACTGGGGGGATTCCTTCCACTGCTCATGTCTAACTTCTACCTCACAAAAATAAGATGTCACCTCTTAGATTACTGGTGCTATCTAAGGTGATGATTCACAAATGAAAACAACACGGAAAAGAAAGTGGATAGACAGAATTTCTTTAACAGATTTATCTGTAATTATATTCTAAGGAATTATATACAGTGATGCTGAGTGAACAAATTCATATTATTTTAGTAGATGTAATAAATAAGAAATCCCCTGTAATATTGGCAGAAATCAGTTTCAGTGGAGTAAAGAACATGACCTTGCTGAAAAATGGACTAGTGATAACATAATCACACTGTATATGAATCCACAGCAAGTAGTAGTTTTTTGTTTTTTTGTTTTTTTTTTTTTTAAAGTTTTAGAAACTCGGTGAGCCTGGATGGCTCAGTTGGTTAAGTGTCTGGCTCATCATTTCCACTCAGGTCATGATCTCAGGGTTTGTGAGTTTGAGACCCACCTAGGGCTCTGTGCTCACCCTGCACAGAATGCTTGAAATTGTCTCTCGCTCTCTCTGCCCTTCTCCCCCTGCCCCCGCACATGCATGTGAGCCCACATGTGCTCGCTCTCTCTCTTTCTAAATAAAGAAACTTAAAAAAAAATTAAAAACTCATGATCAAATCATACAGTTGAGGGCTAGAAACGAGACCTTGTAGCCAAGAATAATATTGCCAATTTAGAAGGATTCTTTTTCCTCTTAAACCAGAGATTAGAAGATTTTTCTGTAAATGGCCACATATTAAATATTTTTAAGCTTTGCAGGTCACTTATGGTCTTTGTTCCACACTATTTGTTTCTTTCTTTTTTCTTTTCTTTTCTTTTCTTTTTTCTTCTTTTCTTTTTTAAACAACCTTAAATATTTTTGAACTTTTCTTAGCTAGAGGTGGAACATACAATGACCAAAGGCCAGATTTGGCCCTAAAGGCCGTAGTTTTGCCTACCCTTGACTAGTATTCTTGAAATAAAGATATTCACACCCTCCACAGAGAGGGTGCTGCAGAGGAGACAGGATCAATGAACTCCCCTGATAAGATAATGAGTTAAAAATAACAGAAAACTCTATCCCCAGGTTCTGGGATATCACACATCTCTTAGAGAGGACTGGAATATCTATAAATGAGAAACTTACCTGATTAGACTATCATATGGAAATGCAATCAATAGTCTACATCCCCTTTCACATTCTAGCTGGTACATTTGATTTTGTTCCTTCCTTACCCTCCTTGCCCATTTCTCCTTTATAGATACAAAACGATTTATGATTTTTAATAGGAATAACTGAATATATTCCCCCATCTTATTTAACATAACGGACGAAGGAAAAATCGGTAAAGAATTTGTAGTTATGATGTGATTTTTATTTGTTATCTTCCATACAGAATTATTTGACATGGCTTAAGTTGAATATGGCAAAAGTGTCTCCACTCACTTGAAATTAGAAGACTGCTTTATTTTGAGATATTTTAACAAACATAGAATTATCTACATTGCATGTATAGAAAAGAAGGCAAAGGCCTTAATTGCTTTTAGTGCTTCCAACCCACAAATCAAGTGGACGATTTTAAAAGAGCATAAAAGAACATATTTTTGTGGCATTCTGAAATACCCTTATTTGGAATGCTAATTATAATCAGCACACATATTATAGTGTTTCATCTAGAGAATAATATATTTCACTTTTGACCTTATAGCCTTCTATGATGTCCTTATGCAGAATTCACATTTCAATGACAAAAGAGGCCAGAAAAGAAGTCTGTTGATGGATGTTAAAAGCTTCCTGTGGATGCACATCATAATACTTTTTGATCACTCTGGATGAGACATTTTTTGCAAGATTCCGCACTTAAATAGAATGTGATTCTAATCCTTAAATGATTGCAGTTTCCAAACAAAATAAGAAAGAAAGAAAAAGAAGGGAGACGACATATAAGAAGTGAAACAGAGAATTAAACTATAACTTATGGAAGAAAAGAGGAAGCAAAAAAGAATGACGCAGAGAGAAAGGTGGGTTTTAGAATGTATGAACTAAACATGAACAGTACCAAAGTAATATAAAATGACAAGCAAAAGCACAGGAAACAAGACATGGGGACAAAAGCAATTTAAAATTTTCAATTTGCTTGATGACTTTGAGCAAACTGTATTTTATCGTTTCTTTTTCTATTTGAGAGTGGAGACAATAGTCGAATTGAGCCTGTATGTTCAACAAATACCCTTGGGTATTTTCGACATTTTAACGAATTTATATTGCATCGAGATTGCCGATTTTATGGAATATGATAGGACCACCTGGAATGGGCCTAATACGGTAGCCAGGAGCCACTTGTGGCTCCTACGCACCTTAAATGTGGCTCGTGCAACTAAGGAACTGAAACTTCAATTAAATTCATTTTAATTTAAAGTTAAAAATGTGAGCCCTGATAATATTTTTCTGTTACAATACTGCTCTTTGGCAGGATTACATTTCACTGTAACCATTGTGTTACATAAGATGACATTGTTGTATTGTGGTGCCCATGTTGAACTCAGGCATGGTTTCTAGTATCATAAATAAACATATCAACAATCTAGTTAGTATCAACAAATTCCGTTGAATTGGTGTTTTTTTTTTTTTTTTGATGCAAGGGTGTAATACTGTAATGTGATTTTTAAATATTTTATGAAAGCGTGAGTTACTGTGATACCGATATAAGTGGTTATTGATAATTAACTGGAAATATCTGGGCACTTGGCTGGCTCAATTGGAAAAGCACGCAACTCTTGATCTCAGGGTTATGAGGGGTAAAGCTCCGTTGGGTGTAGAGATTACTAAAAATAAGTAAACTTTAAATGGAAAGATTATTCTAATGATAAAAAAATATTTTCCAAATTTAAAAACTATATGAACAAACTTTAAAATGTAAAACAAAGGCATAGTACCGATGCAGAATGGAGTTTGTACTGTGACTACCATAACAGTAATGAAAAATAAAAAGATTAGGAGAAAGCTTGCCTCCAATGTCACCATCAGTGGCCATTGCAACTCACTACGAGAGAACAAACTGAAAAAAAAAAAAAACTGTTGGGTCAAATAATATTGAAAACAGCAAAGTGTGCAATAGTAATAAACATTTCCAGCAAAACAGGTAAATTCCTTGAAATATTTCCTCTCAACATTAAAAAAAAATCGGTAAATTTGATAACCTGAATTCAAAATTAAATGTCCAAAAAAGTTTGTATTGCTTTTAATAGGGTATGAGCTTATACTTTGGTCAGCTGTAAAATAGACAGACTTAGAGTAAAAAAAAACATTTTTCAGTGATAGTATAAGAAGTTGTTATTTTAGGGGCATCTGGGTGGCTCAGTCAGTTAAGCATCCAACTTCTGCTCAGGTCATGATCTAAGGGTTCATGAGTTGGAGCCCTACATGGGGCTCTGTGCTGATAGTTTGGAGCCTGGAGCCTGCTTTGGATTCTCTCTCTCTCTCTCTCTCTCTGGCCTCCCCACTCACACTCTGTCTCTCTCTCTCTCTCAAAGATAAATAAACATTAAAAAAATATTTAAAGAAGTGGTTATTTCAGTTATGGCTAATTTGTAAGAAAATGGTGAAAAGGTTAATGTCCACACAAAGTTGTGTGAGTTTTTTTTTTTTAGTTTATTTGTTTTGAAAGAGAGAGAGAAAAAAAGAAAAAAAACAACTGTGCAGAGGAGGGGCAGAAAGTGGAGCCCTACTACCCGGGGCTTGATCTCATGAACCATGAGATAAGGACCTGAGCCGAAACTGAAGTTGGACTGAAACAGAGACACCCAAGCGCCTCTGAAAAGATTTTTTTTAACGTTTATTCATTTTTGAGAGACAGAGATAGAGCACGAAAGGGGGAGGAGCAGAGAGAGGCAGACGCAGAATCCAAAGCAGTGTCTAGGCTCTGAACTGTCAGCATAGAGCCCCATGTGAGGCTCGAAACTCATGACCTGAGCTGAAGACGGATGCTTACCCGACGGAGTCACCCAGGTGCCCCAGTGAAAAGATTGTTTTTAATTCAATTAAGCTATCAAGGAATTGCCAGTACAACACAAGACTTTTTTTTTTTAATATCAAAAATCAATTGATTCAAAATTGTACTTACTTTTCTTTAGCTTTAGATGAATTGTGTTTTGTCTTCAAGAAATTCTAAATGTCAATGAGGACTAGTAACGCAACCCATGGAATAGGTATTTAACATATTTAAAACATCTGTCAAAAAGTGTGACATAAGAAATAATGATTTCTATTATAATACAAGAAACGTTATTATATCAGGTCAAATACCCAGGTATAATAGAATTTTAAAACAAGAGACTGGTGTTTTTCTTAGAGCATCATTTAATTCTTTAAGGCATATGGATAATATTTGTGCTCATTAAACGGAAGCAGACTGTTTGAAAATCATCATGGGATTAATGGTTAATATTCTTGCATATATATGTACAAGTATTATGAATCATCACCAGTTTACGAAACTGTTGAAAGAAATAGAAGATAATGGTGATTTGTATTTTGGAAAAACTCACTGCCTGAATATTAGAAGGGTTTTATAAAGACTCATCATATTGTTAATTCCATTTCAAGATTTTCTTTTTTTAATGTTTATTTATTTTTTTATTATTATTATTATTATTTTGAGAGAGAGAGAGAGAGAGCATGAGCTGGGGAGGGGCAGAAAGAGAGGGAGACACAGAATCCAAAGCAGGTTCCAGGCTCCCAGCTGTCAGCACAGAGCCTGACAGGGGGCTCAAACTCACCAACCAGATCATGACCTGAGCCGAAGCCAGACGCTCAACCGACTAAGCCACCCAGGCTCTCCAGTCAAGATTTTCTTGAAACAAAAAGAATGCTTGCTAAATATTCTACAATGAAAGGCGATTAAAAAAAAATAGCAATGTGATTTACATTTGCTCACTAACGTCAAACAAATATAAATATTCTAAATTTGAAGTCCCATGTAAAGAAAAACTGTGTTACTTCACTAGAAAGGTAGAATTATTTATGATTAAGGCTCAACTTTTCTTACGGTAATAATAATTTTACATAATTTCATAACATGAATCAATAGCAAAGATTTTTCACTGGTGACCAACAGCATGATATATAAACTGTAAAATTTCCAGTAAAATTGGAAGGATGTTCTGTTGATATTCGCAAATTCAGAGCTGCTTTCCAATTTATAAAACATTCGGAATTGAATGTTCATACGATAAATTGACACAAGAGTGAATTTATGTAATTAATTAAATAAATATAATTTTAAAGCAGATACTTTTTCTTCAAGCCGAATCCATTATTTTGTTAAAAAGACCATCCTTTTTAAATGAATGCAAATGTTAAAGGAAAATCATTTTTGATAATCAATTCTTTATTGGAAAACAATATATTTGGAAGGACTGAGATGCCTAAATCTATAAATTTCATCAGTAAATTCTGTGAAATTTAAAATAGAGTTAATGTATTTCTTGTGAAAATTTAGCATCTAATTTGAGGCGGGCTGTAAGTATAAATGTACATCGGATTTCAAAGAAGGCACAAAGAAAGAATGTAAAATGTCTCACTTTTATACTGATTCACAATGAAATGTCAACATTTTTAATATTTGCGGTTATGAAACATGTTAATAAAATTAATCTCACTTGTCTCTTTTTACTTCTATATGAAACAATTACCTTAAAATTACCCGGATTGCTTGCATTTTATTTCTACGGGATAGCCCTAATCTAGAGCATATAAGAAAATCAATGTAAACCATAGGCTCCTGTCTTTGTCACAGCATTGATCAGTAAGAGGAACAAAAACACACTGTTTTTCTCACTATTTAACCATCGATTTTTGCTTGTAGAGCATTGAAGGGATTTGTTCACGGGTGCGTACATTTATTTGTTTTGTTTAACGAACAAAACAAGAATTTTCAAATCCGGATTTAAATCTAGGCTTTTTCGCTTAAAACTGTTCTGTGCTGAAAATGATACTTCTGTAAGTAACATTATGGAATTAATAGTTGCCCTATAAGGTACTTCCACAATTACCAAGGGGGAAAATGAAGAATACATAGTTCTTAGGGGAGCCTGGGTGGCTCAGCCCGTTAAGCGGCTGACTTTGGCTCAGGCCATGATCTCATGGTTAGTGAGTTCCAGCTCCACGCAGATCTCTGTGCTAACAGCTGGGAGCCTGGATCCTGGTTCAGATTCTGTCTCTGTCTCTCTGCCCCTCCCCAGCTCACACCTTGTCTCTCCCTCTGTCTCAAAAATAAAAATAAATAAATAAATAAATAAATAAATAAATAAAACATTTAAAAAAAAGAATATTTAGTTCTAAATGTGACATTTTTCTATGAGATTCATAAATATTTTATTAGGCAGTCGCATTTCCTGCCTGAATAGATATATACTTCATAAACCCTCTGCTAGCTAAGGTGATGCAACATATACTCAAATGTTCTCTCTTATTATCAGCAAAGGAAAATAAAGGCATATATTTTGAACAATAAAATTAAATAGATAGAGAAACAAAATGCTTAAAAGTAATTCATTTTATTCATGGATTTCGGAAGGAAAAAAAAATCCTAAAACATTCTTTTACGAGTTAGTAAAAAATCGCCAAATACTTAGATATTATACAACAGACTCAGAAACAACACACGAGTCAAAGAAAGAAGAAATCTCAAGATATTGAAAAATATTTAACAAGATGCCAATGGAAAGTTAAGTTGTCAAAGTTTGCAGTGAAAGCAACACTGAGAGAGAAATATATAGCATTGAGTGCACATATTAGAAAAGAAGAAAGATCTAAAATCAATAATCTAAGCTTCCATGTTAGGAATCTCCCATTTTAGAGATCCTAGGAGCAAATTAAATCCAAAGTAAGCAAAAGAAAAGAAATAATAATAATAAAAAAAAATAGAGTAAACATTAATGAATTTAAAAATAGGAAATCAATAGAAAAAAATCAACAAAACCAAAAACTGTTTCTTTGAAAAGATCTCTAAAATCACTAAACATCTAGCCAAGGTAACAAGAATCTGCAAACAAAAAAAATGACCCAAATTACTAACACCAGAAATGGATGAGACAAAAACCAGTACAGATTTCATAGACGTCAAAAGGATAACAAAAGGACAGTATGAATAACTCTATGTTCACCAATTTGATAACCTAAATGAAATGGACTAATAACTTGAAAGACATAATTTGCCACATAAATAAAAGACAATCAGAAAAGTCCTATATCTATTAAAGAAATTTAATCAGTAGTGACCCTTAAGTGAGTGAATCCTCATATAAATTATGGATTTGGGATGGTAATGATCTGTGAATGTAGGTTCACAAATTGTAACAAGTGAACCATTCTGATGTACACGTTAATATCTGGGGAGACTTATGGGGTACCTGGGTGGCTCAGTCGTTTAAGCGTCCAACTTTGGCTCAGGTCATGATCTTGCGGTTCATGGGTTCAAGCCCCGCATGGAGCGCTGTGCTGACAGCTCAGATCCTGGACCCTGCTTTGGATTCTGTGTCTCCCCTTCTGGTCCCCCGCCCCCTCACACTCCGTCTCTCTCTCTAAAAAATAAATAAACATTAAAAAATTAAAAAAAAATCTGGGGAGACTATGCATTGTACGGGAGCAGGGGTTATAAGGGAACTCTGTAGTTTCTGCTCAATTTTGCTGTGAATCTAAAACCACTGTAAAAAAAAATAGTGTATTTGAAAAGAAAATATGACCAAATCAGTTTTGAAAATTCAGGCTGATTCCGTTCAACAAATTAAAATTTTTTTCTACCATATTCCATGTTGCCTGTTAACATAACCTATAATTATGAATTGGAGAAAGAAATATATAGGAAGGTCATAATGGACCGTCAGAGGAAAAATAAAATTGTTAAGATTGAAAGTAGGAAACAAAAGAAATGCCTTTGCATAAATGTTTAATCATTTCCAAGGTAAATGCACGTAATGTTCATAAAAGATTTAAGTTGTTTCCAAAAAAAATTCTAATTCAATGTCTTTATTTCAAAATAACCAAAAGACTGATGCAAAAATCAAGCAAACAAATTGCATCTTCCATTCTGCTGTGTGTAAGTGGAAAATTACAAATGCAACCAAAATTCCCCTAGGGATTCCATTCCATTAAGGGCTTTGACATACCTGACCTGCCAGCCAGCCTTAGCTTAATACCAACTGTTAGCAACGATGTTTGCTCCTATGCTAGGTACATCAGTTGTTTCTAGCTGTAGCAAAGGAGTATCACAGAGATGATCATATCACTGTCACTGTATTTACACAAGACATTATGTTAGTGGGACCCAGCAATATGGACCAATGATGAGGTATAAGAAATAAAACAGACACTTGGACTTGGGTTCCTGTCCTCACTCTACCAATTCAGCTTGGCCTTGATCAATTATTCATTGACTATTGTGAGGATAAAATGCTGTGTATGAGTAGCAATTTTTATAATGTTAATTTCTAGAGTAAGTGTAAAAGTTGATCTTGTGGAGTCATTTGTGTCATCAAGGGTGTTTAGCAAGCTATATAAAAAGAAAAAAAAAACTTTTGATTTTGGTTGAGTTAAATTTTAACAAATTCTTTTATAGACAGAGACCTGTGAGGGCAAGTTATGCTCTCCTATTGGCTTACATAAGAACAAATAATAAAGCGAAATCTTGCAGTCACTTTGTGCTCTCTTAAATAAGATATAGTAAGTGTGTGTGTGTGTGTGTGTGCGTGTGTGTGCAATCTTAAGTATACATACTATAAATAGGTGTATATACATACACACAAACTCAATAGGGAAGATCATACTATTTCCTTCTAAATGAAATAAGGCAATACTAACTCATATATACCACTTATTGAGTATTTATTTGGCATATGACAGACAATGGAATAACCTCCTACAATGGATTGTCCCTTGTAAGTTTTACAAATACATCTTATTAACCCTGCCTTTAAAATGAGGAAACTGAGGCTCAGAATGTTTAAATAACTTGCACAAAGCCCCTCTTGAGCTAAGGTTGCTGGTTTGAGTTTTGGAAAACTTCACACTTTTCAGCTAGGCCCTTCAACTGAGTAGACTGAAGCCTTGGAATTGAGAGTAGCTTGTTCTGCGAGTGTTCCGCAAGATAGGCAAACATTTCTAATACATTTTAACAGGCACTTGCAATACGAGTAGTACGTGATGGCAAGTATCACATGATCACAACTGAGCCAACAGTTCTTGAAATCCGCTTTCATATATGAGAGTGCTTTGGATTACAGGCTTGTTTCCAGAATGAATTATGCTCACAAACCAAGGTTCTCCTGTACTTTGTGGACTTTTTAATTGTTTAACGTGACCTTGGCTTTTGAGAGGTAGATATGGGGATATAGTTCAAAGAACTTTTGATAGGTCACCTCCTGTCTGCACTCTACTGATTGAGACATAGGAGGCACAGAAGGCTTGCTCATTTCCTTCATGGAGGGAAGAAATAATTCCTACTGCACATCATTTTATGTTGCAAAACTGCCTACCAGTATGTTGTTTTCAGCATTGTATTAAACCTGACATAATTGCAAATGTGTAGCTCTCTAGCAAAGGCGAAGTTTTCTTCAGTTCTTTACTCATCTTGTGGATGCTTCTCAGTATTGTGCAGCACAAATCATTACAATAGATTAGAGAAGCAGAGGACTGCTTAGTGGTGTTTTTAGTACAATATAAACAGGAAACACAAATAATAACCCAAATGAATGTGGCCATTAGAGTGCCCATGACTCAAAGAATAAATTATGCCAACAGCATTAATTTGTATCATAAAAACAAATTATTTTTAAAATATATAATGATGTTGAAAATAAGTATAATTTTAAATAATGATTTGTCACCTGAAAGAATAATCACAAATTTATGTGACCTAACCATTATGTATATTTTCAAGTATGTCATTTCCCATGATGCATTTGTCTGACAAGCTATTTATACCACAGAAAATTCGGTAAGAATTTATTTTTTAGAGAACTTCTATATTAAAATATAAGATTTCTACATATCTATATCGGATCCATACAGTTTTTCTCATTTTTCTCTCCTGGCTTCACTCAGAACCTTTATTTCATTAAAATCCCATAGATCTTCGAGTCTTAAAATGAAGAGTTCCATTTTATGTTATTCTTCTGCTAATTTCATATTTTAAAAAAATCATGGTTTTCTTCATATTAACCATACACTTTTCCTTTGTAAATCATGTTCTCTACATCCCCTCTAATCCTATTGTTCAGTGACAATAACAGAACTGCTGGAGAAAAAAAGAAACATTCTAAATTGTGTATGAAATTAATGGTGGGATGCCAGTTTAAGTGCCTTATAAAATGTGTGAAAATAAAATGTGAGTGCAACAGACAAACTTAGGTCCCAGGTCAGAAAAATTCTAGTTTACTTTGCCTCCCTTTGACTGTAAGGGGGGAAAAAAAAGATACAAAGTTGAAAATGAAAATTGAATAGAGATTAAATCAAGTTTTTCTAATAAACTTGAATAGGTGTTGCCATGAAGCATGTAGAGTCTGAAAGAGCTTCCTGTTCTCTTGGGAGCATAGGCATTTTTATGAACATTGGAAATGTTAGGGCACTTTTAGATAGTAAAAGGTGATCCTGCACATAATAATCCTATTATTATTTCCAGGCCCGCAAATGTCTCTTTGCTTCTCCTGTGCAGTTTTAGCAGACAACAGCTGCACCCCTGTTATTCTTTAACAAAACGTGTTCTGTCCTTTGTTCTGTTTGCAGGGTGAATTAAGGGAAAAATGAAATGTGTCATTAATTTTTACTATTGTTTAAATTTTAATTTTTTAAAATATTTTTATAAGTTTATTTATTTTTGAGAGAGAGAGACAGAGAGAGAGAGAGCAGGGAAGGGGCAGAGAAAGAAGGGGACAGATGATCTGAAGCGGGCTCCATGCTGACAGCAGACAGCCCAATGCGGGCCTCGAACTCTCGCACCTTGAGATCATGACCCGTGCCAAAGTTGGAGGTTTAATTGACTGAGCCACCCAGGTGCCCCTAAAATTTAAATTTCTAATAGCAGTTTGAAATACTTCTGCTAGATAGTGCAAGAAGGACAGAAACATACATTCATGCATACAGATAGATAATTTCCTCCATCCGTATCTGTATCTGTATTCCTTCATTTAATGAAGGGAAAACAGGTGTAACTTAGGGTAAGTTTTGAATTTGACCTGTGTTGTATAAGTGTCCTCTCTATGACTGTAGACTCCTTCAGATTTAAAATCAGGAGAAATTATTTTTTAGGTCATCTGTTTTTTAATACAGACCATTATTAACAAATAGTACTAATAAAGGTAAAATCCACATAATCTATCACACATAACCAAAGTATACCATTTGTATTTATCTTTGTAACACAAACTTCAAAATTTCTAACTTTGTTCAACTAAATTTGCAAACCTAATGTTGCATTAACTTTTACTTAAGCTAATTCTTACCTCATTTTCCCATTTGTATTTAAAAAAGCTCTTAGTGTTGAAATTCTATCCCTATTTAAGCAAATCTCTTCCAATAAAACTACTTACTTGAATTGCGTTTTTCGCCATACAGTACTTTATTTCCTCTTCCTAAATATTTGATAAACATTATCTGGAACCAATTAGCACATTGATCATTTCAATGTTTATTAAAACCCTCTTAATGACTTTTAAAGCAGAAACATGGTTGTATTTACAAACATTATATAGCGCATTAATCTAGGGCATCATGCAGAGAGAAAAAGACATTTAAGGCATAATTCATTGGTTGTATGAAAGCGAGTTTCGTTAGCAGCTTGGTGAAATATTCTCCGAATGCTGTTATAAATATAATAACAATTTTCTGGTAGAGAAGTCAAGACAGCTTAGGGAATTGGTAAGGAGTTATGGGTGAAATTCTCAAAGGGTGCTACAGTGGCCCCAAGAAAGGGCTTAAATGCACTGGACCGAGGTAAGCAGCTGCAATTGATTTAGCAAGTAATAACGCGGAACACAGGGAAAGAAAGAACAGAGGAACGTGTAGCACTTCTGTCTGGGCTTTGTGGTGTTTGTTTTTTTTTTGAAGGCCAAGGACATCATTCTGCCAAACTTTTCTGAGGTTGTTGTTCTTCTTTAAAAGGTGTCATTTTGCTTTTTGACTACTAAATATGTGTCAGTTTCAACGCAACCATTTGCTGCTCTCTCAAGAAGGGCATGAGACAGACTTGTGTGAATGGAAACTCAAAACTTTCCTTTCCCGTTGTCTGCTCCACGTGAAGATGTGATTTTCATCCTTTGCTTCACCTTCTCAAGGATGAAGGTACTCAAGTCAACCATTTTGTTCAGTAGCTCCTGGATGGATCCTGACGGTGACAGGACGAGGACGAAGCCACAGTGTGTGGGGTGGATAATGTTCTTACCTTTGCTCTTGGAGACAGTTGTAACTGGTGTATTTGACAACACGCGGCATCACTTTAGAGCCCCATATGTTAAGAATGATTTCATGCAGTCATTTAAGCATAACCGTCCCCGGCTGCCTGAAACTCAGCAGGATTTCAGAGACTGGAGAGCCATAGTTCTTTGGGTTCAGACAGCTATGGTGACCTCTTCAAAGCCTCACAACGCTTAGGCTGTCATACCTTGTCAGGTGGTCTATGTTTTCAGAGCTTTATCCTTGTAAGAGATTTAAAGTGTTCTCATTGCTGTAGAATCTGTACAGTCACATCTTCCAGCTTTGATTTCCACTTTTCGCCTTGTATATGGCCTTTTCTCCGTCCAAACATCCCATCACTGTTTATAGACCAGCTCCTACAGCATCTTACTGTGACACCACTGTCCATAGAATCTCCTCAGATTAGAACTATTCCATCCTCAAACCAACTCCACGATTTATCTCAGCCCATTGGAACCATGCTTATTATTCAACGTTCAATCCATATGCTATCTATGTTCTAAAGCTCACAACTAATTCCATTTGTATTAGCTATGGCATGTATAGATTTCTTTTCTTCCCTGCATCAGTTAAAAGAGGGACTGTATTGGGGCGCCTGGGTGGCTCAGTCGGTTGGGCGGCCGACTTCGGCTCAGGTCATGATCTCGCGGTCCGTGAGTTCGAGCCCCGCGACGGGCTCTGTGCTGACAGCTCAGAGCCTGGAGCCTGTTTCGGATTCTGTGTCTCCCTCTCTCTGACCCTCCCCCGTTCATGCTCTGTCTCTCTCTCTCTATCTCAAAAATAAATAAATAAACGTTAAAAAAATTAAAAAAAAAAAAAAAAAAGAGGGACTGTATCATAGTGATTGAGTTGAGAGTTTGGAGTCTACTTACATGCATTCAACTCTGGGCTGCTAATCTTAGCCGCCATATGATATTGAACAAGTTGTCTGACCTCTGCATTTTAGATTCCTCATCTGTAAAATAAAATAATAGTGCTTAACAGAAAGGATTTTTAAGGTGATACAATTGAGATAATACCCACAACTACCTAGAGGTGTGTTTAGCACAACCTAAGTGTTATAATGTTAGACGTCACTATTAGTGCTGTTGAAAGTACCAGTCTTGGATATACTGGTGATTCACATATAGTGACTTGTTAACTACACAAAACTCTCAGAAAGAAGCATTCTGCTGTCTTAATGTTTGTATCTTCCATAACACTTAATACGTTTCTTTGTACATGTTGATCCTTCAACAAACACTTGTTAAAATTCAGTCCATTGTGAAACAGACTCACACATTAATTTTGAATTCTTCGGAAGTGGAAACTATCCCTTCTCTGGATGGCTCAATATGGTTTTACCATAAGCAGTCAATAAATGGTGTTTGAATGAAAAACTGAAAAAAAAACCTTAATGATTAAAGAAATCTTGCTACACAATTTTTCAAATTTATTTATTTATTTTGAGAGAGAGAGAGAGAGAGAGAGAGAGCAAGCTGGGGAGGGGAAGAGAGAGAGGGAGAGAGAAGCCTAAGCAAGTTCCACACCGTCAGTGCAGAGCCTGATGTGGGGCCGAAACTTACAAAATGTGAGACCATGACCTGAGCTGAAACCAAAAGTCAGATGCTTAACTGACTAAGCCATGCAGGTGTCACATATTTTTTTATGTGTTTATGTTCATGGCTTTGTGGTCTTACCATATCTGTCTTACAAAAGTATGACGCACAAATGTAAATATAATTGTGTTCATTTTAAACTGGACCAGTATTAGAAAAGAAAATAAAGGGACATCCATGATGTCAAGGAAAATTCTTCCTATTGACTCAATGGAATTGGTGAAATCTGGGGAAGGGGAGGCTTAAAGAGATGAATAATGGACGAATTACAAATTAACATGTATTTTGTTTGGTTTAGATTATCTGTGAATAATTTCAGTAATTTGGGGGAGTCTCCCAATATTTCATTTAAATTGAAAAAATTTTAAATGAAATTAAAATACAAATAAATCAAGTTTCAAGCAATAAAAACAAATTATATTATATTATATATTATATTTTAATAAGAAGTCAATGGTAACAACTTGTTGTCTGTATTTATATGCATGATCACTATGTAATAGGTTAAATTATGTAAAAAACATTTCATAAAACCTCAGTTTCTCCCTTCGGAGCCCTGCAAAGTCAGTTTTGTTGTTCCAATTTTACAGATGAAGAACTTTTAGTCAAGGAAATGAAGTCAAGGTCACATGTAGTGAGTGGCAACATTGGTTATCAAGTCAGAGTTTGAACTACGGTCAAAGCTCTCACTGTTTTCTACTGCATTACATTTAGAAATGACTTACAGGAAGTAAGCTCCATAAGTATGATTTAAGTCAAGAAAAATTAGAGAACATATTGCCTATGCTACTCCAATTCATTTGAAGTCACTATTTTATAGCGGCAATTCAAATAATAGTGAAATATAGAAGTAGCAATAGTCAATCCTTTGAGGGTAGAAAATACTACCCAAAAGGCTCTTTTCTCAAAACGAGGAGTTGGGATTTGAAACCTCATAAATTGAGCTACAAACTCTTTTATTGCTTTGATGTGTTAAAGGTTATTCTGTTTTGAGACCCTCTTGATAGCTTTACCTGTTCTTAGTAAGTAGTAATGATTACTGTTTAAGAATGCATTCACTACATGTACTGAATAATTATTGTGACACACATGGACATTAAACTAACATTTAACACAGTGGCATAGTTTAGCATAGACTTCTGCACTGTATTTAAACAACTTATAAATTGAGAAAGCAGGAGAAGGGAAGGAGGGCAGCGAGTTGGCAAGAAGGTCATGGGGGGAAGAAAAGGAACGGGAAGAATGTGAGGACAATCAGGACGGGCTGGGGGGTGGCTGGGACAGGCACAGGTGAAAAGAAAAGGAAAGGGTGGGAAAGAGAGAGAGAGGTAAGGTTCGAAACTTGTCAATACCTGAAAGAGAACAAAACCTTTAGGAGAAGTTTTTTAAAAGATCTTTTGGGTCATGGAGGAGCTCCTGATACTAGAAGTGATTAAAGCAAAAGCTGTCATTTCACCAGTCAGGAATGTGATTACCAGACCAAGAGATGTTCCCTCAGAATTCTGTCCTAGCAGGCTGTTAGCATACTTACATTAGGTAAGTTAGATGTTGAGGAACAGGGAGACTTTTAAGGTTACAATGGTAATTGGGGCATACTGTAAGGAAGCCTAAGAAAGTGAGTTAGGAGTTGTACAACACATTCTCTCCGAGAATGGAAAGAGAATCTGAGAGTAATGTGTTATATTGTAACCTCCAGAGTGGAGAATTTTCCAGTCCCTTCTTTAGTCTCCTGCCATATCTGCTTCAGATTTTGTTTTCTTTCCCTCTTTACTTCTCTCTTGGATCCCTCACAAGCACTGTTTTGCTTACTGTCTTTTTTTTAAAGTTCATTAATTTAGTTTTGAGAGAGAGAGAGAGAGAGAGAGAGAAAGCATAGGAGGAGGGAAGAGCAGAGAGAGGGAGAGACAGAATCCCAACCATGCTCTGCACTGACAGTGCCTGAACCGTGGGATCATGACCTGAGCCACAGTCAAGAGTCCCACGCTTAATCGACTGAGCCACCCAGGTACCCCCTGCTTACTGTCTTTTCTGTAGTGCCTCTCTTCCCTTCCTTCAGCATCACTTTAGTCTTTGTTTTTCCCTATTTATCTAACACCCACACATTCCCTTGCAAGTCTCACAGCTTAGAGCATCCATATAAGGTAGGGTTTCCAAGCCTGGAAACGAAGTCAAGGGTTAAAGCTAAACTGATACTAAAGATAATTGGATCTTTACTGATGACTGAAAAGCTACTTCAGGGTCTTGAAGTACCCCCAGAGTCATCTTTAAATGCAT
Source organism: Panthera uncia (assembly GCF_023721935.1). Classification (NCBI taxonomy): domain Eukaryota; kingdom Metazoa; phylum Chordata; class Mammalia; order Carnivora; family Felidae; genus Panthera; species Panthera uncia. The sequence goes on along the minus strand of NC_064811.1, from coordinate 25,215,292 downwards.
TAATTATCTTTCCTATTATTTTTAATTTCTTTCTTTCGCATAAAAGTCAAGTGGGAAAATAAATTAGGGAGTTGAGCTTTCAAGTAACTTGGAATCCAGATAAATGAGAATGTATTGTAATTGTGTGTACTGTAATTGAAGAGTCTTTTCCTCATATATAAGATTAATGACCTCTAACTTCCTGTCTGATTCCAATTCTAAGATTCTATGATCTACATAAATACAGTTCAGAATTTCTCACCACTCTTTGATGATTGCTTTCCTACAATCACATCTAAAACTTGGATTTTATTTCCCATATTAAATACCTGAATTAATCAAGAACTTGAAAAATGATCCCAATATGTTGCATTCACGTGATAGTAAGTCTGAAGGATTTTTTTTCTTAATTAAAAATTTTTTAAATGTTTATTTATTTTTGAGAGAGAGAGAAACAGAGTATGAGCAGAGGAGGGGCAGAGAGAAGGAGGGAGACATAGAATCTAAAGCAGGCTCCAGGCTCTGAGACCTCAGCACAAAGCCTGAAGCAGGGCTCGAACTCACAAACCACAAGACCATGACCTGAGTCAAAGTCGGATGCTCAACTGACTGAGCCACCCAGGATTTTCTTAAATTCTGATGAGTCTTTGAGAACTGTACAATGACAAGAGGAACATGTGAAATCTGATCTCCTTCCCTATTCTAGTAACCAAGAGAAGGTCAAACTATTACACATGGTAACTGTGTTTGTTTCCTCTGCTCTAATTTACCATTTTAAGGAGTGATATCAGGCTGCTAATTGTTAGCATCAAATGCATTTTACAGAAAAAAGAAATAATTCATAGTCTCATTTAATTTTAGAACGAGTTTATTCACATTATTTGGCTACTTATTCAGTCTGTTTTTTAAATTCTCATTATTATCTATCCTGTACTGGGTACCAATCTAGGTCCCCAAAACACAGCACTGAACAAAACTACAAAAATCCCTATCTTTACAGTTTCTTCTCATGGGATTCTAGAAAGTATTTAAAGTAAGTAAACATTTTATTTTGGACAATTATGTTTCTGGCATTCTTTTATGTTATTTTATGTTTTGTTTTTCACATTTTAAATTAAGTATCATGGAAACTATGTGGATTGTTTACTGGAAACAGGATTGACATAGTTCACCTACTTTATACAGCCACCAAACATTGAATTCTTTTATGCCCCAAAATGGGCAAAATAGCAACGTGTGGAATTTTTTTTTTTTTTGCTGTTTTCCAATTTAGTATTTACTCAAAAGATAGAAGGAATTTTGCAGAGAGAGCTTTTCATAACAATATTCAGATTAATCAAAAGATTGCAAACAGCTGATAAGCAATAAAACCAGAACAAATAAGTAATTTTCCACCGACCATTAGGAAGGAAAATAATACCTTTTGGCCTTCTCTCTGGAATAAATTAAATAACAAGCATTTGTAGCTTCATTGTCATTGGTTTCACTTGAGAGCAAAAACCTTTCTAACTCACTTGTGGCTTTGGTTTGGGCTGAATTCTATGGCTTTCCCATTGCTGACATAAAGCACTTAGGCTACCAATGACTAGTCATTCTAATGTGTGCACACAGCTCACCCTGCTGTGGTTCAACTCCATTTATCCTGGATACATATTAAATGTCGAAGAATTGTGCCTTTGTCTGAAAGAACATTTGACCTAGAACACATATAATTATATTTGTCTAAAGCACACTTTATTTTCTCAAGTGACATTTCACATAATAAACTATATGTAAACTCTACTACCAGGAGCAAAGCTGCTTTGCTACCTAATTTGGATCAAACCAAGACAAAGAGTGCACTACAAGGCTTAGCATTAAGCAATAGTTCTTTTCCATAACCAATGACAGAAATAAAATGTTTCTTCTTCTAAAGGTGAAGTTAAGAGAATGTCTCTTCTTTCATCTTTGCACGTTAAAGATAGGCCACTTGGTAAGACATAAATATTCACTTGAATTAGTGGTGATCAGTGTGATTTTTAGAATTAAAAAATAAATAAAGGAAGGTTTTAGGGACAGCGGGGTGGTTCAGTTGGTTAACTGTCCAACTCTTGATTTTGGCTTAGGTCATGATCTCATGGTTCATGAGATCGAGCCCTGCATCAGGCTCTGTGCTGACAGCACGGAGCTTGCTTGGGATTCTCTCTCTCTCTCTCCATCTCTGCCCTCCCCTGATCATGTTCTCTCTCTCTCAAAATAAATACATAAACTTAAATTTTTTTAATAAATTAAAAAATAACGTTAAACTTTCCTCTTTTACCTTCACAGAATTTCTATTGGCCAGCAAATTATATAAAATGATGTCACTCAACCAATGCAGTAAGTTTAGAATAGAAATATCTACTGTGCTTTTCAGAAAATTAAAAAATAAATAAAAGAACAGAAGTTTTTGAAAATATGTGTATTTAAAAAAAAATAAATGTTTATTTATTTTTGACAGAGAGAGAGAGACAGAGCATGAGCAGGGGAGGGGCAGAGAAGAGAGGGACATACAGAATCCGAAGCAGCTCCAGGTTCTGAGCTGTCAGCACAGAGCCTGACATGGGGCTCGAACCCACAGACCACGAGATCATGACCTGAGCTGAATTCAGACACTCAACTGACTGAGCCACCCAGGCGCCCCTGTGTAATTATTTTTAAGTCATTACTAATAGATCATGGTTTTGCATAACCTAACATTCTGACAGACTTATGAATACGATTAGTCAGCATGAAGATGACCATAATCCTTTCCCATTTGTTTCTTTTTTTTGCCATTGTATACTGTACTTTATTTATTTTATTTTTTAAATATAATTTATTGTCAAATTGGTTTCCAATACCTCTGATGAATATATATGCAAAAATTCTCAACAAGATACTAGCAAATTGAATTCAACAGCATATAAAAAGAATTATTCACCATGATCAAGTGGAATTCATTCCTGGGCTGCAGGGCTGGTTCAATATTCACAAATCAATCAATGTAATACACCACATTAAAAAAGAAAAGATAAGAACCATATGATCCTCTCAATCAACACAGAAAAAGCATTTGACAGAATTCAGCACTCTTTATTAATAAAAAACCCTCAAGAAAGTCAGTGTGGATGGAACAGACTTAAACATCATAAAAGTCATTTATGAAAAGTCCACAGCGAATATCATCCTCAATGGGGAAAAACTGAGAGTTTTCCCTCTGAGGTCAGGAACACGACAGGGATGTCCACTCTCACCGCTATTGTTTAACATAGTGTTGGAAGTTCTAGCAGCAGCAATCAGACAACAAAAGGAAATCAAAGGCATCAAAATTCGGAAAGATGAAGTCAAGCTTTCCCTTTTTGCAGATGACATGATAGTATATGTGGAAAACCTGACAGACTCCACCAAAAGTCTGTTAGAACTAATACATGAATTCAGCAAAGTCGCAGGATACAAAATTAATGTCCAGAAATCAATTGCATTCTTATACACTAATAATGAAGCAACAGAAAGACAAATAAAGAAACTGATCCCATTCACAATTGCACCAAGAATCATACAATACCTGGGAATAAACCTAACCAAAGATGCAAAAGATCTGTATGCTGGAAACTATAGAAAGCTTATGAAGGAAATTGAAAAAGATACAAAGAAATGGAAAAACATTCTGTGCTCATGGATTGGACGAATAAATATTGTTAAAATGTCAATACTATCCAAAACAATCTACACATTCAATGCAATATCAATCAAAATTGTACCAGCATTCTTCTCAAAGGTAGAACGAGCAATCCTGAAATTTGTATGGAACCACAAAAGACCACGAATAGCCAAAGTAATATTGAAGAAGAAAACCAAAGCAGGAGGCATCATAATCCCAGACTTTAGCCTCTACTATAAAGCTGTAATCATCAAAACAGTATGGTATTGGCACAAAAACGGACACATAGAGCAATGGAATAGAATAGAGACCCCAGAATTTGACCAACAAAAGTATGGCCAACTAATCTTTGACAAAGCAGGAAAGAGTATCCAATGAAAAAAGACAGTTTCTTTAACAAATGGTGCTGGGAGAACTGGCAAGCAGCATGCAGAAAAATGAAACTAGACCAATTTCTTACAACATACACAAAAATAAAAAAATGGATGAAGGACCTGCAGGTGAGACAGGAAACCGTCAGAACCCTAGAGGAGAAATCAGGAAAAAACCTCTTTGACTTCAGCCGCAGCAATTTCTTGCTCAACACATCTCCAAAGGCAAGGGAATTAAAAGTAAAAATGAATTATTGGGACCTCATCAAGATAAAAAGTTTCTGCACTGCAAAGGAAACAATCAACAAAACTAAAAGGCAACCAACGGAATGGGAAAAGATGTTTGCAAGTGACATATGGGATAAAGGGCTAGTATCCAAAATCTATAAAGAACTCACCAAACTCCACACCCGAAAAACAAATAATCCATTGAAGAAATGGACAGAAAACATGAATAGACATTTTTCCAAAGAAGACATCCAGATGGCCAACAGGCACATGAAAAGATGCTCAACATCACTCATCATCAGGGAAATACAAATCAAAACCACAATGAGATACCACCTCACGCTGGTCAGAGTGGCTAAAACAAACAAATCTAGATGCTGACGAGGATGTGAAGAAATGGAAACCCTCTTTCACTGCTGGTGGGAAAGCAAACTGGTGCAGCTGCTCTGGAAAACAGTGTGGAGGTTCCTCAAAAAATTAAAAATAGAGGCACCTGGGTGGCTCAGTAGGTTAACACTCCAACTTAGACTCAGGTCATGATCTCGTGGTTCATGAAGTCGAGCCTCACGTTGGGCTCTGTGAGCCTGGAGCCTGGTTCGGACTCTGCGTCTCCTCCTCTCTCTGCCCCTTCCATGCTCATGCTCTGTCTCTCTCTGTCTCTCAATAATAAGTAAATTTTTTTTAAGTTAAAAAAATAAGTAAGAAAAATTTAAAAAAAAATTAAAATAAAACTACCCTGTGACCCAGCAGTAGCACTGCTAGGAATTTACCCAAGGGATACAGGAGTGCTGATGCATAGGGGTACTTGTACCCCAATGTTTATAGCAGCACTTTCAACAATAGCCAAATTATGGAAAGAGCCTAAATGTCCATCAACTGACGAATGGATAAAGAAATTGTGGTTTATATACACAATGGAATACTACGAGGCAATGAGAATGAATGAAATATGGCCCTTTGTAGCAACGTGGATGGAACTGGAGGATATTATGCTAAGTGAAATAAGTCAGGCAGAGAAAGACAGATACCATATGTTTTCACTCATATGTGGATCTTGAGAAACTAACAGAAGACCATGAGGGAGGGGAAGGGGGAAAAAAAGTTACAGAGAGGGAGGGTGTCAAACCATAAGAAACTCTTAATACTGAGAACGAACTGAGGGTAGATGGGGGGTGGGGGGGGAGGGGAAAGTGGGTGATGGGCATGGAGATGGGTGTTGTATGCAATTTGTTTCTAGCTACTCTTCAAACTTGTGTCAGTGTACCAGTTTGAATAGATGCTTGTGATTCTCCTACATATCATTGTGATGAATTTAGAGTTAAATATTTTAAAATTAATTAATTTATTTTTAATATTTGTTTTTGAGAGAGAGAGAGACAGAGCACAAGCAGGGGGGTGGGGGCAGAGACAGAGAGGAGACAGAATCTGAAACAGGCTCCAGGTTCCCAGGTATCAGAACAGAGCCTGAGCCAGGGCTTGAACCCATGAACCCTGAGATCATGACCTGAGACAAAGTCTGACGCTTAACTAACCAAGCCACCCAGGTGCCCCTAGATTTTCTTGTTTTGTTTTGTTTTAAATAATGTCAAATCAAAAAATTAACTACCAGCAATAATTTTCAGATCATTACCACATAAAAGTCAAAATAATGCAGTCTACTTAGCTGAATTTTTTCCTTTTTACCTGCTAATTGAAGGCTAAATATTTGATTAATAGAATACCCCTAAACGAAAGAATGTTTCTTTTATGATATTTAGATTTTGTTTTTCTTGGGACTTAAATAACAAGAACCTGAAAATTTTAAAGGTAAATATTCATTCCTTCAATTCAATCAAAGCTACACTTGTTTTATTTGGAATCTTTTTGTTGTTATCTTTCTTTGTTTCTATTTTATTTTTTAATCTGGCAATGTTATGCTTGGAACTTGAGTATCTGGAGGTACATTCAAGTGTTCTTTCTTATAGATGCTTTATACTGTAAATAAAAGCCTAACTATTCAATAGCCATGCTGGAACTACTGTTTTTACTCTCCTGACCACTAACAACTGATGAATTACCTAAATAAAGTATGATATTTGTTTTAAATATGCTACTATGATACGACTATGGAAAATCAAAGTAGAGATGTCAAGGGATGCCTGGGTGGCTCAGTCAGTTCCACATCTGACTCTTGATTTTGGCTCAGTTCATGATCTCTCCCTCTCTCTCTGCCCCTCCCCTGCTTATTCTCTCTCAACCCAAATAAATAAATAAACATTCAAAGTAGGGATGTCTAGCAGGTAGCAAAAGGAAAAAAAAATCAATCAACCAATATCATTGGAAAATGCAGCTTTGAGAATCATAAACATGTATATGATAATTAAAGTTATCAAACGGATAAAATAACTGGAGTTATACTTAGGACTAAGTTAAGTGTAAAGATTATGGGTTTATGCTGCTTTAGTCTGTTTCTTTCTCCATCACCTTCAACCGACAAATTAAACAGAGTAAGCCAGAGTTAGGTTTTTCCCAGGTGGTTCCTGTGAAATAAGGCAATCTCAATAATGAGAGAGGAGCATTGTGTAATGACCTTTTTGGAGAACAAATGTGAAGACAGAATGGAATTAAAAGGAGAGGAAAGTAGAGACACCAAGGACGAGAGGTGCCAGTGAATTCATAGACTGTTTGTGAATGATTGGGTAAGATTTCTGGTACACAATAGATGCCCAGTATGGGGTATGGGTGTGGGTGTGTATATTTGCCCACATATGTGGACATGTGTGTTGTAATTTGTGCTATTGAATATAGGTAAATTTATATTCTATAAATATGGGCCAGGATATTACTTTTTTTTTTAATTTTTTTAACGTTTATTTATTTTTGAGACATAGAGAGACACAGCACGAACGGGGGAGGGGCAGAGAGAGAGGGAGACACAGAATCTGAAGCAGGCTCCAGGCTCTGAGCCATCATCCCAGAGTCCGACGCGGGGCTCCAACTCACGGACCGCGAGACAGTGACCTGAGGTGAAGTCAGACGCCCAACTGACTGAGCCACCCAGGCGCCCCCGGGATATTACTTTTTGATGCAGTCATCATAAGCTTTCTAGAGCTAGATGAAAACTACTTTTAAATGTTGAACTTTTAGAAGAAATTTCTGACAAACTTATGTGCATTATTCTCTTCCTAAACTTGGATAATGTAATATTAAAGCTTTCCTTCTCTTAATATTCTCATGCATTTTCCAGATTGTTTTTTTTTTTCATTTCAAATTTTATATTTCATCCCCTAAGCCTTGTAACTTTTCCATTGAGGAAAAAACTCATTCATAGATTTTACCCATCCGTTGATATAAAAGTGTGTCTTATCCCTTGATTTACACATATCCCATTATCAACAATACTCTTAAAATAGTCCCAAAATAAGATTATTGTTTATTATAATCACTACATGATAAATTGTAAATGTGGAACTTTTACTTTAAATATATAAATAACAGTCTATTACACTTATGGGAAATATGTAAAGAGAGTGAAATATGCAAAATAGAGTAAAATTTAAATTCTCTACCTTTCAGCTTTAATCAGTCAAGTTCTTCTATTTCCAAAGTACACAAAACTGTAAAATATTTAAAAATGTAGTTGTACCATTTTCCTAAAAGTTAGATTTCACTCAACACTAAAGCTTAGTAAGAAGTATTTTATAGCTATCATCATATATAACTTAGTTGTTTTACATAGCTAATTACAATTAAATATCTAAAAGCTATTTTTGGGTACATTGCTGCATAAACCAATGCGTAGTTTCAGACTTTTACTATATTTCCAGGATACCAAGCATCTTACTGAAAGTGAAGAACTCAATAAACCGTGTATAATCCCAGGGTATACCAACAGGTAAATAAATAAGTTCACTGTTTGGAACAATGTGTTTGTTATTGTAGGACTAGAAAGACGATATCTTGAGGTCAAATGAATGACAATTGTTCCAAGAATAATCTGTAAGGGAGATTGTATTTGCATATCCCTACATTGACCTTTAATTAGAAGGTCCCAGAATTGTGCATTTCAGTATCCTTGTTTTTTTGATATTAAGTGTGAGTGTAACTGTGAATAGTGAGGTGGTATTTTTGACTTGTGTTGGAAGTTTATGATAGTTCAACAAATATACTTATTATCCTTCTAAAATACATAGGTATACATAATTTGAATTTTAAATAGACTATTTTTTCATATTAGAAGCAGATTAGAAACCAAAAGTTGTCGTCAGGGAAGAACTAAGAACTGTTGAGTATCATTGATTATAGCAGGTAAACAAAGATAACTCAGTGTGTGTTTGTGTGTTTGAAAAATCTGTGGTTTATCAGAATGCTGGTAGTCCTGCTTCTTCCTAAAGTCAAAAAATACAGTTTATGTAATCCTAATCCCTGGTGTAATGAAAAATGGATAGTTTGGCCTCCCTCAGAACTGCAAAGTGGCATTAGTTTGCATAATATATACACATCTGGCATAAATCGAATTTCAGTATTTCCTGAACCTCAAGTATGGATCATCTTCTACTCCTTTGCCTTTCCTAATAGACGTCTTGTGGTATTCTCTCCCAGGTCTCAAAGATGATCTGTTGGAAAGTGAAAATTTTGATTAATCCAATAATTTGGTTAAGGTACTTGAGAAGTAAACACTACATTTCCTTCCTTTCTTTGGATTCTACCCTCCCGTAAACCACTTACACCAAATACAAAGACACACCCTTTCATTAACTACCTTTCTGTAGATCTCTCTCAGTCTCTTTCTGTCTCTGTTTCTCTCTGTCTCTCTCACATACACACGCACACACTTACAAGTATCCATTTCTCTCCGTACGTGATTTAGAAAACCACGACTGATGGCATCATGAAAAGGAGAATCTGTGGGTTTCTTAACACAAGTAGAGCTACCACAGCAGTTCAAGTAACAATGCAGAGTACACGTCCTTTACCCCAGTAAAGGGTACCTCTCACTGCCCATCCCTGACATTCAAGTATCGCTGGGACATTTGCATGTGCCCAGAGATGGAGCCCTTGATCTTTCTCTTGTTTGTTGGTGTCAATATTGAGGCTTCTTCAAGTGTTGGCATGAAGAGTGGACTTTGGCAGTGGGTTCCCTAAGTGGAAAGAAAGAATGGGGTAACAGTGGAACGGACTGATTTGTGATTGCTTATAGTATATAACCTTTGGATTCCGAGAAGTAATTGAAAGGCATTTTCCCACAAGGCAGCAGAGGTGTAGTGAGAGGAGCCCACTGGGTGACGTTTTCATTGCATCATCTATTTCCTGGAATGTAGGAAATAACTTTTTGCAATGACTATTCTTATTTTTATCATCAGTTTACACTTTCATGTTGAATAAGTCCAAACCAAAACATTTACATCTTTCTCATATTCTACCTCTCCAAGACTCATAGGTACAACTCTAACATCATTTCCCCCATTAACTGCTACTATTTTCTTTTGATTAATACATATGTTAGGTTTGTAGGCACATGAAAGAAAAAAATCACACACAACTGTGTTCCCTGTTCTCAGATAAACATGTGTCAATGCTTAATTTCTTTCCTTCATTTTTTGACCAGTTTTTAAAATGGTAACCACCCAGCATTTTTTAAAATGCCGACCATCCAAGAAGACGATAAACATTTGCTATGATTTGAGCTCTCAAACAAGTATGAGAACAATATAATTGGTTTATTTTTAACTGAAAGTTAAAAGAAAATCAAGCTTATTTCAGTACCTATATCCCCACCCAAAATGTTAAACAATGTTAAGCAAATATAATTAGAACTTTTTATGAAGGCTTAGAGCAAGCTGATCTGTGAATGGACCACAGTCTAAATAAACCAGTTGGCCTGGCAGAGAGGGGCAGTGGAGTAGCCAAGATGTTCTAAAGAAATCCTTCCTACTTCATATTACTTACACTTATTTTTTTATATGAAAATAACATAATCACAAATAAAATGCTGTTACTAGTGAATCTGAATTGCATTCTTTTGAAAGCAAGGAAAACATTTATGTTGTA